>NC_090655.1:224435194-224735194 GCF_040937935.1 Hyperolius riggenbachi
CTACTAGCATTAAGTCCTGTCGCCTGGCGCGCGCGCGCGTAGCTCTCAATCTGTGTGCACTAGAAGGACCAGGCGAACCAGCAGCATGTTGCTGCGCGGCAGAAGCCACCGGCTGGAACGCGGAGATAGCCGCCATGCTGTTGGGCGAACATCTAGATGTTCGGGTTCGGGCCGAACAGGCCGAACATGGCCGCGATGTTCAGGTGTTCGACCCGAACTCCGAACATAATGGAAGTCAATGGGGACCCGAACTTTTGTGCTTTGTAAAGCCTCCTTACATGCTACATACCCCAAATTTACAGGGTATGTGCACCTTGGGAGTGGGTACAAGAGGAAAAAATTTTTTAGCAAAAAGAGCTTATAGTTTTTGAGAAAATTGATTGTAAAGTTTCAAAGGAAAAATTGTCTTTTAAATGCTGAAAATGTCATGTTTCTTTGCACAGGTAACATGGTTTTTACCGCCAGGCAGTCATAAATGTAATAAAGATAAGAGGTTCAATAAACAGGGACCGGTAACGCTAACCCAGCAGCAGCAGCAGCACACGTGATGGAACAGGAGGAGGCGCAGGAGGAGAAGGCCACGCTTTTTGAGACACAACAACCCAGGCCTTGCATGAGGACAAGAAGCGTGCGGATAGCATGCTTTTTACCGCCATGCAGTCATAAATGTAATAAAGATAAGAGGTTCAATAAACAGGGACCGGTAACGCTAACCCAGCAGCAGCAGCACACGTGATGGAACAGGAGGAGGCGCAGGAGGAGAAGGCCACGCTTTTTGAGACACAACAACCCAGGCCTTGCATGAGGACAAGAAGCGTGCGGATATAGCAGCAATGCTTTTTGCCGCCATGCAGTCATAAATGTAATAAAGAGAAGAGGTTCCATAAACAGGGACCGGTAACGCTAACCCAGCAGCAGCACAGAGCACACGTGATGGAACAGGAGGAGGCGCAGGAGGAGAAGGCCAAGCTTTTTGAGACACAACAACACAGGCCTTGCATGAGGACAAGAAGCGTGCGGATATAGCAATGCTTTTTGCCGCCATGCAGTCATAAGTGTAATACAGATGAGAGGTTCAATAAACAGGGACCGGAAACGCTAAACCATCCCAGATGTTCATTGGTCATGTTACTTGGTTGGGGTCCTGGAGTGTTGCGTAGTCGTTTCCAATCCAGGATTGATTCATTTTAATTTGAGTCAGACGTTCTGCATTTTCTGTGGAGAGGCGGATACGCCGATCTGTGACGATGCCTCCGGCAGCACTGAAACAGCGTTCCGACATAACGCTGGCTGCCGGGCAAGCCAGCACCTCTATTGCGTACATTGCCAGTTCGTGCCAGGTGTCTAGCTTCGATACCCAATAGTTGAAGGGTGCAGATGGATTGTTAGACACAGCTACGTCATCTGACATGTAGTCCTTGACCATCTTCTCCAGGCGATCGGTGTTGGAGGTGGATCTGCACGCTTGCTGTTCAGTGGGCTGCTGCTGCATGGGTGTCAGAAAATTTTCCCACTCCAAGGACACTGCCGATACCATTCCCTTTTGGGTACTAGCTGCGGCTTGCGTTGTTTGCTGCCCTCCTGGTCGTCCTGGGTTTGCGGAAGTCAGTCTGTCTGCGTACAACTGGCTAGAGGAGGGGGAGGATGTCAATCTCCTCTCTAAAGTCTCCACAAGGGCCTGCTGGTATTCTTCCATTTTGACCTGTCTGACTCTTTCTTCAAGCAGTTTTGGAACATTGTGTTTGTACCGTGGATCCAGAAGGGTATAAACCCAGTAATTGGTGTTGTCCAGAATGCGCACAATGCGTGGGTCACGTTCAATGCAGTCTAGCATGAATTGAGCCATGTGTGCCAGAGTCCTACCAGAATCCTCATCATCCTCTTGTGAGCGTTGTGATAGTTGTTGTGATGCATCATAGTCGTCACCTTCCTCCTGGTCTGCTTCTGCTGACCATTCGCGTTGAATTGTGGAAGTCCAACGTGCACCGCTCTGGCCCTCGTCAGTGGTGGCATGAAACTCCTGCTCCAACTCCAGCTGTTCCTCCTCCTCTTCTTCGTCATAGCTGCTGGGGCCAGCGTTCCCTGAGGCGGATGGCCTGATGTTGGTACCATCACGCTGATCGTTTTCTCCTTCAGATTCCCCCAGTTGCATCATGACAGCTGTTTCCTTGATTTTTAACATCGACCTCTTCAGTAAACACAGCAGTGGTATGGTAATGCTGACTGAAGAGTTGTCACTGCTCACAAGCAACGTGGATTGCTCAAAATTTTGGAGGACTTGGCAGAGGTCCAACATGTTGGCCCAATCGGATCCACAGAAGCTTGGCAGCTGGCCGGATGCGCCTCGGTACTGCGCCATCATGTACTGGACCACTGCACTCTTCTGCTCGCAAAAGCGGGCTAGCATGTGCAGCGTAGAATTCCAGCGCGTAGGGACATCACACAGCAAGCGATGGTGGGGGAGATTGAAGCGCTCCTGCATCTTGGCGAGTGCCCCCGAAGCAGTACTGGAAGTTCTACAATGTTTGGCCACTCGACGCACCTTCAACAGAAGATCGGCCACGCCTGGGTATGTCCTCAGGAACCGCTGAACTACTAGGTTCATCACGTGCGCCAGGCAAGGGATGTGTGTCAGCTTAGCCAACCTTAAAGCGCGAATGAGATTACTCCCATTATCACACACAACCATGCCCGGTTTCAGGTCCAGCGGTGCCAGCCACAAATCCGTCTGTTCCTTTATTCCCTTCCAAATTTCCTCCCGTGTGCTGCTTATCCCCAAGGCAGATTAGCTTCAGCAACGCTTGCTGACGCATGCCAACAGCTGTGCTGCACTGCTTCCACGATCCTACTGCTGCTGGGTTAGCGTTTCCGGATGAGGTACAGCTTTGAGATGCGTTGGAGGAGAAGGAGTCAGAGAGGTAGGTGCTGCTGTTATCCAGTGTGAGGGACGGCGGTGCAGCTGTTTGTGGCGTGGGCAACACCCGTGCCGTAGCAGGTGAGGAATCGCTGCCAGGCTCCACAAGGTTCATCCAGTGCGCGGTAAGGGAGATGTATCGACCCTGGCCGAACGCACTCGTCCAGGTGTCAGTGGTGAGGTGAACCTTGCAGGCAACGGCATTCTTCAAGCTTCGGGTTATTTTGCTGACCACGTGCTCATGCAACTCAGGCACTGCAGAGCGTGCAAAGTGGTAGCGGCTGGGAACCACGTAACGTGGGATGGCCACTGACATCATGCCCTTGAAGCTGTTTGTCTCCACCAATCGATATGGCAGCATTTCGCAGGCCAGAAGCTTGGCTATGCTGGCTGTTACTGCCACGGCCCGGGGGTCATTTGCTGGCAATTTCCTCTTGCGCTCAAACATCTCCGACACAGACAACTGAACCGTAGCGCTGCACACGGAAGGGCTGTTGGTTGTTGTGTTTGAAGAACACTGGGAGACCTCAAGAGCACTACTCCGGAAAGTGACAGTGTCAGCGTCGTCTGATGTTTGTGAATGTTGTGAACCACGCAATGGCTGGGCTACTGCTGCTGCTGAGGCGGGTCTGGTGAACCCAAGGGAGGCAGTGTTGTTTCTGGTACCCTGTCCTGACGCGTTTGCCCAAAGAGTGGGATGTTTGGATAGCATGTGACGGCTCATGCTGGTGGTGGAGAGGTTGTTAATACTTTTCCCCCTGCTCAGGCGGGTCTTGCACACCTTGCAAATCGCCATGGTAACATCCTCAGTGCAGTCTTCAAAGAAAGCCCAGACTTTGGAGCACCTGCCTCCTTGCTGGCGATTTCTGTTTGCTCCTCTTTTGCCTCTCACTTGAACTTCCACGCTTGTGGTGCCTGAAATTGCGCGCCGCCTACCTTGTGGCACAAGGCGAGCTCGTGCAGCAGTGGGTTCTTCAACAGACTCATCTGTGCTGCTGCTACGACGGCGATGTTCTCGTTCACAAACAAAATCTGGGTCTCTGTCCACATTGTCCATACCCTCCTCTTCCATCTCCTCAAACTCGTCATATGTCATTGTGGGCCGCCGCCGTGGAGTAGAGCTCCCCACAACAACCTCTGCGCAGCACACTCCAACGTCGTCTTCCAGATCTTGTCGGCCGACCTCCTGCAATTGCAACCCCTCCTGCCCAAATTGCTCTGGGATTTGGGTTTCCGAGTCCTCTTCGGACTCGCCTTGTATTTCAGTGCGCGGTGCATTTCCCACAGTTAACGGTTGTGAATCCAGGCACAACATTTCTGGCTGTTCCTCCATTGACCTTTGAAAGGTGGAAGTTTGTTGGGCTGGGAATAGCTCCTGCGAATACCCCATTGTGTCCTGAGGTAATTCATCGGACTGGTTATCTGGCAGTTGTGTGCGTGGTGTCGCTGCCGGTTGTGTCAGCTTTGTGCCCACTGGCTCCTTGTAACTGGCTGAGGACTCGGACCTCGTGCGTGATGTGCTGGTGCTGCTTAACCCACTGCTGGACGCTTGAGAGGTCATCCAAGTAATTATCTGGTCCTGTTCTTTTGGATTTGTGAGGGTTGTTGTCCTGGACAACATGGGCGGTATTGAGTGGGTTTTCTTGGGTGCTCCCCTGTGGCCTGTACGTGAACCGTCAGGGGAAACACCTCTTCCCTTGCCCC
Source organism: Hyperolius riggenbachi (assembly GCF_040937935.1). Taxonomy (NCBI): domain Eukaryota; kingdom Metazoa; phylum Chordata; class Amphibia; order Anura; family Hyperoliidae; genus Hyperolius; species Hyperolius riggenbachi. The sequence goes on from NC_090655.1 coordinate 224,439,813, forward strand.
TCCCTCTTTCACCGGATTTCTTCCTCATTTCACTTATCCTTACAGTACACGCTGACTGGCAGCAGTACAGTGGCAGTACAGAAATGCTATACAGTACCACTATTCCCAGCAGCGACACAGAGCACAATGCTATACAGTGACGGGTGAGCGGTGTACCACTATTCCCAGCAGCGACACAGTGCACAATGCTATACAGTGGCGGGTGAGCGGTGTACCACTATTCCCAGCAGACACAGAACAGTACACAGAATGCTATATAGTGTGGCTGAACGAGCGGTGTACCACTATTCCCAGCAGACACAGAACAGTACACAGAATGCTATATAGTGTGGCTGAACGAGCGGTGTACTACTGTTCCCAGCAGACACAGAACAGTACACAGAATGCTATATAGTGTGGCTGAACGAGCGGTGTACTACTGTTCCCAGCAGACACAGAACAGTACACAGAATGCTATATAGTGTGGCTGAACGAGCGGTGTACTACTGTTCCCAGCAGACACAGAACAGTACACAGAATGCTATATAGTGTGGCTGAACGAGCGGTGTACCACTATTCCCTGCAGACACAGAACAGTACACAGAATGCTATATAGTGTGGCTGAACGAGCGGTGTACCACTATTCCCAGCAGACACAGAACAGTACACAGAATGCTATATAGTGTGGCTGAACGAGCGGTGTACTACTGTTCCCAGCAGACACAGAACAGTACACAGAATGCTATATAGTGTGGCTGAACGAGCGGTGTACTACTGTTCCCAGCAGACACAGAACAGTACACAGAATGCTATATAGTGTGGCTGAACGAGCGGTGTACCACTATTCCCAGCAGACACAGAACAGTACACAGAATGCTATATAGTGTGGCTGAACGAGCGGTGTACTACTGTTCCCAGCAGACACAGAACAGTACACAGAATGCTATATAGTGTGGCTGAACGAGCGGTGTACTACTGTTCCCAGCAGACACAGAACAGTACACAGAATGCTATATAGTGTGGCTGAACGAGCGGTGTACTACTGTTCCCAGCAGACACAGAACAGTACACAGAATGCTATATAGTGTGGCTGAACGAGCGGTGTACCACTATTCCCAGCAGACACAGAACAGTACACAGAATGCTATATAGTGTGGCTGAACGAGCGGTGTACTACTGTTCCCAGCAGACACAGAACAGTACACAGAATGCTATATAGTGTGGCTGAACGAGCGGTGTACCACTATTCCCAGCAGACACAGAACAGTACACAGAATGCTATATAGTGTGGCTGAACGAGCGGTGTACTACTGTTCCCAGCAGACACAGAACAGTACACAGAATGCTATATAGTGTGGCTGAACGAGCGGTGTACCACTATTCCCAGCAGACACAGAACAGTACACAGAATGCTATATAGTGTGGCTGAACGAGCGGTGTACTACTGTTCCCAGCAGACACAGAACAGTACACAGAATGCTATATAGTGTGGCTGAACGAGCGGTGTACCACTATTCCCAGCAGACACAGAACAGTACACAGAATGCTATATAGTGTGGCTGAACGAGCGGTGTACTACTGTTCCCAGCAGACACAGAACAGTACACAGAATGCTATATAGTGTGGCTGAACGAGCGGTGTACCACTATTCCCAGCAGACACAGAACAGTACACAGAATGCTATATAGTGTGGCTGAACGAGCGGTGTACTACTGTTCCCAGCAGACACAGAACAGTACACAGAATGCTATATAGTGTGGCTGAACGAGCGGTGTACTACTGTTCCCAGCAGACACAGAACAGTACACAGAATGCTATATAGTGTGGCTGAACGAGCGGTGTACCACTATTCCCAGCAGACACAGAACAGTACACAGAATGCTATATAGTGTGGCTGAACGAGCGGTGTACTACTGTTCCCAGCAGACACAGAACAGTACACAGAATGCTATATAGTGTGGCTGAACGAGCGGTGTACTACTGTTCCCAGCAGACACAGAACAGTACACAGAATGCTATATAGTGTGGCTGAGCGAGGTACACAGTGGCAGTAAACAATGCTATATATAGTGTGGCTGAGCGAGCGGTGTACTACTGTTCCCAGCTGCGACACACAATGACTGGGGGGGACCCTGGCTAGCGTGGCTGGAGCGCGAACTACCCTGCCTGCCTACCCAAAGCTAAACCCACAGACAAATGGCGGAGATATGACGTGGTTCGGGTATTTATTTACCCGAACCACGTGACCGTTCGGCCAATCAGAGCGCGTTCGGGTCCGAACCACGTGACCCGTTCGGCCAATCACAGCGCTAGCCGAACGTTCGGGGAACGTTTGGCCATGCGCTCTTAGTTCGGCCATGTGGCCGAACGGTTTGGCCGAGCACCGTCAGGTGTTCGGCCGAACTCGAACATCACCCGAACAGGGTGATGTTCTGCAGAACCCGAACAGTGGTGAACACTGTTCGCCCAACACTACCCCTTGCCCATGCGGCGGCATCTCCGCTGTTCATTACACCCCACAAGTGACCCCATTTTAGAAAGAAGACACCCCAAGGTATTCCGTTAGGAGTATGGTGAGTTCATAGAAGATTTTATTTTGTGTCACAAGTTAGCATAAATTTTATTGTTTGTTTTTTTCACAAAGTGTCATTTTCCACTAACTTGGGGCAAAAAAATAAAATCTTCTATAAACTCATCATACACCTAACAGAATACCTTGGGGTGTCTTCTTTCTAAAATGGGGTCACTTGGGGTTCCTATACTGCCCTGGCATTTTAGGGGTCCAAAACCATGAGGTGCAGGCTGGAAACCAAATGCCTCAAAATGCCTGTTCAAGGGTGTAAGCATCTGCAAATTTTGATGACAGGTGGTCTATGAGGGGCCGAATTTTGTGGAACCGCTCATAAGCAGGGTGGCCTCTTAGATGACAGGTTGTATTGGCACTGAAGTGCAGGAAGCGCAGGATGTTCTCAAATCGTGACCTGGACATGGCAGCAGAGAACATGGGCATGTGATGTACTGGGGGCGTAGACCAATAAGGGCAATACATTATTTTTGACTAGACCCATGTTAAGGAGAAGGCCCCAAAAAATGTTAAGTTCGGAAACTTGGAGTGGTTTCCACTGAAAAGGCTGGGCATGGTAGCTTCTTGGATTGGTGGTTGCGTATTGTGTGTCATAACGGTTGGTCTCAGCAACAATTAAGTCGTAGAGACCAGCAGTGATCAGAAAAAAACATTTCTGTCACTGCAGTGGGGCAGGTGAGATTTTGGCCGGGTGATCAGAAGCCCGCAGTGGGCAGATTAGGGCCTGATCTGATGGATAGGAGTGCTAGCACAGGAGGTGATTCATGGGTGTCTCAGGGGGTGAATAGAGGGGAGAATAGATGCAATCAATGCACTGGGGAGGGATCGGAAGGGAGTCTGATCGGAGGGTTTGGCTGAGTGATCAGGAGCCCACACGGGGCAAATTAGGGCCTGACCTGATGGGTAGGCGTGCTAGGGGGTGACAGGAGGTGATTGATGGGTGTCTCAAGGTGTGATTAGAGGGGGGGGGTAGATGCAAGCAATGCACTGGGGAGGTGATCGGGGGGGGGGGGGGGGGGGGGGTCTGAGGGCGATCCGAGGGTGTGGGCTGGTGATTGGGTGCCCGCAAGGGGGCAGATGAGGGTCTGATCTGATGGGTATGATGGGTAGCAGTGACGGGGTGATTGATGGGTGATTAGAGGGGAGAACAGATGTAAATAATGCATTGGAGAGGTGTTCAGGCGGGGTCTGAGGGTGATCTGAGGGTGTGGGCGGGTGTCTGGGTGCCCGCAGGGGGCAGTTTAGGGTCTGATCTGATGGGTAGCAGTGACAGGTGGTGACAGGGGGTGACGGGGTGATTGATAGGTGATCAGGGTGTGATTAGAGGGGAGAATAGATGCAAGAAATGCACTGGCCAGGTGATCAGGGCTGGGGTCTCAGGGCGTTCTGAGGGTGTGGGCGGGTGATTGGGTGCCCACAAGGGGCAGATGAGGGTCTGATCTGATGGGTAGCAGTGACAGATGGTGACAGGGGGTGACGGGGTGAGTGATAGGTGATCAGTAGGTGATTACAATGGAGAATATATGCAAGCAATGCACTGGCAAATTGATAAGGGGGGATCTGTGGGCAATCTGAGGGTGTGGGCGGGTGAGTGGGTGCTCGCAAGGGGCAGATTAGGGCCTAATCTGATGGGTATCAGTGACAGGTGGTGATGGGGTGATTGATGGGTGATTAGTGGGTGATTAGAGGGGAGAACAGATGTAAACAATGCACTTCGGAGGCGATCTGAGGGCGGTCTGCGGGCGATCTGAGGGTGCGGGCGGGTTATCAGGTGCCCGCAAGGGGCAAGTTAGGGTCTGATCTGATGGGTGTTAGTGACAGGTGGTGACAGGGGGTGATTGATGGGTGATTGACAGGTGATTGACAGGTGATCAGTGGGTGATTACAGGGAAGAATGTATACAGTACAAAGGGGGGGGGGGTCTGGGGAGGATCTGAGGGTGTGGGGGGTGAGCAGGAGCCCCCAACCTAAAAAATAGCATTGACAGATACTAACAGGGAGTGATTGATGGGTGATTAGGGGGGTGATTAGAGGGGAGAACAGATGTAAACAATGCACTTTGGAGGCGATCTGAGGGTGGTCTATGGGCGATATGAGGGTGCGGGCGGGTGATCAGGTGCCCGCAAGGGGCAGGTTTGGGTCTGATCTGATGGGTGTTAGTGACAGGGGATGATTGATGGGTAATTGACTGGTGATTGACAGGTGATTACAGGGGAGGACAGATGTATACAGTACACGGAGGGGGGTCTGGGTAGGATCTGAGAGTGTGTGTGGGGGGGGGGGTGATCAGGAGCCCCCAGGGAACAGTTTAGGACCTAATGTAAAAAATAGCACTGATAGATAGTGACAGTGAGTGATTGATGGGTGATTAGGGTGGTGATTGGGTGCAAACATGGGTCTGGGGGGTGGGCAAGGGAGGGGGGGGGGGGTCTGAGGAGTGCTGTGGGCGATCAGAGGGCAGGGGGGGGCAGATCAGTGTGTGTGTGTGCAGACAGGGAGGGCTGCAGCCTGCCCTGGTGGTCCCTCGATCACTGGGACCACCAGGGCAGGAGGCAGCCTGTATAATATGCTTTGTATACATTACAAAGCGTATTATACGCTTCCATTGCGGCAATCTGTGGGTTAACAACCCGCCGGCGCTTCCGAATGGCCGGCGGGTTGACGTCGTGGGTGGGCGGAGACTATTGCAGGCGGATGCCCGGCCAGACAGCGCAGAACGAGCCGGCTGTGGGCGGTCAGCAAGTGGTTACGTATATTTTTTGTCACATCACATAAGTGAGTTAGTTCACCTCTCAGTGTGGCACGGGTGAAATCCAATAGCCCTTTATGAAAAGTAATTGTTTTAAGATATTTGCTTTCTGAAAAATGCAGCAGACATCTCCTATGCTGTGCTATCTGGCAGCAATCCACAGCTGGCAAAGCTGCTGAAAGAGAAGGCCAGAACCCCTCCTGTATATTTATTTACATAGTATGGGCTTCTATTTACATATGCTGCTTTTTTGTTTTTCTTTTTCCATGATGGATGAAACTACGTTGCCTTTAAATCCACCACAGAATGCCCACATAGATGAAGGGTAAGAGCTGCCTATAAGGTTGGGGGAGATGTGTAAGACAGCAACGCAGTGGTGCTCAGCAGAGCTCGAATATTCGAGTATCTCGAATATTCGAGCTCTTTTTCAGCTATTCGAGCTCGGTATTCGAGCTCCGAATAGCTGCAGCTATTCGAATGGGCTATTCGAGTAAACGCGAATAGCCCATTCACTATTCGAGCTATTCGAGCAAACGGCGCTATTCGAGCTCGGGTACCGAGCTCGAATAGCGTCATAGCCCAGATTGATGTCCTTAGAGCCAATCAGAGGGCTCCCAGGCCCTCTGACGGCAGCCAATCACAGAGGGGGACCCTGGCCAGCCCCTACCGTATAAATAGCGGCCGCCATGTTAGGTTTCTCCGTCCTTGCCTGAGACTTGCATAGAGAGAGAGTTGCTCCTTTGTGCTTTGGCTTAGCAAGAGCTCTATTGTGGTCATTTACCTAGCGTTTTTGCTCACATACACCTCCTATACACACCTATATTGTTGTTAGTTAGATAGACATTGTATTTTAGTTAGTAGCTTTTGTGTTACATAGACAGAGACAGCTGCTGCAGGCAAGCTTACAGCTTTAGGCCTCAGGGCCTGCCTGTGTGGGCAGCTGTTCTCTCCTGTCCTCTGTTAGTATATTTCTCTCATCTATACCAGTATTTCTGCTGTCCTTTACTACTGATTGATTCTGTATTTAGTATTGTAGTTATACTGTACTAGGACACTCACTGTCACTGTTCATAGGCTAAGGCTAAAGCTACTAGCTCCTGCGTGTGTGCACTCACTGTCTTGTACACACACACTCTATTTCCTTCTGATTACTGATTGATTATTGTAATTAGTTGTACTTACTGTTACTACTTACTCTTACTGTACTAGGAGTCTAGGACACTCAGTCACTGTTCATTGGCTACTAGCTCCTGCGTGTGTGCACTCACTCACTGTCTGTGTACTGTAGTGTACACACACACTCTATTTCCTTCTGATTACTGATTGATTATTGTAATTAGTTGTACTTACTGTTACTACTTACTCTTACTGTACTCTAGGAGTCTAGGACACTCAGTCACTGTTCATAGGCTACTAGCTCCTGCGTGTGTGCACTCACTCACTGTCTGTGTACTGTAGTGTACACACACACTCTATTTTCTTCTGATTACTGATTGATTATTGTAATTAGTTGTACTTACTGTTACTACTTACTCTTACTGTACTAGGAGTCTAGGACACTCAGTCACTGTTCATAGGCTACTAGCTCCTGCGTGTGTGCACTCACTCACTGTCTGTGTACTGTAGTGTACACACACACACACTCTATTTCCTTCTGATTACTGATTGATTATTGTAATTAGTTGTACTTACTGTTACTACTTACTCTTACTGTACTATAGGAGTCTAGGACACTCAGTCACTGTTCATAGGCTACTAGCTCCTGCGTGTGTGCACTCACTCACTGTCTGTGTACTGTAGTGTACACACACACACTCTATTTCCTTCTGATTACTGATTGATTATTGTAATTAGTTGTACTTACTGTTACTACTTACTCTTACTGTACTAGGAGTCTAGGACACTCAGTCACTGTTCATAGGCTACTAGCTCCTGCGTGTGTGCACTCACTCACTGTCTGTGTACTGTAGTGTACACACACACACACACTCTATTTCCTTCTGATTACTGATTGATTATTGTAATTAGTTGTACTTACTGTTACTACTTACTCTTACTGTACTATAGGAGTCTAGGACACTCAGTCACTGTTCATAGGCTACTAGCTCCTGCGTGTGTGCACTCACTGTCTGTGTACTGTACACACACACTCTATTTCCTTCTGATTACTGATTGATTATTGTAATTAGTTGTACTTACTGTTACTACTTACTCTTACTGTACTATAGGAGTCTAGGACACTCAGTCACTGTTCATAGGCTACTAGCTCCTGCGTGTCTGCACTCACTGTCTGTGTACAAGTACAACACACTCTATTTCCTTCTGAAGTTCTGATTACTGATTGATTATTGTAATTAGTTGTACTTACTGTTACTACTTACTCTTACTGTACTAGGACACTCAGTCACTGTTCATAGGCTAGCTCCTGCGTGTGTGTGTGTGCACTCACTGTCTGTGTAGTGTGTACACACTACACACACTCTATTTCCTTCTGATTACTGATTGTTTATTGTAATTTCTAGTTGTACTTCCTGACTCTTACTACTTACTTACTGTAGTAGGGACACTCACTTAGTCACTGTTCATAGGCTAGCTCCTGCGCGTGTTTGCGCGTGCGTGCACTCACTGTCTGTAGTGTACACACACTAAATTTACTTGTGATTACTACTGATTATTGTAACTGCTAGTTGTACTTCCTGACTGTTACTACTTACTTACTGTATTAGGGACACTCACTCAGTCACTGTTCATAGGCTAGCTCCTGCGCGTGTTTGCGCGTGCGTGCACTCACTGTCTGTAGTGTACACACACTCTATTTACTTCTGATTACTGATTGATTATTGTAATTTCTAGTTGTACTTCCTGACTGTTACTACTTACTTACTGTACTAGGGACACTCATTCAGTCACTGTTCATAGGCTAGCTCCTGCGCGTGTTTGCGCGTGCGTGCACTCACTGTCTGTAGTGTACACACACTAAATTTCCTTGTGATTACTACTGATTATTGTAACTGCTAGTTGTACTTCCTGACTTTTACTACTTACTTACTGTACTAGGGACACTCACTCAGTCACTGTTTATAGGCTAGCTCCTGCGCGTGTTTGCGCATGCGTGCACTCACTGTCTGTAGTGTACACACACACTAAATTTCCTTGTGATTACTACTGATTATTATAACTTCTAGTTGTACTTCCTGACTGTCACTACTTACTTACTGTACTAGGGACACTCACTCAGTCACTGTTCATAGGCTAGCTCCTGCGCGTGTTTGCGCGTGTGTGCACTCACTGTCTGTAGTGTACACACACTAAATTTCCTTGTGATTACTACTGATTATTGTAACTTCTAGTTGTACTTCCTGACTGTTACTACTTACTTACTGTACTAGGGACACTCACTCAGTCACCTCACCCACCAACCCACTCCATTAAAGTACCCCACTTTTAACCTGCCCTTTTAAAAAACTTTTGTCTTTACGCCCAAAACATCGAAGATGTCTGGAAGTGGCAGCCAGCGCGGTTTGGGCAAGGGGAAGGGCAGCAAGGGAATCAGGAGGAGAGGGAGCAGCATTGTGGCAGGCCGCGGCCGCGCCACCATGCACAGTTCCGCAGCAGCAGCAGCAGCGTCAGTGGCTAACATTCCTCCCATAGCCACTGGCCGTGGACGCCTTGGGCGCCGCCCAGCAGGAGCATCTGCAACTCACGCTGCAGAGACACAGCAGCAGCAGCGTGTAGCACCTGCTCCGATTTTCCTCCAGCCGGGTCGGAAACGTCCCATTGAGGAAAAGCATGCAGACACTGTGGTGCAACTCATGACGGATGAGCAGCCCGCCATCAGCTCTGCATCCGAGGCCTCCACCCTCACCACCACCACCACCACCCCTGTTCGCAGCAGCCGCCCAGCAGGGTCTGGGAAGGAGGCCAGTTCACCGTCACAAGTTGGCGACCTGTCACTCAGCAGTATTTTTACCCCAGGCACCGTCAGGGTATTGTCTGCTGTTGTTGGCGATTTGGAGGAGGAGATGCTGATGGGCACTTTGGGGGATGAGGGATTGGACAGCAAGACTGTGGTGACAGTCAAGCAGCCCATCCATGCATCAGGAGAGGAGTTTGGGGGGTCATCATCCCAGCAGGACATGTTTCAGGAGGGGGAGGATGATGATGACCCGGTGACAGACAGAGACTGGGTGCCACCACCTCCAGGGGATGTCGTCCTCAGCAGCTCTGAGGAGGAGGAGGAGGATGCGCTTGTGGGCCTTGCAAGGAGGCGCATCATTGCAAGCATTGGCAGCAGTAGGCAGGTCCCACAGCCTGCTGGTGTCTCAGGCTCAGCAGCAGCAGCAGCAGCATCTGCCAGTACCACCACCAGCCGCACCCAAGCCCCCCCCCCAACCACCACAGGGAGACAGGCGGCAGCAGCGCTTCCATGCCGTAGGGGGATGTTTCTGTCACCAATCTGGCGATTTTTCACCATGCCCACTGTGTACAGCAAGTACGCCACTTGCAACCACTGTCAGCGGAAGTTGAGCAGAGGTGCAGACCCCTTAAAGTTCAGCACCAGCTCGCTCATCAACCACCTTGCTGCAAAACATTTCCACCAGCATGAGGAGTTCCAGAGGCTGAAGGCATCTGGTGCTGGCAGTGGCACCACACCCATCACTGCACAGCCTTCAGCTGCAGCAGCAGCAGCAACAGCAGCCACCCGCCCTCCTGCTCCTCCAGCAGCACCAGCAGGAGTGAGGAAACGCACTGCTCCTCCCCCCTCTGCAACTCCTGCCGCCGACACTGAGGCCTGTTCTGGCAGCCAGTCCTCAGTGGCCTCCTCCGCTGTGTCTGCTGATTCCCATGCCAGCAAAAGGCCACGCCAGAGCCTTTTGAGCGAGTCCTTCCAGGGGGTGGTTAGGGCTCTGCCTCCCAGCAGCCGTCGCGTGTGGCAGCTGAACGGCTTGCTGGCACGGCCATGTGCTCCCAACTCCTGCCGTACACGCTCGTGCAGGAGGGGAGCGACATTCGTGCGCTGCTTGCTTGCGCAGCCCCAGACTGGCAGCTCCCCAGCAGACACTTCTTTGCCCGCAAGGCCATTCCTGCACTGCACCGCTTTGTGATGGCCAATGTGGAGCGAGGGCTGGAGCACGCGGTTGGTGAAAAAGTCCACGTCACCATGGACTCCTGGAGCAGCCGCTTCGGGACAGGCCGCTACCTGTCCTTCACTGTCCACTGGGTCAGCTTGGTGGAAGGGGGTGAGGATGGGAGAGCAGCAGCGGGCACAGCAGCAGCAGCAACACAGTGGGTGGTGCCACCCCGCAGGGTCAGGGGAACTGCAGCAGGTTCCTCCGATCCTCTGCCATCCTCCGGCACACCTGGCCAAACCCCCGCCTCAGCAGCAGCGTGAAGGCCCGCCACTGCCAAGCGCTGCTGCACTTGGTCAGCCTTGGGAAGACCAAGCTGACGGCAACCCATGTGTTGGCCAAACTCCAGGAGCAGGAGAGGATTTGGCTGACCCCCAGAGGCCTCAGAGTCGGAGAGGTGGTGGCCGACAATGGGGCCAATCTGGTTGCCGCAATAGACAGGGGAAACCTGACCCACATCCCCTGTCTTGCCCACGTGCTGAACCTGGTGGTGCAGAAGTTCTTGCGCACCTACCAGGGGATGGGCGAACTGCTGGAAACGGCAAGGAACGTTGTGCGTCACTTCCGGCGCTCGGCTGCAGCCTGTGCGAGCCTGGAAGACGTGCAAAAGGAGCTGGAGCTGCCACGCCATCGGCTGATCCTTGACGTTCCGACTCGCTGGAACTCCACCCTGGCGATGTTGGAGCGTCTGGTTGAACAGAAGCACGCTGTCAACCAGTACCTTGCCCTGGCCACTGTTTCCGCTGCTCAGAGAAGGGACAAGACCAGCAACATCCCGTCCATCGTCCCCGATGATGACTGGAGGCACATGCAGCAGGTGTGCTTAGTGCTGGCTCCCTTTCTGCAGGCCACTAACATGGTGAGCAGGGACCATGCTATGGTCTGTGAGTGGGTGCCCCTGGTTTGTCTGCAGGGCCCTCGATGCTTTGCTGGAACAGGGAGCGGCAGCCTTGGACCAGCAGGAGCGGCAAGCAGCTGCACAGTCCACCTCTGAGGGGGAGGAGGAGGAGGACTTGGTGGAGGTCCCTGACCTTGCTGCTGATGAGGGGGATCAGCACAGCGCAGCTGAGTTGGTGCGGGGGTGGAGAGAGGATGAGGCGGCAGAGGAGGAGGATGAGGACAGCACTGCCGCCGATGTGCCAGCAGACGTGGCCCGCCTCTTCCCAATGGCAGCGCACATGCTGACGTGCCTGCGCAGGGACCCCAGGGTGATCCAGATGAAGCAGAGGGAGGACATCTGGATCAGCATGATGTTGGACCCGCGCCTCAAGGGGAAGTTGAGCCAGTTCCTGCCGCCTGCAGGAGGAGACCCAGCGCAACAAATAAGGAGCTTGCAGCAGGCCCTTGTTGAGTGCTTGGAGGAAGCCTTCCCCCAGCCTTCCACCCCCACTGTCCAGCCAGCACAGAGGCAGCAGCAGGTGCCTGCATCCAGCAGCAAGCGCCCCACAGACCTGCTGTCTCTCAGCCATGAGCTCTACAGGACTGTAGAGGCTCCGTCAGCAGTGACTAGAGAGGAGGTGCATGCAGCAGCATCCTCCTCCGGTCACAGCCAGCGCCTGACCCGCATGGTAGCTGACTACATGGGGTCCTACAGCGGGCTTGACAGCGATGCCCCTGTTGATCCCATGGAGTATTGGGTCAAGCGCCTGGAGATCTGGAGCGAGCTGGCGCAGTACGCCCTGGAAGTGCTGTCCTGCCCCCCTTCCAGCTTGCTGTCCGAGCGCTGCTTCAGTGCAGCTGGTGGCGTGGTCACCGAGAAACGCTCACGTCTGTCTCACAAGTCTGTGGACAGACTGACGTTTCTCAAGATGAACCAGGCGTGGGTGGAAGGCGAGTTCCTGGCCCCTGTTGTCGGCGAGAGGGGGACATGAACTGGCTGCCGGAACTTAGAACCATCGTTAATGTGCCTTACCACCCTTTACCACCTCCTGGCTCCTGCTCACTAAGCCAGCCTGGTTCACTTTGACTATTACGTCGCCTGCAGCCACACATTTTACAACTACAGTGGGCTGCTGTGTACTGCCCTTCTGCTGTCTGTCTGTGTTTCCCACTGCCAGGGTACACAGAATTACCTTCTGCTGCCACTCTGCCACCAGCTATTACATCAAACAATAGCTGCTCACATTACTCCTCCATTCCTCCTGCTGCTGCTGCTGTCGGTCTGTGTTTCCCACTGTCAGGGTACACAGATTTACCTTCTGCTGCCACTCTGCCACCAGCTATTACGTCAAAAAATAGCTATATCTGTGTAATTGGTTGTAAAACCAAAACTACAAAACCATTACAAAAAAAAAGGTTTAATTTTTCTGAGGTGCCCGGGTTGAAAACTGTGTTGTCCCAGTTGTGTATTGGACACAATGTGGGCTGCACGACCGCTGTCTGGGACCTCCTGTTGTGTTTATTTACGGCCTGGTATCACCGCTAGGTACCAGGGCTATTATGTCACGCTGCCTGCCTGCTGCCACACTCACACTACTCCTCCATTCCTCCTGCTGCTGCTGTCTGTCTGTGTTTCCCACTGTCAGGGTACACAGAATTACCTTCTGCTGCCACACTGCCACCAGCTATTATGTCAAACAATAGCTGCTCACATTACTCCTCCATTCCTCCTGCTGCTGCTGCTGTCGGTCTGTGTTTCCCAACGCCAGGGTACACAGATTTACCTTCTGCTGCCACTCTGCCACCAGCTATTACGTCAAACAATAGCTATATATCTGTGTAATTTGTTTTACAAACAAAACCAAAAAACCATAAAAAAAAAGGTTTAATTTTTCTGAGGTGCCCGGGTTGAAAACTGTGTTGTCCCAGTTGTGTATTGGACACGATGTGGGCTGCACGACCGCTGTCTGGGACCTCCTGCCTGCTGTGTTTATTTACGGCCTGGTATCACCGCTAGGTACCAGGGCTATTATGTCACGCTGCCTGCCTCATTGACTGCCTGCTGCCACACACTCATCCTCCTCCTCCTGCTGCTGAATTTACCTCCTGCTGTCTGTGTGTTTCCACTGCCAGGGAGCACATACAATGGCGCTTCCAACATGCGTGCGCCACCAGCTATTTGTTACGCTCAAAAATAGCTGCATTTCTTTAAAAAAAAAATTGAAAAGAGAAATAAGTGAAGAAGAAGAAGATGAAGAAGATGAAGAAGATGAAGAAGAAGAAGAAGAAGAAGAAGAAGAAGAAGAAGGAGAAGAAGAAGAAAATGAAGATGAAGAAGAAGAAGATGAAGAAGATGAAGAAGATGAAGAAGAAGATGAAGAAGATGAAGAAGATGAAGAAGAAGATGAAGAAGATGAAGAAGAAGAAGATGAAGAAGAAGAAGATGAAGAAGGAGAAGAAGAAGAAGATGAAGAAGAAGAAGATGAAGAAGAAGATGAAGAAGATGAAGAAGAAGATGAAGAAGATGAAGAAGAAGATGAAGAAGATGAAGAAGAAGATGAAGAAGATGATGAAGAAGAAGATGATGATGAAGAAGATGAAGAAGATGAAGAAGAAGAAGAAGACAATATAAAGAAGAAGATATAGAAGAAGATATAGAAGAAGAAGATATAGAAGAAGAAGATATAGAAGATAAAGAAGAAGAAGAAGAAGTATATACAGTACTGAACAAAATTCTGGACACAACTTCTCTTTTCTCCTTTTTTTTTTTAAAGGAACATCCCCACATAATCACTTGCTGTTGTTACTTGGAAAAAAAGATGTTTCTTGCATCATTCACCCTCAAAACAAGTGTAGGAAGCTATTTAAGGCCAATTCGAATAGTCAGCTCGAATAATGAGCTCGAATACCGACTCGAATAGTGAGCTCGAAGTCCGAGGTCGAATCGAATAGTAAAATTTATTCGACTCGAATATTCGACTGACCTCGAATAATTTACTATTCGAATTCGACCAAACTCGAATTTTGAAAAGGGGTATTTGAGCACCACTGCAGCAACGTACCAGCCAGCAGACAGGGGGGTATCATGGATACAGTTAAAGGGATACTGTAGGGGGGTCGGGGGAAAATGAGTTGAACTTACCCTGGGATTCTAATGGTCCCCGCATACATCCTGTGCCCGCGCAGCCACTCACCAATGCTCTGGCCCCGTCTCCGGGTCACTTCTGGAATTTCAGACTTTAAAGTCTGAAAACCACTGCACCTGCGTTGCTGTGTCCTCACTCCCGCTGATGTCACCAAGAGCGCACAGTGCAGGCACAGACCATACTGGGCCTGCGTAGGGTGGCTCCTGGTGACATCAGCAGGAGCGAGGACACAGCCGTGCAGGCACAGTGGTTTTCAGACTTTAAAGTCTGAAATTCCAGAAGTGAACCAGAGGCGGGGCCAGAGCATCGGTGAGTGGCTGCATGGCACAGGATGCCTGCGGGGGACCATTAGAAGCCCCGGGTAAGTTCAACTCATTTTCCCCCGACCCCCCTACAGTATCCCTTTAAGTAGCCAGATAACCCCTGTGCACATGCACAAAGATATCTGCCACCAGAATGCTTTCAGTGGAAGATAACTGGCACACCAGATCAGCAGTGTAGCTGTGATTCTAACCTTTTTAACGTGTTATCTGTGATGCTTACTGCCGCGCTTCTGACAGAATGATGCAGAGTTGCAACTTTTTGGTACTTGTTCAATTTGAGAGTGCTGCTTATTTTGAACAGAAGATTAAAAATGATCTCCTAGGAGAAAATGCAGGAGATACAGTGAATTGAATAGGGGCCCTGTGTGTATACGAGGCTTTAAAGGCGAAAAATTGTAAAATTTAAAAAATGTGCAAACAGAGACAAATAAGAAGTATGTTTTTTCCAGAGTAAAATGAGCCATAAATTAATTTTCAAAAAGTATGCATCAAGAGACGCATAACGCAGTTCAATATAACGTCCAACTTCAAAACAAACGTGTTGCGTTAGGGGCACGTTATGCGACCTTAATGTCGCATCAAACGCAACGTCTTAGTGTGAAAGAGCACTTAAACAATGATGCTGGCCAGCTTTCCTGCTCCCTACACAGTTTTTTGGCAGGTGAACAGAGCAACTGCCATTCACTAAGTGCTTTTGAAAATAAATAAATCCCTGAGAATCCCCCCATGAAAAGAGGGACTAGTCCAAAACTGTCACTTCTGTCAGATTTCTACTACCTACTGTAAGTGACAGCAACATAGAAGAAAAGTAATTTATGGCTCATTTTACTCTGGAAAAAACGTACTTCTTATTTGTTTATGTTTGCATATATTTAACATTTTACATATTTTTGCCATAGTGCCCCTTTAATGTAAAAGTTCAGCTTTACTGTGTAGAGTCATTGGCTCTCTGAAATGAGTCTGCCTGTAACCATTAGCAACAAGATGACCAGTGGAGAACCGTCTGTCAGGTGTCAGACATGATGCCATAACAACTGGGAGGGATATTATATCATTTTCCTTTTAGGGACCTTGAAAAAGCTATTTACACTATTTATGGAAGTGACATCTATCACAAATTATTGCTCACCCAAAATTGTATGGGATCACCACTGCCCAGGTATGGATGTTCACCGCTACCTCCTCCACCAACAAAGGTCACGTGCAATTTGTTTTAGCCTGGGAACACACTTAGCAGAAATGCTAGCGTTGCGGAAAACGTGTCGCTAATGGAAGTCAATGGGTCGCATCAAAAAAGCATATAAAAATGCATATGCGGTTTTTATGCATTTTCAAACATGCTGTTTTTGTTGCATAATTTTCACATAACGCATCAAAAACGCACATAATGAAAGTTAATGGTAACGCAATGTATTGCGTTTTGTATGCATTTTTCATGCAGTTTTATATGCAGATGTTTTTTTTTTAAATGTTCTGATGTATTTCCGCTTCCTGTTGTCTTCCTAGTGATTTGCATAAAACGCAATTGAAAAACCCATGGAAAACGCATACAAAACGCATATGCGTTTTATGCATTTGCATAAAAACGCACGCAAAACACTTTGAAAACGCATATGCAAAAACCCCCCAAAAAAACGCACACTAAGAAAAAAAAACGTGCATGACAGAAAACTCGACCTTTCACGCACGGCCGTGTGTGCACCCAGCCTTCGTCATTGTCAGCGACTATGGCCCTGGTATTCAGGTGTAGGGAAGGAACATCAACGAGAAGCAAAATATTTCTCCTTGCATTCAAATTTCATGTAAATGTTATGCAGCTTGAAATTGGACCAATCAAAATAACTTCCTGACAATTTTAATTGGCCCAAGTTCAAGCTGCATGATATTTTTATGAAGTATGAATGCAAGGAGAATTTATTTTCATCTCATTGTTAATACCCATTCAGGTGTTTATAGAGGAATGGATTTTTTTTTAACTCCTGTGCATATTGTTAAGACTAGATGCACACTTAGCAGAAACGCTAGCATTGCGGGAAACGCCATGCTTTTGCCGCTAATGGAAGTCTATGGGCCGCATCAAAAAACGTTTATAAAAACGCATAGGACGTTTTTGATGCATTTTCAAAAATGCGTTTTTAAAAACGCTTGTTTTGTTGCGTAACGCATAAAAAAACGCACATAATGAAAGTCAATGGTAACGCAATGATATGCATTTGTCATGCATTTTTTTTTATTGTTTTCTGATGTATTTCCGCTTCCTGTTGTCTTCCTAGTTATTTGCATAAAATGCAATTGAAAAATGCATGGAAAATGCATACGAAACGCACATGCGAGCCGCAAACTCATAAAACCACCCGCAAAATGCTAGAAAAACGCATATGCGGGGAGAACCGCTAACGCAACCGCATCAAAAACGCACTAAAAATGCCCAACCCCCCCCCCCCCCCTGCACATGACAGAAAAGGCAACCTTTCATGTTATGTGTGCACCCAGCCTAAGGAACAAGAGTAATAGTTTAACCTAAACCCCTCCCACAGATGTTCTGTAGCAGAAGGCGAGCGATTATTC
This sequence comes from Hyperolius riggenbachi, assembly GCF_040937935.1. NCBI lineage: Eukaryota > Metazoa > Chordata > Amphibia > Anura > Hyperoliidae > Hyperolius > Hyperolius riggenbachi. The sequence goes on from NC_090655.1 coordinate 224,457,170, forward strand.
TGTAATTTAGCGCTTATTCTTACCACAACTCCTGCAGAATGCAGCCTGGATGACAAAGCCCCTCACACAGAGATTGTATTCCAGTGTCATATATTTTATTGTCTGTCAGATCAAGTTTGATCAGAGATTGACTTGTCATTATATACGGTGACCATACGCTTTACCCGGGACATCCCGCTTTACCCGGGACGCGTCCCGCCTTCGGGGCACGCTGTCCCAGGCTGCATGAGGTCCCGGGAAACGTCCCGCCTTTAGCAGCGAGACGTCCCGGCCTCGGGACTCTGGCCACCGTACAATGAACTAGCCGCAGCGTCTCCTAGACGCTGCGCTAGTTCATTCCCCGCAGCCCCGCTCCAGCAGCCTGCATTGTCCTCCTCCGGCAGGCACAGGCAGAGCAGGGCTACGGGAAGATGGCATCCGGAGGCGGAGCCCTGTACTGGAGACTATTTGTGTCTCCAGTACAGGGATCCGCCTCCGGACGCCATCTTGCCGTAGCCCTGCCTGTGAGCCCGGGGAGCTGCGCACACACACGAGAGGCCGGCCGGCTGGCTGACTGACTTATGTCAGGTAAGTAAATGCTTTTTTTTTTCCAGGTGAAATGTTTGCCCCCATTGCGTTCATTTTGTGCTGACATTTTTGCCCCCATTGCGTTCATTTTGTGCTGACATGTTTGCCCCCATTGCGTACATTTTGTGCTGACATGTTTGCCCCATTGCGTTCATTTTGTATTGACATGTTGCCCGCAGTGCGTTTATTTTGTACGGACATGTTTGCCCCCATTGCGTTCATTTTTTACTGACATGTTTGCCCGCAGTGCGTTTATTTTGTACTGACATGTTTGCCTCCATTGCGTTTATTTTGTACTGAGATGTTAGCCTGCAGTGCATTTATTTTGTACTGACATGTTTGCCCGCAGTGCGTTTATTTTGTACTGACATGTTTGCCCGCAGTGCGTTTATTTTGTACTGACATGTTTGCCCGCAGTGCGTTTATTTTGTACTGACATGTTTGCCCGCAGTGCGTTTATTTTGTACTGACATGTTTGCCCGCAGTGCATTTATTTTGTACTGACATGTTTGCCTCCATTGCGTTTATTTTGTACTGACATGATTGCCTCCATTGCGTTTATTTTGTACTGACATGTTTGCCCGCAGTGCGTTTATTTTGTACTGACATGTTTGCCCGCAGTGTGTTTATTTTGTACTGACATGTTTGCCCCCATTGCGTTTATGTTGTACTGACATGTTTGCCCCCATTGCGTTTATTTTGTACTGACATGTTTGCCCTCATTGCGTTTATTTTGTGCTGAAATGTTGCCCGCAATGCGTTTATTTTGTGCTGAAATGTTGCCCGCAATGCGTTTATTTTGTGCTGACATGTTGCCCATTGCGTTTATTTTGTGGTGTCTGGGGTAACTGTTGCTGCATTTATTATTTAATGGTCATAGTTGGCTGTGTTTGCTGCTTTGGAGTTATGGTATACTATTAAATAGCATCACACAGTTTCTGCACACCCATGATGCAAATCCTTGTTTGACCACATCACGGCATAAACACTGCTTTCTTATGCCTCGCTGTTGCATCAATTTGTTACCTCTGCCCATAGAATGTTATGGCCACGCCCATTTTTCAGCGTGGCAGGCACCACATTTACCCCCTAGATCTGCGTCGCTGGCTGCAGCCGCCTGCAGACTGATTAATCAACGATCGCGCGATCGCTACATCACACTGTTCGGCCCCCTTGTGACGTCAGCCCGCCGGCCAATCAGCAGCGGGCTGTAAATTTTCAAAAACACCAATAGAACGCGTATAATACAGTTTGTTTATGTAACAAACTGTATTATACTGCCTGCCTCCCGCTGGTGGTCACACTTAGCGATCGACCACCAGCGAGGAGAGCAGGCACAGTATAGAAACACACACACACACTTTAGGAGCCCCACAGACCCCCCGATCACCCGCAGCACCCATCAGACCCCCCCCCCCCCCCTGCAGCCCGCAGATTAGACCTAACCACCCCCCATATCACCCATCAATAAACCCCTGTCACCACCTGTCACTTCTATCCTTCAGATCAGACCCCCAACTACCCCTTAGGGGTATCTGATCACCCCCCCACACCTCCAGATCTCCCCCCGACCCCCCCCCCCCCCTGTATACTGAACCTATCTATCTCTCCTGCATCTGTCTATCTCCCCACTGATCAGCTGCCAATCACCTATCAGTCACCTGTCAATCATCCCTTGTCACCACCTGTCACTGCCCCCCATCAGATTAGACCCCCAACTGCCCCTTAGGGGCTTCTGATCACCCACCCTTTCAGATCCCCCCCGAGAGTAGTCTCAGAGGAATACCTCCTAAATTTAGCAGGCCACCATGGCAAAAAAAAAAGGTTTTCCAATGAAGACATCTACAGGTACATGGACCAGTCGGATGAGGATGATTGGGTCGACTTATTCGACGAATCTTCTGGTTCAGAGTACGATCCTGTAGACAGCTGTGGCTCTCTGACCAATAGTTCCGATGACGAGGTTGAGGTCCCGGCTAGAGCCAGGCCTACCACACCCCATGTCACTGGACTGCAGGTGGCGGAAGATCAGTCTCAAGGGCAGCAGAGTGGTGCTGGCGCTGATCTGATTTTTCTTGGTGAGGCATGCACCAGCAGCGCAGCATCTTCTGGACCTATCAACACCAGTACTTCCGTAGAAGACCCTGGTGAAGTGGCGAACACCAGCCTGGAAGTCAGGGGCGGAGCTTGGGGGGGTCAGGGTAGGACAGGTGCTCCCGGGCGCTGGGTCCCTAAGGGCGCCCAGCACAATGTCTTTTTTTTTTTTTTTAATCTTCTTCCTTTGCTCGGGAGTCAGGGCCAAGCTCAGCCAGTCTTGGCTGTGTGACGTCACATGCCGCTGCCGCCGCCGCGCAGCGTTCAGCACTAATGGAGCGCAGGGCCAGCTGGAACCAATCACTGATGAGGAGGAGGGTCCAAGGCTCACAGGGAAGTAAGTGTGTGCGAGTGTGGAGGGGGGGGGGGCGGAGTAGAGCGGAGCAAGCAGCCAGTGGTCTTTGCAGATGCTGCTTGCCCACCCTCCAATCATGCTGCCTCCTGGTGCCTCAGCTCCGCCCCCAGAGTACTGCTCTACCCACCCTTCAATTCTGCGGCTGCCTCAGCTTCGCCCCAGAGTGCTTCCTGCCCTCCAAGCTACTACTACCCACACCACGTGCGGTTTATTGCCCCGCAGCATCCACACTCTTGCTGTGACTTGCCGCTCCAGCAACTACCACAAGGAGAAAAGACAAGCAAGGAAATAAGAATATGGTGAGTATGCTCTGTCAGTGTCTCCTCTCCACTTGACTGTACTGTGACTGTAACCCTCCTCCCCACCCAGCCAGTGTCATCCTCCTCCCCACCTAGCCAGTGTCACCCTCCTCCCCACCTTGTGTCACCCTCCTACCCACCCAGTCAGTGTCACCCTCTTCCCCACCTTGTCACCCTCCTCCCCACCCAGTCAGTGTCACCCTCCTCCCCACCCAGTCAGTGCCACCATCTTCCCCACCTTGTCACCCTCCTCTCCACCTTGTCACCCTCCTCCCCACCCAGTCAGTGCCACCCTCTTCCCCACCTTGTCACCCTCCTCCCCACCCAGTCAGTGTCACCTTCCTCCCCACCTTGTCACCCTCCTCCCCACCCAGTCAGTGTCACCCTCCTACCCACCCAGTCTGTGTCACCCTCTTCCCCACCTTGTCACCCTCCTCCCCACCCAGTCAATGTCACCCTCCTCCCCACCCAGTCAGTGCCACCCTCCTCCCCACCCAGCCAGTGTCACCCTCCTACCCACCTTGTGTCACCCTCCTACCCACCCAGCCAGTGTCACCCTCCTTCCCACCTTGTGTCACCCTCCTCCCCACCCAGCCAGTGTCACCCTCCTACCCACCTTGTGTCACCCTCCTCCCCACCCAGCCAGTGTCACCCTCCTACCCACCTTGTGTCACCCTCCTCCCCACCCAGCCAGTGTCACCCTCCTCCCCACCCAGCCAGTGTCACCCTCCTCCCCACCCAGCCAGTGTCACCCTCCTACCCACCTTGTGTCACCCTCCTCCCCACCCAGCCAGTGTCACCCTCCTCCCCACCCAGCCAGTGTCACCCTCCTCCCCACCCAGCCAGTGTCACCCTCCTACCCACCTTGTGTCACCCTCCTCCCCACCCAGCCAGTGTCACCCTCCTCCCCACCCAGCCAGTGTCACCCTCCTCCCCACCCAGTCAGTGCCACCATCTTCCCCACCTTGTCACCCTCTTCCCCACCCAGTCAGAGCCACCATCTTCCCCACCTTGTCACCCTCCTCCCCACCCAGTCGGTGTCACCCTCCTCCCCACCTTGTGCCACTCTCCTCCCCACCCAGTCAGTGTCACCCTCCTCCACACCCAGTCAGTGTCACCCTCCTCTGCACCCAGTCAGTGTCACCCTCCTTCTTACCTTGTGTTACCCTCCTCCCCACCCAGTCAGTGCCACCCTCCTCCCCACCTTGTGTTCTCCCTCCTTTCCCACCCAGTCAGTGTCTCTCTCCTTTCCCACTCAGTCAGTGTCGCCCTCCTCCCCACAGTGTGTTGCCCTACTCCCCACCCAGTCAGTGTAACCCTCCTCCCCGCCCAGGCAGTGTCACCCTGCTTCCTACCCAGTGTCACCTATCCCAACCCACTCAAAAGCTCCATCCCACCAGCTCCCAGTGGTCAGGAACATTTAGTGCATTTACGTCTGAGGTAATATTTGCTGCATTTCATGTATGTATGTGCATGCATCTCACACGTTTGCTCCATTTCATGAGTGGGAGGTTACGTTTACTGAAATTTTAACGTGTGAGAGGTAATGTTTACCTCATTTCCTATTTGCTGCATTTCATGTGTCAGAAGTAACGTTTGCCTCATTGCATGTGTTGGGGAATCGTTTGCTGTATTTCATTTGTTGAAAGTAACGGTTGTTGTATATCATGTGTAGGAGGTAATGATATTTGCATTTCATGTGTCAGAGGTAATGGTTCTTGCCTTTCATATATAGGAGGTAATGGTTCTTGCATGTCTTGTGTCAGAGGTAACAGTTGCTACATTTATTACTTGATGGTCATAGTTGGCTGCATTTTCTGCTTTGGAGTTATTGTTGATGCTTTTTGAGCTTTGGGGGCTCAGGATTACTAAATGGTATGTATTCCGCAGTTTCTGCAGATTTATCGTCTGCACATCCATGATGTGAATATCTTATTTCACCACATCATGGGGGAAACGCTGCTTTCTTATGTGTTGTGGGGAATGTTGTCTAATTATCTGTAAGGTGGCCACTAATGATATAATTTCCAGAATGATTGTTTACGAACGATTCTTATGAAAGATCGGAAACTATCGTTTGGGACCACTAATGGGCAAAAATCTCTTAACCAATCCGATCAGATTGACAGGATCGAACTGGAAATCGGATCGATTTTATTAATCTGACTGGATTGGTTAGGAGATTTTTGTCCATAAGTGTTTCCAAACAATCATTTTCCAATCGTTAATTTGTAAATCATTCATAAACAATTGTTCTGCAAATTGTGTCATTAGTGGCCATAAAGGGTCACTTTGAAGAGGATTAATAGCATTATCTTAATAAAATGCAATATGTATTGCCATAATGCCATTGATGCTGCTGTGCTCTGCATGCTTCCCCCGAACCCCCTCCTTGCCTGTCTTCCTATTACAGGGCACAGTAAGCAGGGAAGTGCTCACGAGTAGGTCACTACTCTAATCCGTGATTAAAATGAGACTTAATTGCCTTAGGTGTGCGGCTGGGAGAGAGGGGGTTACTTACCCATAAGTCCGCGGTCCTCTATGCGTTCCAAACGTCTTGCACGCATCCTATTGGACGCGTTGCAAGACTCCCTACCGCGCACTTCCGGCTTGAAGGCAGAAGCGCACTAGTGAGTCTTGCAATGCGTCCAATAAGATGCGTGCAAGACGTTTGGAACGCATAGAGGACCTGCGGACTTATGGGTAAGTAACCCCCTCTCTCCCAGCCGCACACCTGAGGCAATTAAGCCTCATTTAATCACAGATTCAAGTAGTAACCTACTCGTGAGCGCTTCCCTGACAGTAAGCAGGCAAGGATCGGATGCACCCTTAGCTGTGAAGCTCCAACCCCCATCTTTTGACAATGGTGCAGCCTGCCAGATCCAGTACTATCCAGCTTCAGACACACATATGCAGTAGCTGTAAGCTGCAACTTGGCTGGCTGCTGTAAGTTTTCTGCCTGCCTACTGGCTACTGTGATCCCTCACTCCCAGACACCCCCCTCCCCCCAGGGGCAAATCCAGGATTTCCAAAGGGGGGGTTCCTGAAAGCGGTGTGTGGGCGTGGCCAAAACATGGTGTGGGTGGAGCCAAATACTAGCAGTTTCTAGGCTAAATTGCATCCAGGGTGAGGGCGTAAAATGCGCCCCCAACGTGGAGACAGGTATAGGTGCCCGCAGTATAGGTAGCCAGCTATAGGCCCCCCCCCCCAGTATAGGTAGCCCATATAGTTGCACCCAGTATAGGTTAGATAGGTATATGCCCCCAGTATAGCTTAGATAGGTATATGTCCGCAGTATAGATTAGATAGGTATATGTCCCCCAGTATAGATTAGATAGGTATATGCCCCCCAGTATACAGTAGGTTAGATAGGTATATGCCCCCAGTATAGGTTAGATAGGTATATGCCCTAAGTATAGGTTATAGGTATAATCCCCCAGTATAGATTAGATTGGTATATGCCCCCCAGTATAGATTAGATAGGTATATGCCCAGTATAGATTAGATAGGTATATGCCCCCCAGTATAGATTAGATAGGTATATAGGTATATGCCCCCAGTATAGATTAGATAGGTATATGCCCACCAGTATAGATTAGATAGGTATATGCCCAGTATAGACTAGATAGGTATATGCCCCCAGTATAGATTAGATAAGTATATGCCCAGTATAGGTTAGATAGGTATCAGAATCAGAATCAGAATATTTTATATTCGTATAGGTTAGATAGGTATATGCCCCCAGTATAGATTAGATTGGTATATGCCCCCCCCAGTATAGATTAGATAGGTATATGCCCAGTATAGGTTAGATAGGTATATGTCCCCCAGTATAGATTACATTGGTATATGCCCCCAGTATAGATTAGATTGGTATATGCCCCCAGTATAGATTAGATAGGTATATGCCCAGTATAGATTAGATAGGTATATGTCCCTCAGTATAGGTTAGATAGGTATATGCCCCCAGTATAGATTAGATAGGTAAATATCCCCCAGTATAGATTAGATAGGTATATGCCCCCCAGTATAGATTAGATAGGTAAATGTCCCCCAGTATAGATTAGATTGGTATATGCCCCCAGTATAGATTAGATTGGTATTTGCCCCCAGTATAGATTAGATAGGTATATGCCCAGTATAGATTAGATAAGTATATGCCCAGTATAGATTAGATAGGTATATGTCCCCCAGTATAGGTTAGATAGGTATATGCCCCCAGTATAGATTAGATTGGTAAATATCCCCCAGTATAGATTAGATAGGTATATGCCCCTAGTATAGATTAGATAGGTATATGCCCAGCATAGATTAGATAAGTATATGCCCAGTATAGATTAGATAGGTATATGCCCCCCAGTATAGGTTAGATAGGTATATGCCCCCAGTATAGATTAGATAGGTATATATCCCCCAGTATAAGTTAGATAGGTATATGCCCCCAGTATAGATTAGATAGGTATATGCCCAGTATAGATTAGATAAGTATATGCCCAGTATAGATTAGATAGGTATATGTCCCCCAGTATAGGTTAGATAGGTATATGCCCCCAGTATAGATTAGATTGGTATATGCCCCCAGTATAGATTAGATAGGTATATGCCCAGTATAGATTAGATAAGTATATGCCCAGTATAGATTAGATAGGTATATGTCCCCCAGTATAGGTTAGATAGGTATATGCCCCCAGTATAGATTAGATAGGTAAATATCCCCCAGTATAGATTAGATAGGTATATGCCCCCCAGTATAGATTAGATAGGTAAATGTCCCCCAGTATAGATTAGATTGGTATATGCCCCCAGTATAGAATAGATTGGTATATGCCCCCAGTATAGATTAGATAGGTATATGCCCAGCATAGATTAGATAAGTATATGCCCAGTATAGATTAGATACAGGGCCGGGCCAAGGCAGAGGCGGGAGAGGCTCCAGCCTCAGGGCGCAGTGTAGGAGGGGCGCACAACTCACTCAGCTATTATTCCCCTACTGTGTTTGAAGCAGAGAGAAATAAGAAAAGGGGATACATGGCAGTGACTGCAAGCCAGATAACTAGAGATTAAGGTGTTGGGGGCCCTGGGGCACCTCTTATTCTACATACACACTTGAAAGATAAATGAAAGATATCAGACCAATTTTACCTCCTTCCATGTAGTATGAGAGATACACCTACACAGTCTTTCTATGGAGCTGAACTCCCCATCAGATAAAAATCTTTGCAGGATGCTGCACACAAAGATGCTGTACACATTCAAAAGATCAGTATCTGCAAAAGATCTGTTCCTGCAAACAGATCTTTTGCAGATAATGATCTTTTGAATGTGTACGGGAAACTTTGTGTGCAGCATCTTGCAAAGATTTCTATCTGATGGGGAGTTCAGCTCCATAGAATAGACTGTGTAGGTGTATTTCTCATACTACATGGAAGGGGGTAAAATTGGTCTGATATCTTTCATTTATCTTTCAAGTGTGTACACACCATTAGTCTAATAGCAATCAGTGTGTGACGGCTGGGGTGGGAGGGATGAAGGGGTGCACTTTGGTGTCTCAGCCTTGGGCGCTGGAGGACCTTGTACCGGCTCTGATTAGATAGGTATATGTCCCCCAGTATAGGTTAGATAGGTATATGCCCCCAGTATAGATTAAATAGGTATATATCCCCCAGTATAAGTTAGATAGGTATATGCCCCCAGTATAGATTAGATAGGTATATGCCCAGTATAGATTAGATAAGTATATGCCCAGTATAGATTAGACAGGTAAATGTCCCCCAGTATAGGTTAGATAGGTATATGCCCCCAGTATAGATTAGATAGGTATATGTCCCCCAGTATAGATTAGATAGGTAAATGTCCCCAGTATAGATTAGATAGGTATATGTCCCCCAGTATAAATTAGTATATGCCGAGTATAGATTAGATAGGTAAATGTCCCCCAGTATAAATTATATAGGTATATGCCCAGTATACATTAGTTAGGTTAGGCGGGGGGAGCGGGGAGAGAGGAGTTTCCACTTACCTGTCTTCATCCTGCACGCAGCTTCTATATTCATCCTCTCCCGACACGCGTCACATCGGTAAGAGCTCCCCCTGTGATGACATGCGGTTATGTCATCACAGGGGGCGCTGTTACCATAACGACGTGGCAGAGGAGAATAATGTCCTTTAAACACAGCACCACACAAGTAAATAGTAATCAAAAGGATAACAATTTATTATATTCAGTATTCAATCACTATAGAACAGTTTAAAACCAATTAAAATATATCATGCTGCCTGTAATACATATATCAAAAACACCATAAATCAATCAATAATATATTAGCGCACCATCATAGAAATTGCATAATAGTATCAGTACACATACTATGAGGTGCTCAATACAGAGCTACCCCAAGTATAAGAACCCGGGTTCAGTATTTGGGCCTACAGTGATGAAAGAGGACCTGAAAGGTAAAGTGTAAACATACAGTGCATATAATACCATCAATATGATGCAAACCAACAAACAGATGCAATATGATCAAAATACCTATAACTCACAAACTGTGCATAAATAAGTGATGTGATAACATTCAATGGCTGTGACTATGATACCGCATGCTATGAGGCTGACATAGTGTAAGGAGGCAGAAATACTCCTCACAGGAGTCCCCCTCTCTCTTGATAAAGCGGCGTCGTTGCCGCGGAACTGGTGGAGACATCCGCCCGGGGCTCTCTCTTCCTTCTGCTGCCTGTCATTGCGCCCATCCAGCTAAGTATTTCTGCCTCCTTACACTATGTCAGCCTCATAGCATGCGGTATCATAGTCACAGCCATTGAATGTTATCACATCACTTATTCATGCACAGTTTGTGAGTTATAGGTATTTTGATCATATTGCATCTGTTTGTTGGTTTGCATCATATTGATGGTATTATATGCACTGTATGTTTACACTTTACCTTTCAGGTCCTCTTTCATCACTGTAGGCCCAAATACTGAACCCGGGTTCTTATACTTGGGGTAGCTCTGTATTGAGCACCTCATAGTATGTATACTGATACTATTATGCAATTTCTATGATGGTGCGCTAATATATTATTGATTGATTTATGGTGTTTTTAATATATGTATTACAGGCAGCATGATATATTTTAATTGGTTTTAAACTGTTCTATAGTGATTGAATACTGAATATAATAAATTGTTATCCTTTTGATTACTATTTACTTGTGTGGTGCTGTGTTTAAAGGACATTATTCTCCTCTGCCATGTATTGACATACAGTCCTAGCACACACAATAGATAGTGTGCAGAGATACCACTTGGTTACCATAACGACGGACGCCGGCCGGGACAGGATGTAGATAGAAGCTGGCAGGATCGAGGAAGGTAAGTGGAAAGTCTTCTCCCCGCAGGGCTTGTGCCCGTACGCCCGCTCCCCGCCGCCAGCAGCAAGCGAGGCCCCCCGCAGTGTGAGGCCTCGGGTGCCCCTGCTCGTGCTGCCAGTCAGACGAGACCCTCGGCCGCACACACAAACGACAGCCCCACTTCCGGTCTCGGTGCAGGGGGGTGTTCCAGACACCCGAAACACCCCCTTCCGTGCGCCAGTGCCCCCCCCCTTTCACTACTGACCAAGGCTTCCAGCCCACTGTATACCACACCACCAGGCATGCCTGAGGCCCCTAGCCAGAGACCCACTAGGCTGGAGCCCAGCACCACCATGCCTGAGCCAGATGCCTCCAGCCAGGCCCCACCAGACCTGAGGCTTACTGCCCACTAGGCCTGAGCTCAGAGGAGCTCACGCTCTAATGCTACCATACTCCTAGCCTAATGTCTTCCCATATTATGTATTTATATAGAACTGAAATCCTCTGCAGCACATTACAGAGTACATAGTTATGTCACTGGCTGTCCTCAGAGGAGCTCACACTCTAATCCTAGCATAGTCATAGTCTAATGTCCTACCATATTATTATTATGTATTTATATAGCACTGACATCTCCTGCACCACATTACAGAGTACATAGTCATGTCACTGACTGCCCTCAGAGGAGCTCACAATCTAATCCTACCATAGTCATAGTCTAATGTCCTACCATATTATTATTATGTATTTATATAGCACTGACATCTCCTGCAGCACATTACAGAGTACATAGTCATGTCACTGACTGTCCTCAGAGAAGCTCACAATCTAATCTTACCACAGTCATAGTCTAATGTAGGATATTATTATTATGTATTTATATAGCACTGACATCCTCTGCAGCACATTACATAGTACATAGTAATGTCACTGGCTGTCCTCAGAGGAGCTCACAATCTAATCTCTGCCATAGTCATATCTCCACCCAAGCCATGCCCACATTCTGATGCATGGTAACACCCATTTTTTTGCGCACCACTGGACTGTCTTTGTCCCCGGGCGCTGAAAACCCTAGCTACGCCTCTGCTGGAAGTAGAAACTGGTTCGGTAGTACGTGTATTAAGACCCGATTCGCAGCCACCAAGTAGAGTTGGGCCGAACCTCCGATTTTAGGTTCGCGAACCGGGTTTGCGAACTTCCGCGGAAGGTGCGGTTCGCGATAAAGTTCGCGAACCGCAATAGACTTCAATGGGAATGCGAACTTTGAAAAAAAAAATAATTATGCTGGCCACAAAAGTGATGGAAAAGCTGTTTCAAGGGGTCTAACACCTGGAGGGGGGCATGGCGGAGTGGGATACACGCCAAAAGTCCCCAGGAAAAATCTGGATTTGACGCAAAGCAGCGTTTTAAGGGCAGAAATCACATTGAATGCTAAATGACAGGCCTAAAGTGCTTTAAAACATCTTGCATGTGTATACATCAATCAGGTAGTGTAATTAAGGTACTGCTTCACACTGACACAACAAACTCACCGTGTAACGCACCGCAAACAGCTGTTTGTGTAGTGACGGCCGTGCTGGACTGGTGCGCACCATGGCGAGAGTGCATGTTTTGGTGGCTTTACAGCCCATATGGTCGCCTGGCTGATGTAGCTGAATGACAGAACAGTGACTGTCCAGCTGATCAAATTTGGTCTGACCACAATGAAGCAACGACCTTATTATCTTTTGTGTGCCCCCCGAGACACTCATCTATGCGCCGGTCATTGCTTCATTGTGATACGCAAGCCCCTTCACCACGGCAAGGTAATGATCACGAAGGGGAATGGGCGCATGTACATGCCTTTTCTTTTGTTGTTGCAGCTGCCCGCAGTGCAGCCAGAAAAATTAGGCAGTCATGTACACGCACCAGAAAAATTATTACAGCGGCCGCTGCTAGCAGCGGCCTAAAAAATTCAGCAATCCGCCTGGAGTCCCGGACCCTGTTGGTGGTGGTGGAGAAGGTAGTCAAGCGGCCTGCAGGCAGACATGCTGTGTGGAGGGACTGGGAGTGACTTAGTTTTCTTGGGGCAGCCCAGGCAGCCAGTCACACGGCGTGCAGGCAAAGATGCTGTCTTGGGGCGGGCAGCAGCCCTCCGGGATCCATGCCTCATTCATTTTGATAAAGGTGAGGTACTTAACACTTTTGTGACTTAGGCGACTTCTCTTCTCTGTGACAATGCCTCCAGCTGCGCTGAAGGTCCTTTCTGACAGGACGCTTGCGGCAGGGCAGGAGAGAAGTTGGATGGCAAATTGGGACAGCTCTGGCCACAGGTCAAGCCTGCGCACCCAGTACTTCAAGGGTTCCTCATCGCTGTTCACAGCAGTGTCTACATCCACACTTAAGGCCAGGTAGTCGGCTACCTGCCGTTCCAGGCGTTGGTGGAGGGTGGATCCGGAAGGGCTACGGCGAGGCGTTGGACTAAAGAACGTCCGCATGTCCGACATCACCATGAGATCGCTGGAGCGTCCTGTCTTTGACTGCGTGGACACGGGAGGAGGATTAGTGGCAGTGGTACCTTGCTGGCGTTGTGCTGTCACATCACCCTTAAAGGCATTGTAAAGCATAGTTGACAGCTGGTTCTGCATGTGCTGCATCCTTTCCACCTTCCGGTGAGTTGGTAACAGGTCCGCCACTTTGTGCCTGTACCGAGGGTCTAGTAGTGTGGCCACCCAGTACAGCTCATTCCCCTTGAGGTTTTTTATACGGGGGTCCCTCAACAGGCAGGACAGCATAAAAGACGACATCTGCACAAAGTTGGATCCAGTACCCTCCATCTCCTCTTTGATCTTCCTCAGTGACATCAGGTAAGTCAACCTCCTCCCCCCAGCCGCGAACAATACCACGGGAAGGTTGAGCAGCACAAGCCCCCTGCGACGCCTGCTGCGGTTGTTCTCCTGCCGCTGTCCCCTCCTCCTCCCCCAAAGAAACACCTTGCTCATCATCCTCTGAGTCTGACTCGTCTTCTGCACACGACTTCTCTTCTTCCTCCTCCTCCCCCCTCTGTGCTGCCGCAGGTGTTGAGGAAACAGCTGGGTCTGATGAAAATTGGTCCCATGCCTGTTCCTGCCGTAACGGTTCCTGGTCACGCTCATTCACAGCTTCATCCGCCACTCTACGCACAGCACGCTCCAAGAAGTAAGCGTAGGGAATTAAGTCGCTGATGGTGCCCTCACTGCGGCTCACCAGGTTGGTCACCTCCTCAAACGGCCGCATGAGCCTGCATGCATTTTTCATCAGTGTCCAGTTGTCGGGCCAGAACATCCCCATCTTCCCAGACTGTTTCATTCTACTGTAGTTGTAGAGGTAGTGGGTGACGGCTTTCTTCTGTTCTAGCAGGCGGGAGAACATGAGCAGGGTCGAGTTCCAGCGAGTCGGGCTATCGCAAATGAGGCGTCTCACCGGCATGTTGTTTTTCCGCAAAGCGTGCCATGGCTGTGTAAGACCGCCTCAAATGCCCACAGAACTTCCTGGCCTGCTTCAGGACATCCGCTAAGCCAGGGTACTTTGCCACAAATTTTTGAACCACTAGATTCATGACATGTGCCATGCAGGGTATGTGTGTCAGCTTCCCCATATGCAAAGCGGAAAGCAGATTGCTGCCGTTGTCGCACACCACGTTGCCTATCTCCAGGTGGTGCGGGGATCAGCCACTCATCCACCTGTTTCTTAAGAGCAGCCAGGAGAGCTGCTCCAGTGTGACTCTCCGCTTTGAGACAAGACATGTCTAAGATGGCGTGACACCGTCTTACCTGGCATGCAGCATAGGCCCTGCGGAGCTGGGGCTGTGTAGCTGGAGAGGAGAACTGCCACTCAGCCAAGGAGGAGGAGGACAGCGAAGAGCATGTAGCAGGAGGAGAGGAGGTGGCAGGAGGCCTGCCTGCAAGCCGTGGAGGTGTCACAATTTGGTCCGCTGCGCCCTGCTTGCCATCGTTCACCACCAGGTTGACCCAATGGGCTGTGTACGTAATGTAGCGGCCCTGCCCGTGCTTGGCAGACCAGGCATCCGTGGTCAGGTGTACCCTTGACCCAACGCTCTTCGCAAGAGATGACACCACTTGCCTCTCAACTTCACGGTGCAGTTGGGGTATGGCCTTTCTCGAAAAATAAGTGCGGCCTGGCATCTTCCACTGCGGTGTTCCAATGGCCACAAATTTACGGAAGGCCTCAGAGTCCACCAGCCGGTATGGTAACAGCTGCCGAGCTAACAGTTCTGCCACGCCAGCTGTCAGACGCCGGGCAAGGGGGTGACTGGCCGAAATTGGCTTCTTCCGCTCAAACATTTCCTTCACGGACACCTGACTGCTGCTGTGGGCAGAGGAGCAGGAACCGCTCAAGGGCAGAGGCGGAGTGGAGGAGGGTGCCTGTGAAGGTGGAAGGGAGAAAGCGGCAGAAGCAGATAATGCACCTGATGGAGGAGGAAGAGGAGAAGGAGGGTGGCTTTGCTTTTGTGTGCTGCTGCTGCTTTTGCTCAGGTGGCCATCCCATTGCTGTTTGTGCCTTTTCTCCAGGTGCCTTCGTAAGGCACTTGTCCCTACGTGAGTGTTGGCCTTTCCACGGCTCAATTTTTGTTGGCAGAGCGAACAGATGGCTTTGGTCCGATCTGAGGCACACACATTAAAAAATTTCCACACCGCTGAGCCACCCTGGGATGTGGGCACTATGGGGACCTCAGCAGCTGATGCTGAAGGGCAAGTTGGCTGGCTGTACATAGGTGGCGATACATGGTGCCGGACTCTGCCACCAGCTGTTTCTGACGAAGAGCTGCCCCAGCTTCTTTCAGCAACTTCTCTCCTCCTACTACTCTCTGACTCCCCCTCTGAACTGTCCCCCTCTTCATCTCCTCTATTGGGAACATACAGAGGATCCCTATCATCGTCATCATCGTAATCGTCCTGCCCAGCTTCGCTTGACTCAGAAAAATCCAAACATGCACCATCAGTAGGTCCTTCATCCTCCTTACACGTTACATCCATAGTGTTGCCGCGTAACGCAGACATATGAGCTGGTGAAAATTCATCTGGCTGTAACAACAATTATTATCATTATTATTATTTATTGTATTTATAAAGCGCCAACATCTTACGCAGCGCTGCACAATAGATAAATGGGTTAACATACAGGTAGAACATACGGAAACTCACAACAAAACAAGATCATGCAAATGATTTGATAACAATACAGTGTCATAGCTCAAAATAGAGACTGTTCGAGTCTACAAGAGGGGTGGTTGCGAGTAAGATTGCATAATCAAGCTGGATACGTTAGGGAGGAGGGCCCTGCCGGAGGCTTACAATCTAAAGGGTGGGGTGGAGACAATAGGTTCGTCTTTTGAGAGGGGGTCTAACAGAACATATTATGGTGCTGGTGTAGGGGGGTATGCGAGCGTGAAGAGGTGAGTCTTGAGAGCTTGTTTGAAGGAATTAAAGGTGGGGGCGAGTCTGACGGCTGGTGGGAGAGAGTTCCAGAGAGTAGGGGCGGCCCTGGTGAAGTCCTGCAATCGTGCGTGTGACTGAGTTATGCGCGGTGCGACTAGGCGCAGGTCATTGGAGGATCGGAGGGGGCGGGCTGGTATGTGCCTGTGGACCAGATCAGAGATGTAGGTTGGGCAGGTCTTGTGCACTGATTTGTAGGCAAAGCACAGGATTTTGAAATTGATCCTAAAACAATGGCTGTGCATCAGTGATTTCACCACTAAATAATTCTTGCGAAGTGTCAAATGCAGCGGAAGTGGTGCTAGTAGTAGCGCTGGTGGCTGAGCAAGATGAGGTGTTCTGTGTCGCTAAATACTCAACCACGTCCTGACAATCTTGGGAGGTGATGGGACGTGCCTTCTTCCGAGCACTGTACTGTGGGCCAGGTCCACACGAAATTACATTTACACGACCTCGCGCAGACCTGCCGGGTGGCCTTCCTCTGGCTCTGGCACTACCTCTTCCTCTACCTGTTTTGTCCATATCGGGTATGCACGGAGTGGTATATCACACTGCGTGCACTCACGTAGGTAGGTGGGTTCACTTAACTGCACAGGTATGCGCACTGATGCGGTGGGTTCACTGAACAGAACAGGTATGCAGTGGCAGGTTCACTGAACAGGTATACAGTGGCGGGTTCACTGAACAGAACAGGTATACAGTGGCGGGTTCACTGAACAGTACAGGTATACAGTGGCGGGTTCACTTAACACAACAGGTATGCAGTGGCGGGTTCACTGAACAGGTATACAGTGGCGGGTTCACTGAACAGAACAGGTATACAGTGGCGGGTTCACTGAACAGTACAGGTATACAGTGGCGGGTTCACTGAACAGGTATGCAGTGGCGGGTTCACTGAACAGTACAGGTATACAGTGGCAGGTTCACTGAACAGAACAGGTATGCAGTGGCGGGTTCACTGAACAGTACAGGTATACAGTGGCGGGTTCACTGAACAGGTATGCAGTGGCTGGTTCACTGAACAGTACAGGTATACAGTGGCGGGTTCACTGAACACAACAGGTATGCAGTGGCGGGTTCACTGAACAGGTATGCAGTGGCGGGTTCACTAAACAGGTATACAGTGGCGGGTCCACTGAACAGAACAGGTATGCAGTGGCGGGTTCACTAAACACAACAGGTATGCAGTGGTGGGTTCACTGAACAGGTATGCAGTGGTGGGTTCACAGAACAGGTATGCAGTGGCGGGTTCACTGAACAGTACAGGTATACAGTGGCGGGTTCACTGAACAGGTATGCAGTGGCGGGTTCACTGAACAGTACAGGTATACAGTGGCGGGTTCATTGAACAGGTATGCAGTGGCGGGTTCACTGAACAGTACAGGTATACAGTGGCGGGTTCACTGAACACAACAGGTATGCAGTGGCGGGTTCACTGAACAGGTATGCAGTGGCGGGTTCACTAAACAGGTATACAGTGGCGGGTCCACTGAACAGAACAGGTATGCAGTGGCGGGTTCACTGAACACAACAGGTATGCAGTGGTGGGTTCACTGAACAGGTATGCAGTGGTGGGTTCACAGAACAGGTATGCAGTGGCGGGTTCACTGAACAGTACAGGTATACAGTGGCAGGTTCACTGAACAGAACAGGTATGCAGTGGCGGGTTCACTGAACAGTACAGGTATACAGTGGCGGGTTCACTGAACAGGTATGCAGTGGCGGGTTCACTGAACAGTACAGGTATACAGTGGCGGGTTCACTGAACAGGTATGCAGTGGCGGGTTCACTGAACAGTACAGGTATACAGTGGTAGGTTCACTGAACAGAACAGGTATGCAGTGGCGGGTTCACTGAACAGTACAGGTATACAGTGGCGGGTTCACTGAACAGGTATGCAGTGGCGGGTTCACTGAACAGTACAGGTATACAGTGGCGGGTTCCCTGAACACAACAGGTATGCAGTGGCGGGTTCACTGAACAGGTATGCAGTGGCGGGTTCACTAAACAGGTATACAGTGGCGGGTCCACTGAACAGAACAGGTATGCAGTGGCGGGTTCACTGAACACAACAGGTATGCAGTGGTGGGTTCACTGAACAGGTATGCAGTGGCAGGTTCACTGAACAGTACAGGTATACAGTGGCGGGTTCACTGAACAGGTATGCAGTGGCGGGTTCACTGAACAGTACAGGTATACAGTGGCGGGTTCACTGAACAGGTATGCAGTGGCGGGTTCACTGAACAGTACAGGTATACAGTGGCGGGTTCACTGAACACAACAGGTATGCAGTGGCGGGTTCACTAAACAGGTATACAGTGGCGGGTCCACTGAACAGAACAGGTATGCAGTGGCGGGTTCACTGAACACAACAGGTATGCAGTGGTGGGTTCACTGAACAGGTATGCAGTGGTGGGTTCACAGAACAGGTATGCAGTGGCGGGTTCACTGAACAGTACAGGTATACAGTGGCAGGTTCACTGAACAGAACAGGTATGCAGTGGCGGGTTCACTGAACAGTACAGGTATACAGTGGCGGGTTCACTGAACAGGTATGCAGTGGCGGGTTCACTGAATAGTACAGGTATACAGTGGCGGGTTCACTGAACAGGTATGCAGTGGCGGGTTTACTGAACAGTACACGTATACAGTGGCAGGTTCACTGAACAGAACAGGTATGCAGTGGCGGGTTCACTGAACAGTACAGGTATACAGTGGCGGGTTCACTGAACAGGTATGCAGTGGCGGGTTCACTGAACAGTACAGGTATACAGTGGCGGGTTCACTGAACACAACAGGTATGCAGTGGCGGGTTCACTGAACAGGTATGCAGTGGCGGGTTCACTAAACAGGTATACAGTGGCGGGTCCACTGAACAGAACAGGTATGCAGTGGCGGGTTCACTGAACACAACAGGTATGCAGTGGTGGGTTCACTGAACAGGTATGCAGTGGTGGGTTCACAGAACAGGTATGCAGTGGCGGGTTCACTGAACAGTACAGGTATACAGTGGCAGGTTCACTGAACAGAACAGGTATGCAGTGGCGGGTTCACTGAACAGTACAGGTATACAGTGGCGGGTTCACTGAACAGGTATGCAGTGGCGGGTTCACTGAACAGTACAGGTATACAGTGGCGGGTTCACTGAACAGGTATGCAGTGGCGGGTTCACTGAACAGTACAGGTATACAGTGGCAGGTTCACTGAACAGAACAGGTATGCAGTGGCGGGTTCACTGAACAGTACAGGTATACAGTGGCGGGTTCACTGAACAGGTATGCAGTGGCGGGTTCACTGAACAGTACAGGTATACAGTGGCGGGTTCACTGAACACAACAGGTATGCAGTGGCGGGTTCACTGAACAGTACAGGTATACAGTGGCGGGTTCACTAAACAGGTATACAGTGGCGGGTCCACTGAACAGAACAGGTATGCAGTGGTGGGTTCACTGAACACAACAGGTATGCAGTGGTGGGTTCACTGAACAGGTATGCAGTGGTGGGTTCACAGAACAGGTATGCAGTGGCGGGTTCACTGAACAGTACAGGTATACAGTGGCAGGTTCACTGAACAGAACAGGTATGCAGTGGCGGGTTCACTGAACAGTACAGGTATACAGTGGCGGGTTCACTGAACACAACAGGTATGCAGTGGCGGGTTCACTGAACAGGTATACAGTGGCGGGTTCACTGAACAGAACAGGTATACAGTGGCGGGTTCACAGAACAGGTATGCAGTGGCAGGTTCACTGAACACAACAGGTATGCAGTGGCGGGTTCACTAAACAGGTATACAGTGGCGGGTCCACTGAACAGAACAGGTATGCAGTGGCGGGTTCACTGAACAGGTATGCAGTGGTGGGTTCACAGAACAGGTATGCAGTGGTGGGTTCACAGAACAGGTATGCAGTGGTGGGTTCACAGAACAGGTATGCAGTGGTGGGTTCACAGCACAGGTATGCAGTGGTGGGTTCACAGAACAGGTATGCAGTGGTGGGTTCACAGCACAGGTATGCAGTGGTGGGTTCACAGAACAGGTATGCAGCCAGACAGGAACAAGTTAAGCCTAACTAATCTTTCCCTGAGAGACAGTCTGCAGCAGCTCGCCCTACTCTCACTAACGCAGGCAGCACACGAGTGACCATAATGGCCGCCGCTGCCTGCCTTATATAAGGGGGGGAGTGGCTCCAGGGGCTAGTGTAGCCTAATTGGCTACACTGGGCCTGCTGACTGTGATGTAGAGGGTCAAAGTTGACCCTCAAGGTGCATTATGGGGCGAACCGAACTTCCGCAAAGGTTCGCCAGCGTGATGCGAACGCGAACCACCGAAGTTCGCGTGGAACCGTTCGCCGGCGAACCGTTCGGCCCATCTCTACCACCAAGTAGACGGGCCCGTACTCCCATTAGTTTTCCAGAGGTGCTGGCAAACCCTGATTGGCATTCCCCTGATCTCGCCGCACCCGTACTGCCCCCTTTCACCGCCCAGTCTGGAGTCCAGGTGGAGACAGTTGAACTAGGATCGGCCCTAGACTTTTTTGAACTGTTCCTCACCCAGGATCTCCTTGCCTTAATTGTGGCTGAGACCAACCTATATGCCACACAATTTATAACCGCCAATCCGAAAAGCTGTCACGCCCAGCCTTTTCGGTGGAAACCACTCCAAGTTTCCGAACGTAACATTTTTTTGGGCCTTCTCCTCAAAATGGGTATTACCAAAAAAAATGTATTGCACTCTTATTGGTCTACACGCCCAATACATAACATGCCCATGTTCTCTGCTGCCATGTCCAGGTCGCGATTTGAGATCATCCTGCGCTTCCTGCATTTCAATGACAACAACACCTGTCATGCAAGAGACCACCCAGCTTATGACCGGCTCCACAAAATTCGGCCCCGCATAGTCCACCTGTCATCCACATTTGCAGATGCTTATACCCCTGAACAGAACATCTGTGTAGACGAGTCCCTCGTACATTTTACCAGGCGCCTTGGCATCAAACAGTACATCCCAAGCAAGCGCGCCTGGTATGGGGTGAAACTGTATAAGCTCTGTGATAGGGCCACAGGCTATACATCTCGTTTTAGGGTCTATGAGGGAAAAGACTCAAAATTGGAGCCGGTCGGATGTCCTGACTACCTGGGGAGCAGTGGAAAGATTGTGTGGGACTTGGTGTTACCCTTGTTCCATATGGGTTACCATCTTTATGTGGACAACTTTTACACAAGTGTGGCCCTCTATCAGCACTTAAAGTTAGAAGGAATCCGATGCTGTGGCACCGTGCGGCCTAATCACCGGGGCTTCCCCCAAC
The DNA here is from genome assembly GCF_040937935.1 of Hyperolius riggenbachi. Taxonomy (NCBI): domain Eukaryota; kingdom Metazoa; phylum Chordata; class Amphibia; order Anura; family Hyperoliidae; genus Hyperolius; species Hyperolius riggenbachi. The sequence goes on from NC_090655.1 coordinate 224,478,620, forward strand.
GGCTCGTTAACACCATACTTCAACGGGGGGAGAGGGCCACCTTGTGTACCGATGACTTGCTCTCGGTGAAATGGAAGGACAAGAGGGCCGTTTACCTTCTGTCTACCATTCACACAGACACGACAGTACAAATTACATGGCAACAGAGGTCATTGAAAATCCACTCGCAGTCCACGACTATAATGCCAACATGGGAGGGGTGGACTTCAATGACCAGATGTTAGGGCCCTATTTAATTTCCCGGAAAACCAGACGCTGGTATAAGAAAGTGTCTGTGTATTTAATTCAATTGGCGATGTACAACAGCTTTGTTCTCTACAGTAAGGCTGGGAGAACTGGATCTTTCCTTCAATTCCAGGAAGAGATCGTTTCGGCACTCCTGTATCCAGAAGGTGCCAGAACCCAACCCCCAAATGCAACTAGCCGGCTGCATGGAAGGCATTATGCCTACCCGATTCCCAGTACCCCAACTCAACGAAACCCCAGAAAAAGATGTCGTGTCTGCAGCAAGGCTGGAATAAGGCGTGACACCCCCGTTTACTGTCCCTCCTGTCCTGACCAGCCTGGCCTATGCTTAGGGGAGTGTTATGAGAGGTACCACGAGAAGGCACACTTTTAGAACCTAGGGAACTACAGACACAGCAGTAGGCACACAAGGGTCTCTCAGTGCTATTTCACACTGGCGCGATGCATTAGGGCAAATTGCCTAGCAAAAGTCACACTTTGTGGTCCCCCCCTACGCCGGAAGTGCTTGACTTAATGCTAGTGCATGCCTACGTTACTGCGTGGCTTCTGCGGCAATTTGGGTCGGCCCGGAAGTCATGTTAGTCTACGGCGACGCAGTTAATTACTAGGCCGGATGCTACTCTTGTGGTATTCCCTGAAGGTCTGTTTTGGGCGAGACGGTGCGGCGGGCTTGACCGACCGGAAAGGCCAGTAGGCAGTGTGAACTCAAACATCAGGTTTTGAGAGATCCAAATACACTGGCCTACCAGAAACCTCTCCTTTCACTTGGGACAGAATGCATAATGTACTTCGCCACATATCTGTGCGATTTGCACTTTGCACATTGACCCATGGGGGAGGAGAAGTTTATCCTCAGATCTCAAGTAAAAAAAACAAAAACAAAAAAAAAAACAGGTAAGCAAAAAAGTTAATATTTGGTTACCAATGTTATTGTTTGGTTTGAACATATTTAATAAAGTTTAAAAAGTTAATGTTATTGAAGTGCTTTGCTGCTTGCTTGCTTTTTTTTTTTTCTTCTTCTTCTCTCTTTTTTCCAACCGACCAATCAGCTGCAGCACTGATGATGCATCCTGACAGAAGCATTGCGCTTCTGTCAGGTTACACAAAATCGGTGCATGCAGCGCTGTAGGACGAGATTTCTCCTCCACAGTAAAAAAGATACGTTTGCCGAGGCATATGGGCCGAGGAGTGGTGTTGGGGTTCATATGTTTTGGCAAGCACTTTGTATCAAAAAAGAACTCAAGCAATGATTTCTCCATTCACATAGATCGATGTGGATGAATAAATCAGGTTTGCCTGGGCATACGAGCTGGTGGGTTTGGATTTTTGGGGTGGCAGCACCTATGTCCAGGCAGACGCCTTCCCCTCTTTATTTTCTTTTTTTTCACATTTTTTGGCAGATATTTGTTCATTCACATTGATCGATGCGAATGAAGGGATGTTTGCCGTTCATTTTTCCTTTTAGCCCAGAATGCACTACCTGTATGCCCAATATAAGGAGTATAGCAGAAATACTGGCCATACATGTAATGATTACAGAGACCCTAAAATGCCAGGACAGACCCCACAAATGACCCCATTTTGGAAAGAGGACACCCCAAAGTATTCCATGAGGTGCATGGTGAGTTCATAGAAGATTTTGTTTTTTGTCACAAGTTAGCATAAATTGTTGTTTTTTGTTTTTTTTTCCACAAAGTATCCTTTTCTGCTAACTTGGGACAAAAAATATTTTTTTTTATAAACTCACCATGCCCCTCATGGAATACTTTGTGGTGTCTTATTTCCAAAATGGGGTCATTTGTGGGGTTTGTTTACTGTTCTGTCATGTGGGGGGGGGGGGGGGGGAGGCTAAATCTTGAGCACCCCTGTAAAGCCCAAAGGTAGTCATTGCACGTTGGGCCCCTTAGCGCAGTTAGGCTGCAAAAAAGTGCCACACTTGCTATCGCCGTACCCGGGAGAAGTAGACCAATGTGTTTTAGGGTGTATTTTTACACATACCCATGCTGGGTAGAATAAATCACTCTGTAAATGACAATTTTTTGATTTCTTTACACACAATTGTCCATTTACAGAGATATTTCTACCACCCAATATGGGTATGTGTAAAAATACACCCCAAAACACATTGTACTACTTCTCCTGAGTACGGCGATACCACATGTGTGGCACTTTTTTGCACCCTAACTGCGCTAAGGGGCCCAGAGTCCAATGAGTACCTTTAGCATTTCACAGGTCATTTTGAAACATTTGGTTTCAAGACTACTCCTCATGGTTTAGGGCCCCTAAAATGCCAGAGCAGTATAAGAACTCCACAAATGACCCCATTTTAGAAAGAAGACACCCCGAGGTACTCCATTAGGAGTATGGTGAGTTCATAGAAGATTTTACTTTTTGTCACAAGTTAGCGGAAAATGATTTTTATTGGTTTTTTTGGTTGGTGTCATTTCCGCTAACTTGTGACAAAAAGTAAAATCTTCTATGAACTTGTAAGACCGTGTACCGAGGGGTACCCCAGGATACAGCGAAGTCACGGAACAAGGAAGGTGATATAGACACCAGCTTAGTGCAACCAAAACTTTCTTTACTGGAAAGTATTAACAGGAACAGTTACAAACACAACAAGATTTGCAATACACAGGGTACCCTATACCCCAGAGTCCCCACTTCTGTCCAACAGGACACCTCTACCTGATGGCAGTTTACAGTAGAGCCTCAAGTCATACTGAACTGCAGAATCACTCTTAGCCATTAGTAGACACAGCAGAGCGGACAAGTCATGCTGAACTGCAGGATCAACCCTATCCGTTGGCAGTGTACAGTAGAGCCTAAAGTCTTGCTGCACTGCAGTATCAATCCAGTGTGACCTGCTAAAAACAGTTCCTAACTATCTACCTAAAGCAGGCCTAAGTCTCAGTTTCTTCAGGTACCGTACCACAAAAAAACAGTTTAATGAAAACACAAGAACCCGGGTTCACTGACCTGTTCCTACTTGGTATCAGCAGATGCCTCTCTTTAGGACAGCCTCAGGCCTGCAACCATACTTGCAGCCTTGATGGGTAGCTGGCGTAGAATCCTAAGCTCAGGGCAGCTGACTGGGAACAATCTCTACTCCAGCAAGCAGGATTCCAGGAGAAAACAGCGAACAGCCTCTCTGCAGCTTGGATGGATCCAGATTGTTCTTTTCACAGACAGCTCTACACAAAAACAACCATGTCTGTCTTCTCTTCCTGGTCTCTCTAGAGCTGCCAGGCCCCACCTCTCATGCTTGTTCATCCCTCAGCAGCATTAGGTTATCACTTTCTGATACAGGCAGCATCTAGTGGCCAAAATGCAAACTGTCACTTCAGAACTTAATTCTGGCAAGATTCTTGACAATCTCACATGCCACCCCACTAGAGGTTGTCGTCCTCGGCAACCCTCCCCAAACAAACTCATCTCGTGCGTAGCGCTGTGGAGGCACACCAACATTAGGCCTCGCCGATCTTCGCAGCGTAGGAGGCTCAGAAACATCAGGTATGTCAGGCATATGTGGTAAGGGAGGAGCTGTTGACTGCTCAGCATTACACCTAGAAGGTAAACCCGCCACAGCCGGAGCCCCTGCAGACATCTGGGCAGGGACAACCCACCATTCCTCTTCCTCCTCATCTGAGACGTTTTCCCCCATACTCTCAACATGCAGGGGTGCCTCCTCCTAACACACTGGCTCCTCAAAATGACAATGTCTCAACATATTACGGTGCAAGTTTCGTGAGGGTCCCCCGGTCCCTACCGGCTCTACCTCATAGACCGGAATAGCAGGGTCAACCCTTCTTTTCACTGTGTACGGAACGGCCTCCCACTGCCCATCCAACTTTCCTGATGGCCGTTTGGCTTTGACCATGACTCTATCACCTGGGGCAAACCCATCCCTTAGTACTGGTTTTGGATTAGGGTGTATCACTCATCCCAGGTGTTCCTCCACAACCTTGTGCACCGTTCTCAGGTGGCGGCGGTGCTCCTGTACCCAAGCAGTGGTACTTCTCGGTTGTGGTCCCATTGGATTGGGCATGTGGAGGTCTTCAATCTCCCGTCCGCCTCTCCCAAACATGAGCATGTGTGGGGAGTACCCGGTAGTACTATGTACTCTATTATTATAGGCCCACATCAACTCAGGCAGGTACTCGGGCCACCGAGCCTTTTGACTATCCTCTAGAGTCCGCAACATCTGGAGCAAAGTGCCGTTGAAACGTTCGCAAGCCCTGTTTCCTTGGGGGTGATACGGTGTGGTGCGGGAGCGTTCGATCCCATACAGCTGGTACAACTCATTCATGAGAGTACCCTGGAAACATGCCCCCTGGTCCGAATGTATTCTCTGTGGACACCCAAACACCTGTATAAAGTGTTTGCAGACCGCTTCAGCAGCCGACTCTGCTGTCTGGTCCCTGGTGGGTACAGCTACTGCATATTTTGTGAAATGGTCTGCCATGACTAGACAGTATGAGTGTCCTGAGGTAGAGTACCCAATTTGCACATAGTCAATCATAAGAAGCTCTAGTGGTGCTGAGGTGCAGATGGCCTGTACAGGAGCCCGCTGTTCAGTGCTCTTACTCAGCCCGCAGAGTCGACACCTGAGACATGCAGTGGCCACCATATCACCCAGATCTGGACAGTATACCAGACGTTGAAGCCACTTGAATATCTTTTCACTCCCGAAATGAGCACCTTTTTCATGAGCTTCCCTGGCGGCCTCTGGCCCCAATGACATGGGGATGACAATCTGATGTCGGTGCTGCAGTTCTGACTGTAAGTATATGGTCCGGCACAAGAGGCCCTGAGTAACTGTCAGCTTGTCCCATTGCCTCAACAACTTTTGACCCTCTGGGGTCAGGCCAGCCCGCTCTTCTGGCCGAGGCCATATCTTGTTCTGAACCCACTCTTTTACTTTCCACAAATCCGGGCAGGCATTCTGGACTCTCTCCCAATCAGCCAGAGTTTTTCCCAGGACTAGAGTCATCCCAGACGCCACCCCACTTGTATGTGCCACATCCTGGAACATAGGTAGGCGACCAAGGTCAGGAGTTTCAGTGTCTTCTAACTCCTCATCGATTCTCTGAGCTGACTGTCCTACAGGGACCCGGGAGAGTGCATCGGCGTTGCCATTCTCCCTACCGGACCGGAACTTGATGCGATAATTGTACTTGGAAAGGCGGGCCATCCATCTCTGCTCGAGTGCACCGAGCTTGGCATTCTCCAGATGTGCCAACGGGTTATTATCCGTCATCACAGTTACTTCTGCACCTGTCAGGTACTCGGCAAACCTTTCGGTCATGGTCCACACCAGCGCCAGTAGTTCCAGTTTAAAGGAGCTGTAGTTACCAGGGTTGCGCTTTGAGTCTCTCAGGGACCGGCTCCCATAGACGATGACTCTTTCCCGTCCATCCTGGACTTGGGATAAGACAGCCCCCAGACCATGAAGGCTTCCATCAGTGTATAGCAGGAATGGGGTGTCGAACCGTGCATAAGCCAAGATCGGGGCACTGGTCAGTGACTCCTTCACCGCTTCAAAAGCCTCTTGTTGCCGAGGTCCCCAGTCAATGGGACGCTTCTTTGGGCCCCCAGACGTGCCCCTTAGTAACTCATTTAATGGGCCCACCAGATGGGCAAACTTGGGTATAAACCTCCGGTAGTAGCCAGCCAGTCCCACGAACGCCCGCACCTCTCGCAGTGTACTGGGTTGGGGCCACTTCTGGACAGCCTCCACCTTGTTGGGGGCCGGCTTCACTCCCTCCGAAGTGACTACATGTCCTAAGTACTCTATCTGCTGTTGGAACAGTTGACATTTCTTGGGCTTGATCTTGAGCCCATGCTCTCGTAGTCGTCCTAGGACTTGTCGTAGCTTCTGGAGGTGATCTTCAAAGGAGGCCCCAAACACTACTATGTCATCCAGGTATATCAATACTGACTCAAAATTGAGATCTCCCAGACAGTGCTCCATCAATCGCTGGAATGTTCCCGGAGCATTGGAGAGGCCGAATGGCATCCGATTAAACTCATAGAGCCCCATAGGTAGAATGAAGGCTGTCTTGGCTTTATCTTTCTTGGCCACCGGCACCTGCCAATACCCACTAGCCAGGTCAAGAGTCGAGAAGAATTTTGCTTGACTTAGGGCTGACAATGACTCCTCAATCCGCGGAAGGGGGTAGGCATCCCGGACGGTCTGAGCATTCAGCTTCCGGTAATCCACACAGAACCGGAGACTCCCATCTTTCTTCCGCACTAAAACTACTGGAGCAGCCCAAGGGCTCTGACTCTCCTGTATCACCCGGTTTTCCAACATGCTGGCCACCATATTTTTCACCTCCTGGTACATCTTAGGTGGGATTTGCCGGTAACGTTCCCTGATTGGTGCAGCATCGCCAGTCGGGATTTCGTGTTCAATGGCAACAGCACACCCAAAGTCTTCATCATGTCTCGAGAAGGCTTCTTGAAATTTCCAAAGGGTTTCTTCCAGCAGCTTTTGTTCCCCCGGAGTCAGCGTCCGGCAATCCACTCCCATCCGGGCCATAATCATTTGACCGTTCCATTCTGCTGTTGGGGTTTCCTTTTGATGAGTCTCCACAGCGTAGGTCCAGGCTGATCTCCTATCAGGCTGTAGTGTGAAACCCCTCCGTCGAACAATACCACCATCAAACACATAGACTGCGGCCAGCAAGGTGTTTCCGGGGACGGTCAACTCGCAGTCCACCACATTGCGGCAGCGTACGGGTACACATCCATCCTTCACAATGGCCAGGGCCCGGGCTACCAGCAGATTAGTCAATGGTTCCCCCTGATAAGTGGGTTTGATCAGGACCTCCAGCCCATTCAACCTTCGTCCAGCCCCCACCGGCAGCATTAGCACTCGTTCTTGTCGAGGTGGGATCTTCACCGGGGAACTCCGTGGCACCCTGACCTTTCCAATGGGCTGACCAGATAGGTTACTCTTTTTCAGGCTACAGCTTCTCACCATCTGTTGTAAAAGCTTCTGAGTAGGCTGGTGCGTGGTGGCCCGTTGCCAGTACTTCGGCCCTTCCTTGGCATAGAGCTGGTGGTCTAAGTCTCTCAATACATTCATACCCAGGGTCACATCCATTCCTTTCCGTGCCGAATGGTCAACCAGCATGACCCCCTTCTTGCCGATGTCTTGTCCAAACAGTCTGACCTGCATCCAGACTATTCCTCGGACATCCATCTCCCTGTTATTGGCAGCTGTCAGCCGGAGAACGCTCCCATCTTCGGGTTCAATCATATGCTGGAAGTGCCTTTCAAAGAACTCTAAAGGCATAAGGGTGCACTCTGACCCTGTATAAACTAGGCAGCAGACCTTCAGCCCTTCCAACTCAGCTTCGATAACGGGGCTGCTGGCATACAAGTCTTCACGCATAGGGCTTAACTTCTGGTGTACCGCTGCAGGATGCCCAGCTACTGCAGCGGTTGGGAGTTTAACGGCGGCTCAGGTGCTGCCTGTCCGAGGCACTCTCTGGCGATATGGCCGTATTCACGACAAGCCCAACAGAGCGGCCCTCTTCTGACGGGCCCCCTCCCCTGAGTCACCCTGGGTGGAGTAGAACGAAGTGTGGAGATTGTTGCCAGAGGCTGGGGCGGCTTTGCCTTCATCTGAGACACTTCCAGCCGAAGCTCTTTCATTTTTGCCCGCAGAGCCTGGACTACATCCTTTAGAGTCTCAGATTCTTCAGGACCCAGTTGATCCCTTGTAGCGTGCGTGCTATTCACTACCCTCGCAGCCGCCGGTAGGGGTTCTTCTTCTCTCTCTACCGCAGCTAGGTAGATGCTATAGAATGTCATATTGGCCATTGTTCGGGTCATCTCATGTAACTTTTCTTGTAAGAACTTATCGGAGAGGCCCACTATGAACTGATCTCGTAGTAGCCGATCCACTTCCCGGAAGGCTCCCATGGCATCGGGGTATCGCCGTCGTATCTCATTCAGCGTCTCTTGTAGAGCATTGGAGTATTGCATCAGTGTCTCACCCTCTCGCTGGGACCGGTTAAAGAAGTGACTTCATAACTGTACCACTTTGGCACGCCCCCCTTGGGCCCTCTCTAGCAAGGAGAATATCTTCTCCAGGGCATCTCTCTCGGAGTCGGGCCTTACCATTACTGTCCGTCTGACGTCACCCTCTAGGGCTCCCAGTGCAACCTCTGCCTGCAGCTCGGGAGTCAAGTTACACATTTTAACTGCGCTTCGCACCCTTTCCATCCAGTCCTGCAATGTCATGTTTTTACCATCATATTTTGGCAGATGACGCAGCACTGCCCCTACAGGGATATATCCTACTTGGGTGGGCATGTTGTTGGGGTCAAGCTGGCCTTGTACATGTGCACCCGAAGCTGGGCCCTGAGCCGGTGCCCCTAGTGCCGGGGGATGGTCTCCCGCCACGTTCCCGTCCATATCGGTCGCTGTATCCTGCCGAACTATGCCAAGTTGTAAGACCGTATACCGAGGGGTACCCCAGGATACAGCGAAGTCACGGAACAAGGAAGGTGATTCAGACACCAGCTTAGTGCAACCAAAACTTTCTTTACTGGAAAGTATTAACAGGAACAGTTACAAACACAGCAAGATTTGCAATACACAGGGTACCCTATACCCCAGAGTCCCCACTTCTGTCCAACAGGACACCTCTACCTGATGGCAGTTTACAGTAGAGCCTCAAGTCATACTGAACTGCAGAATCACTCTTAGCCATTAGCAGACACAGCAGAGCGGACAAGTCATGCTGAACTGCAGGATCAACCCTATCCGTTGGCAGTGTACAGTAGAGCCTAAAGTTTTGCTGCACTGCAGTATCAATCCAGTGTGACCTGCTAAAAACAGTTCCTAACTATCTACCTAAAGCAGGCCTAAGTCTCAGTTTCTTCAGGTACCGTACCACAAAAAAAAGTTTAATGAAAACACAAGAACCCGGGTTCACTGACCTGTTCCTACTTGGTATCAGCAGATGCCTCTCTTTAGGACAGCCTCAGGCCTGCGACCACACTTGCAGCCTTGATGGGTAGCTGGCGTAGAATCCTAAGCTCAGGGCAGCTGACTGGGAACAATCTCCACTCCAGCAAGCAGGATTCCAGGAGAAAACAGCGAACAGCCTCTCTGCAGCTTGGATGGATCCAGATTGTTCTTTTCACAGACAGCTCTACACAAAAACAACCATGTCTGTCTTCTCTTCCTGGTCTCTCTAGAGCTGCCAGGCCCCACCTCTCATGCTTGTTCATCCCTCAGCAGCATTAGGTTATCACTTTCTGATACAGGCGGCATCTAGTGGCCAAAATGCAAACTGTCACTTCAGAACTTAATTCAGGCAAGATTCTTGACAATCTCACAAACTCACCATACTCCTAATGGAGTACCTTGGGGTGTCTTCTTTCTAAAATGAGGTCATTTGTGGGGTTCCTATACTGCTCTGGCATTTTAGGGGCCCTAAACCGTGAGGAGTAGTCTTGAAACCAAATGTTTCAAAATGACCTGTGAAATGCTAAAGGTACTCATTGGACTCTGGGCCCCTTAGCACACTTAGGGTGCAAAAAAGTGCCACACATGTGGTATCGCCGTACTCAGGAGAAGTAGTACAATGTGTTTTGGGGTGTATTTTTACACATACCCATATTGGGTGGGAGAAATATCTCTGTAAATGGACAATTGTGTGTAAAGAAATCAAAAAATTGTCATTTACAGAGAGATTTCTCCCACCCAATATGGGTATGTGTAAAAAATACACCCCAAAACACATTGTACTACTTCTCCCGAGTAGGTTGATACCACATGTGTGGCACTTTTTTGCACCCTAAGTGTGCTAAGGGGCCCAAAGTCCAATGAGTACCTTTAGGATTTCACAGGTCATTTTGAGACATTTGGTTTGTAGACTACTCCTCGCGGTTTAGGGCCCCTAAAATGCCAGGGCAGTATAGGAACCCCACAAATGACCCCATTTTACAAAGAGGACATCCCAAGGTATTCTGTTAGGAGTATGGTGAGTTCATAGAAGATTTTATTTTTTGGCACAAGTTAGCGGAAAATGACACTTGGTAAAAAAAAACAATAAAAATCATTTTCCGCTAACTTGTGACAAAAAGTAAAATCTTCTATGAACTCACCATACTCCTAATGGAGTACCTTGGGGTGTCTTCTTTCTAAAATGGGGTCATTTATGGGGTTCCTATACTGCTCTGGCATTTTAGGGACCCTAAACCGTGAGGAGTAGTCTTGAAACCAAATGTTTCAAAATGACCTGTGAAATGCTAAAGGTACTCATTGGACTCTGGGCCCCTTAGCGCAGTTAGGGTGCAAAAAAGTGCCACACATGTGGTATCGCCGTACTCAGGAGGAGTAGTATAATGTGTTTTGGGGTGTATTTTTACACATACCCATGCTAGGTAGGAGAAATATCTCTGTAAATGGACAATTGTGTTTAAAGAAATCAAAAAATTGTCATTTACAGAGAGATTTCTCCCACCCAATATGGGTATGTGTAAAAATACACCCAAAAACACATTGTACTACTTCTTCCGAGTACGGCGATACCACATGTGTGGCACTTTTTTGCACCCTAAGTGTGCTAAGGGGCCCAAAGTCCAATGAGTACCTTTAGTAATTCACAGGTCATTTTGAGGCATTTGGTTTGTAGACTACTCCTCGCGGTTTAGGGCCCCTAAAATGCCAGGGCAGTATAGTAACCCCACAAATGACCCCATTTTACAAAGAGGACATTCCAAGGTATTCCGTTAGGAATATGGTGAGTTCATAGAAGATTTTATTTTTTGTCACAAGTTAGCGGAAAATGACACTTGGTAAAAAAAACCCAATAAAAATCATTTTCCGCTAACTTGTGACAAAAAGTAAAATCTTCTATGAACTCACCATACTCCTAATGGAGTACCTTGGGGTGTCTTCTTTCTAAAATGGGGTCATTTGTGGGGTTCCTATACTGCCCTGGCATTTTAGGGGCCCTAAACCGTGAGGAGTAGTCTTGAAACCAAATGTCGCAAAATGACCTGTAAAATGCTAAAGGTACTCATTGGACTCTGGGCCCCTTAGCGCAGTTAGGGTGCAAAAAAGTGCCACACATGTGGTATCGCTGTACTCAGGAGAAGTAGTGTTTTGGGGTGTATTTTTATACATACCCATGCTGGGTGGGAGAAATCTCTCTGTAAATGGACAATTGTGTGTAAAAAAAATAAAAAAATTGCCATTTACAGAGATATTTCTCCCACCCAGCATGGGTATGTGTAAAAATACACCCCAAAACACATTGTGCTACTTCTCCCGAGTATGGCGATACCATATGTGTGACACTTTTTTGCAGCCAAACTGCGCTAAGGGGCCCACAGTGCAATGACTACCTTTAGGCTTTACAGGCGTGCTTACAATTCAGCACCCCCCAAAATGCCAGGACAGTAAACACACCCCACAAATGACCCAATTTTGAAAAAAAGACACTTCAAGGTATTCATTGATGGGCATGTTGAGTCCATGGCAGATTTCATTTTTTTTTTTGTTACAAGTTAGCAGAAATGGAAACCTTTTTTTTTTTTTGTCACGAAGTGTCATTTTCCGCTAACTTGTGACAAAAAATAAAATCTTCTATGAACTCACCATGCCTCTCAGTGAATACTTTGGGATGTCTTCTTTCCAAAATGGGGTAATTTGGGGGGTATTTATACTATCCTGGAATTTTAGCACCTCATGAAACATGACAGGTGCTCAGAAAAGTCAGAGATGCTTCAAAATGGGAAAATTCACTTTTGGCACCATAGTTTGTAAACGCTATTACTTTTACCCAATCCAATAAATATACACTGAATGTTTTTTTTTTTTTATCAAAGACATGTAGCAGAATAACTTTCGCGCTCAAATGTATAGGAAATTTTACTTTATTTGAAAAATGTCAGCACAGAAAGTTAAAAAAGTCATTTTTTGACAAAATTCATGTCTTTTTTGATGAATATAATAAAAACTAAAACTCACAGCAGCAATCAAATAGCAGCAAAAGAAAGCTGTATTAGTGAGAAGAAAAGGACGCAAAATTCATTTAGGTGGTAGGTTGTATGACCGAGCAATAAACCGTTAAAGCTGCAGTGGTCTGAATGGAAAAAATAGCGCTGGTCCATAAGGGGGGGTAAAGGCTGAGTCCTCAAGTGGTTAAAGAAGGTGAGTCTGTCCACAGACTGAGTGGACAGATGAGAGCACTTCTCTGTGACCACACCACCAGCCACACTGAAGCATCTCTGCGACAGCACACTGGAAGGGGGGCAGGACAGGACTTCCAGGGTGTACTGTGCATGCTCCCTCCAGATCTCCAGCCTCTTGACCCAGTACTCCATGTGGTCCACGGGGGCCTGGCTGTCAAGCTTGCTGAAGGACCCCATGTAGTCTGCCACCATGTTGGTCAGACGATGTTGCTGACTAGAGGAGAATGCTACTGCTGATGGCACCTCCTCTCTACCGTGTAGAGCTGCCTTGTCAGACTCAGCAGATCTCCTGGGAGCCTGCTGCTGGTCACAGACACCGTCTGCTGTGTTGGCTCAACAGGGGCAGGGGGGGTGGAAGGCGGGGGGAAGGCTTCCTCCAAGGGCTGTCTGCAACTCCCTTGTTCGACACTCAGGGTATCCACGATGCATGAATTGACCCAGCTTGCCCCTCAGTTGTGGGTCCAGGATCATGATGACCTCAGTCTGCCGCATTTGGATCACCCTGGGGTCCCTGCACAGACAGCGTAGCATGTGCGCTGCCATGGGGAAGAGGTGCGCCACGGCTGCCACATAATCGTCTTTAGCCTCTGAGATGACATGCCTGTCCTCCTCTTCTGCCTGCTGAGCGTCCTCCACTCTCACATCACTGCAGCTGCGCTCTGCTGTTCCCCTCCCCACTCGTCTACAACCGAACGGGCCACGTTTGCCACCACAAACTGGTGCAGTGCTAAAATCGCTGTGTGGGAAAAGTAGTGGAGGCTGGGGATGCGCCACTCTGGGATCCCATGCTACAGGAGCGCACACATGTCACTCCCCTCCTGCACAAGGGAGTATGGCAGGAGCTGGGAGCACATAGCCCAGGCAAGCAACCCATTCAGCATCTGGATGCGCCGGTGGCCAGAGCCTTGGTCACACCCAGAAAGGTGTCGCTGAGCAGGGTCTGCCGCTTGCCTGCATGGGAAGCAGAGGAGGGAGCTGTGGAGGGACAGAGGAGGCCACTGAGGACTCGCTGCCCTCACCAGTCTTAGTGTTGGCTGGAGTTCTGGAGGGCGCACTGAAGGGAGTAGTGCGTTTACCCGCTTCTGCTGCTGGATGAGCAGGAAGGCGGGATGCTGCTGCTGAAGGCTGTGCAGTGGCTCTCCTGCTATGACCACTGGCAGCATCCATCATCCTCTTAAACTCCTCAAACTCGATGCAGTGATGGGTCCGCAAGTGGGTCTGGAGGCATAAGGTACCCATCTTGGACGGATTCCAGCCTCTGCTCAAAGGAATTTTGAAGGAATTGCACACTGCAAAACTCACACCCAGTGTGGAGACATGGAAATATTTCTATATTGGTGACGTGGAGACCCCCCTACGACTGTAAAGGGGTGCCTGTCTCCCTCTGGTATGAGGTTGCCTGGTGGTGGTGGTGGCTGAAGCAGCGGGCTGTGATTCCTCTCTTCCACACCCATTGCTGGCCCTGCCCCTGGCCACCACGTTGCACCTCAAACTCCTCCTCCCCACTTTCGTCTAGTGAGGGCTGGTTGGCCGCTGGAGTCGATGTGACCTCAAGAGGGAAGTGTCTGGTGCTGCTGCTACTCACAGGAGTGCTAGTCACAGTGGAGGTCTGTGTGGAACCGGTGGCCTGCTACTCTGCCATCAGCTCCACGACAGACTCTGCCTGCATCTCCTGAATGGCCCGTTGACCCTGGCCAAAAGTGGGTCAAAACGCTGTGCCTCTCTGCTCCCTCCCCCAGAGCTGAGCACCCCTTCGCTGTTGGTGGATCAGCCACAGACCTGCTAACGGCGGCGATGGAGCTGCCTCTCCTGCTGCCTCTGCCCCTGCTATACACTATATAATTTATTATAAAACAAGATAAATAAAAAAAAAATAGAAAGGGGGGAAGCCCTGATCGTTTTTTTTTATTAAATATGTGTGTGGTGGCTTGTGACAATAAGACAAATTTAAATGTTTTTTTTTAATGAACAAATATGCTACACTTATGTACTGAGTAGTTCACTCACTACACGTACACGGACAGTCAGTGACAGTGAGTGAACTACTAATATACTACAAGAAGTAACAGTAAGTAACAGTAGTAAGTAACAAGTAATGGTGTAAGTAACAATAAGTCCCGTCAGTCAGTCACTAACTAAACTGAACTGACTCTGGTAAACAGAAACACCAGAGTGACACAAGACAAGAAGAGAGTGACAGTGAGGGACACTAAGACTGTCTGACTGTCACATACACTCACACTACAGACAGCAGCTGCAGAATCACAGTGAGAGACAGATGCTGCTGACCAGGCTTGCTCGAATGTACCAAAATTCGATTCGGGTACATTCGAATTCGGGCCCGCGGAAAATTTGGATTCAGATGCGATCTCCGAATTTGGTTCGGATTCGAATTCGGTTCAGGTTGCGTAAAAAAATTCGGGGAAAAATTGTGTTCGCGAATTCGGATGTTTTTTTTTTTTTAAAGGGAAATCACATGTAAATAGGTCTAATATAAAAAAAAGAAAAAAAATGTGATGGAAAACGTTTTTTTCAGCATTTCTTGTTTATTCATCGTCACCGTCTTCTTTTTTTTTTCCTCCATGTTTTTCTTCACCATCTTCTTTTTCTGTTTTACCCTCTTTTTGTTTCTCGTCATCAATCATTCATTACTATCATCTCCTCCTCTTCCTCCTCCTCCTCCTCCTCCTCCTCCTCCTCGTGGCGTAATAGCTAGTGGCGCATGGCAGCAGTGCATAATTCTGTGGACCCTGGCGGTGGGAACACAGACAGGCAGGAGGATAAACTCAGCAGGAGGAGGAGTGGCGAATGGCAGGAGGCAATGTTTTCCGTGGACCCTGGCGGTGGGAGCACAGACAGCAGGATAACTACAGCAGCAGGAATAGGAGTGACGTGTGGCAGCAGCAGGCATGCATTGTGTGGTGAACAGCAGGAGGATGAAAAACAGCATTTCGTAATATGTTGGCGCTGTATAAATACAATAAATAAATAAATACACAAATAAATAAATTCATAAATAAATCAATAAATTCATAAATATATAAATACATCAGCAACAGCAGCAGGAAGAGGAGTGACATGTGGCAGCAGCAGGCATGCATTGTGTGGTGAACAGCAGGAGGATGAAAAACAGCGCTTCGTAATATGTTGGCGCTGTATAAATACAATAAATAAATAAATACACAAATAAATACATTCATAAATAAATCAATAAATTCATAAATATATAAATACATCAGCAACAGCAGCAGGAAGAGGAGTGACGTGTGGCAGCAGCATGCATGCATTGTGTAGTGAACAGCAGGAAGATGGAAAACAGCGTTTCGTAATATGTTGGCGCTGTATAAATACAATAAATAAATAAATACACAAATAAATACATTCATAAATAAATCAATAAATTCATAAATATATAAATACATCAGCAACAGCAGCAGGAAGAGGAGTGACATGCGGCAGCAGCAGGCATGCATTGTGTGCTGAACAGCAGGAGGATGAAAAACAGCGCTTCATAATATGTTGGCGCTGTATAAATACAATAAATAAATAAATACACAAATAAATAAATTCATAAATAAATCAATAAATTCATAAATGTATAAATACATCAGCAACAGCAGCAGGAAGAGGAGTGACGTGTGGCAGCAGCAGGCATGTCACGGGCCATGGTAGCTACCGTTACTACCACAGCAAGTGAAAAAACACCAGGCCAAATTATCAGGACCCCGGGAAAGAAGGTTTATGTTGTCAAAGAATGATTCCCAGGTAGAGATGTAGTGAACGGTTCGCCGGCGAACGGTTCCAGGCGAACTTTGGGTGTTCGCGTTCGTCTGCACCAGGCGAACTTTTGCAGAAGTTCGATTCGTCCCATAATGCACTATGAGGGTCAACTTTGACCTTCTGCATCACAGTCAGCAGGCACATTGTAGCCATTCAGGCTACACTAAGCCCTGGAGCCCCACCCCCCTTATATAAGGCAGGCTTGCTGGCCATTACAGACTGCTAGACAGACTAGGGACAGCTGCTGCAGACTTGTTCTCCTAGGGAAAGATTAGTTAGGCTCTTGGCTTGCTCCTGGATGATTGTTATTGCTAAAATAGCACCCCTCAGCTCTCTTTTGAGAGATAATGTTTTCCTGATGTGTTTTTTTGTGTGTGTTGCTCACTGACACTGACATTATACAGCCCTATCTGTTGCAGCTGGACCTTGGTAATTGTTATTACTGAGCCAGCCAGGCCCTGCCTAACTATCTATACTGGGACACCTACCTATGCCTACCTAACTACTGGGGCACCTACTTACCTATACGGGGACATCTACCTTCCAACCTATACTAGGGGACCTACCTATGCCTACCTACCTATACTGGGACTCCTACCTATGCCTAGCTAACTACTGGGACACCTACCTATGCCTACCTACCTATACTCGGTCTCCTACCTATGCCTAGCTAACTACTGAGGCACCTACCTACCTATACTGGGACTCCTACCTATGCCTAGCTAACTACTGGGACACCTACCTATGCCTACCTACCTATACTGGAACTCCTACCTATGCCTACCTACCTATACTGGGACTCCTACCTATGCCTACCTACTTACAAGAAGATAATAAGGTCGTTGCTTCATTGTGGACAGACCAAATTCGAACAGCTGGACAGTCACTGTTGTTCAATCCATATAGGCTGGAAAACTGCCACGGCCTGCACTCTGGCCATGGTGCGCACCAGTCCAGCACTGTTACACAGTGAGTTTGGGGTGTCAGTATGAAGCAGAACTCTAATTGCACTCCCTGATTGATGTATACACATGCAAGATGTTCGAAAGCACTTTAGGCCTGCAATTTAGCATTCAATGTGATTTCTGCCCTTAAAACGCTGCTTTGCGTCAAATCCAGATTTTTCCCCGGGGCTTTTGGTGTCTATCCCACTCATCCATGCCCCCCTCCAGGTGTTAGACCCCTTTTACGCGAACCGAACCTTCCGCGGAAGTTCGCGAACCGAAAATCGGAGGTTCTCGACATCGCTATTCCCAGGCACCTCATGTCCTCCTCTCACCAACAGTAGGTGCCAGGAACGTGCCTTCAATCCAGGCCTGGTTGATCTTCAAAAATGTCAGTCTGTCCACTCCCTCTGTGGACAGACGAGAGCGCATCTCGGTGACCACGCCACCGGCCGCACTGAAGTACCTCTCGGACAGCACGCTGGAAGGGGGGCAAGACAGGACTTCCAGGGCGTACTGCACCAGCTCACTCCAGATGTGCAACCGCTCCACCCAGTACTCCATGGGGTCCATCTGGGTCATGCGCTGGCTGTGGCTTTCAGAGGAGGTGGCTGCTGCATGCACCTCCTCTCTCGGCTGCTCTACCGTCATGTAGAGCGCCTGTGTCAATGTCAGCAGGTCTCCTGGGCACCTGATGCTGCTGCTGGCCGCAGGCACCGGCTGCTGTGCTGGCTGGACAGGGACAGAGGGGGTGGAAGCCTGGGGGAAGGCTTCCTCCAGTCGCCAAACAAGGAGCTGCTGCAACTCGCTTATGCGCTGCTCACGTCCTCTAGCAGGCAGAAACTGAGCCCACTTCCCCCTCAGCCGTGGATCCAGGATCATGCTGATGCAGGCGTCCTCCCTCGCTTGCATCTAATTCACCCTGGGGTCTGTGCGCAAGCAACGCAGCATGTGCACTGCCATGGGGAACAGGGTGGTCCATGACACAGAAACATCAGGGTCAGCATCCTCCTCTGGCTCCTGAGCCTCTTTCTCCTCTCTCCACCCTCGCACCACTGCTGCTGCGCTCCGCGATTCCCCCTTAGCAGCAACGTCCAGCACCTCCAACTCTTCCTCATCCTCCTCCAGGGATTCAAATTCCTGCACAGCAGTGGACTGCGCAGGCGGCTGCTGTTCCAGCTGCTTCAGGGCCTCCTCCCCCAAATCCACCAAATCGCCAAGTGCCCTGTCCAGCAGACAAACAAAGGGCACCCACTGGCAGAGGGATGCCCGCTCCTGGCTCACCAGGTTGGTTCCCTGAAGGAAGGGAGCCAACACCAAGCAGACCTGCTGCATCTGCCCCCACTGTGCGTTGGTGAGGAGCTGGAGTTTGGTGGTGCCTTCGAGAGTGCCATCCACGATGTACCGGTTGACAGCCCTCCTCTGCTCAACCAGCCGCTCCAACATCGCCAGGGTGGAGTTCCAGCGAGTCGGCACATCGATGACAAGGCAGTGTGGTGGCAGGAACTCGCGCTGCTGGATCTTTGCCAGCTTTGATGCAGCAGCAGCTGAGCGGCGGAAAGTGCGCACAATTTTCCACCCCGCTTTCAACAGCTCCTCCATCCCCTGATAGGTGCGCAGGAACTTCTGCATCACCAGGTTCAGGATGTGGGCCAAGCAGGGGATGTGGGATAAGTGTCCCCTGCTGATGGCAGCCAGCAAGTTGGCGGCATTGTCGGACACCACCAATCCGACTTGGAGGCCTCTGGGGGTCAGCCACGTCTTCTACTGCTCCCTCAGGTAGCGGAGCACGTTGGCTGCTGTCAGACTGTTCTTCCCCAGGCTCACCATCTCCAGCAGCGCTTGGCAGTGGCGGGCCTTCATGCTGCTGTTGCGTTGCCGCTTGGTGGCGGAAGCTGCTGCTTGTCCCCTGACCCCGTGTGGTGGCACCACATAGTGGGTGACTGGTGCCACTGCTGCTGATGCGCCCGAGGGTGGACCTGCTGCTTCCTCGCTTGGGCTTTCTACCAGGCTGACCCAGTGTGCCGTAAAGGACAGATAGCGTTCTGTCCCAAAACGGCTGCTCCATGAATGCATGGTTATGTGGATCCACGCACTCACAGCGTGATCGGGTGCGGGGCCCACGTTCGCCATGGCAAACCGGTGCAGTGCTGGGATCACTGTGCGGGAGAAGTAGTGGCGGCTGGGGACTTGCCACTCTGGGATCCCAAAATGCAGCAGTGCTCTCATGTCACTTCCCTGCTGCACGAAGGAATATGGCAGGAGCTGGGAGCACATGGCCCGGGCAAGCAACCTGTTCAGCACCCGGATGCGCCTGTGAGTGGGAGGCAACACCTTGGTCACACCGGGAAAGGACTCGCTGAGCAGGGTCTGGCAGCATTTGCCTGCATGGGAGGATGAGGAGGCCACTGTGGAGGGAGCTGATGAGGCAACTGAGGACTGGCTGCCCGGGGGAAGGGGGGGGGGGAGTGAGTTGCTGCTGCTGTGCTCCTGCTGCTGCTGCTGGGTGGGATGCTGCTGCTGCTGAAATCTGTGCAGTGGCTCTCTGGCTCTGACCACTGCCTGCGCCACTTTGCATTAGCTTCTCATACTCACAAAAATCCTCAAAATGCCTGGTCTCTAAGTGGGTCGACAGGCACGAGGTACTCAGCTTCAGGAGATCGCGACCTCTGCTGAGACTGACCTTGCAACTGTTGCAAATTGCACGGGTCGGGTCCTCTGTGCACTTAGTGAAGAACCGCCAGACTGGGAACTTCAACCTGCCCTTTGAGCTTGAGGGCTGGGTTTTTTTGGTGCCCTTGGAGGCTTGTGCCTTTTTTGGTTTGGTTGAAGGTTTGCTGCGGGTGGTGGTAGCGGATGAAGCAGCAGGATGTGGCTCCTGCCTTCCACGCCCTGTGCTTGCCGCCTTGCTGCTGCCATGCCTCTGTGCCAGAGACACCTCCTCCTCCGATGACGAGCTGCATTCAAGCAAGTGTGCTGGTGGTGGCACATAGGGAGGATTCAGCATGTCATCATCATCCTCAAACATGTCCTCTGAGCCCGCCTCAACCACATCCAGTAGCCCAAAATCCCCTGCATTACGCCCCTCCTCATCAGCACCAACAACAAACTGCTCCACCTCCAACTCCTCCTCCTCCTCCTTGCATGATGATGTCCCCATTATCTCCTGCTCAAACTTCTCCACAACATCCCTGTACATGGCTGCAGTCACTGGGGTGAAGACCGAGCTCAGTGAGGGCAGGCTGGTCAATGGGGTCACCGTGACCTCAAGCGGTGGTGGAGGCCTGCTGCGGACCGGAGTGCTGGTGGTGGTGGCACTGGTCTCACTGGAGCTGGATTCATTTGGGTTAAAGGACGGACTGGTCCTCCAGATAAAGCTGAGGTAGTTGCTGTAGGGAAGAAAAACTTTATTGATAATTTTGTTTGGAAAAGAGCAGTGGGAGCATGTCCCGCAAGAAAAATTTTATTTTCAAGAATGATTTATACTTGTTTGTACTTTTAGATCAATGTCATGCATGTCATGTGCTCGGACTCCTTGGTATCGTGTTGTTGGTCACTTCGGGGGTTGGAGCCTGAACTCCGGGTATTAAGCTAGTGCCTATAAATTCAACTGCTTCCCAATGGATGATGATAAACCGCACAAAGACCAGTCCAATCGGGAGTGCTGAGCTGGAGGCTGCTGTACAGTTGTTAATTTAATTCTTCCTGGAACTGTGTGGCAGGCGCCTAAACCTGCTAAAAGACCACATTACCCATGTCTACTTCAATTGGGTGATGAGAGACTTCCTTCCACCTGTGAAAAGGTGGGACAACATGCCCAAAAGACTGTTCTACATACACAGATAACTTTGACTCCTTCAAAGACTTGTCCAGAGGGCCGAGTCAAACGAGCTTGTTACGACACCTTGCTTGGTGGCTACGGTTCTCTTACTGGAACTCTTAATGGTTTTGATATAGAGACTCTTGCTAATAGATTACATAATGCTGGAAGTAAAATCAATGATGCTTTGACTTTGCAGGCTAAATGGATGCCAACTATATATCATCCTGCTAAAATATCTGCAAGTGTAGATACCATGACTAACTCTTTGATTAATGCTTCATTATATTTTAGTAACAAAGTTGATGTTAAAGTGACTACATTTGTTAATTGGACAGTGTGTACATTGCAAACTATGCATCAGCTTCAACAAAAATCGGTAATTCTTCAATTCCACAAGACTGGTGGATACACTTGGAAGCTGAGAAAATGGTGTGCAATGATACATCCTGTTTTGGTGTAATCATCCTGTATAATGTGACCAAAACTTTTGTCATGTGCAAGTTTGTAGTCATGCCTTTGATTATGGGAGTTCCTGGGTCTCAGTATTTCTGGTACCAGGAATTTAATGGTCAATATGTTGACATCTTTAATCAAACTCATGACCTTTCCTTCTGCGATTCTACTCTGGAAGGTAAA
Organism: Hyperolius riggenbachi; assembly: GCF_040937935.1. NCBI lineage: Eukaryota > Metazoa > Chordata > Amphibia > Anura > Hyperoliidae > Hyperolius > Hyperolius riggenbachi. The sequence goes on from NC_090655.1 coordinate 224,500,273, forward strand.
ATCTGTAAGTTGCAGTCGGCAGTCTATGAACCTTGTCTTCTGCAGAATACGGTCAATGTATGTAAATGGACAATTCTTCCATTGTCCTATGAGATGATGGTTGAAATAGGTGTGTTAGGTCACAAATACAGAAGTGATTCCACATATGCAGACTCCCTTTTCAGGTTGTCTTTCTAATGTTTCTTCTTTAATTTGGCATAATGAAACTTTTTTTCAGGGGGATATGGAGACCCCAATTACCAAATTCTTGTCACCAATTATGCCTAAGGTGCCTAATTGGGACTTCAATCTCACGCGTTTACACAATATATTATTAGCTTCCGAAGATATCCGACGCCATATAGTTTTATTAAACAAGACTCTTGCACAACATGTCATTGCTACCACAATTGTTTCAGGAGAATTAGTGAAAGTTGGATCTGCAATTACAGATGCAACCTCTCACCATTGGTGGGATATTTTTATGGGTTATTCTGCAAGTGTTACTAAAGTGTTGAACTTCTTAAATTATCCAATCTTAATTCTGTGTATCTGTATGATACTTTAGACTTCTTTGGAATTGTTATGTGTCGCTTCGACTGTGTCGTCGGTCTCGGGTTAGGCAACATATCGTTCGTGAACACTGATCGAGAGCCGAATGAGATACAAAAGTGACATGAATGTCTGATTGATTGATAAGAGATTACTGGTATATATGTTAGCTTCTTTTAATATTGGATGTTCTATGATGATTCATTACAACACTTGCAGTTATAATTCAAAATAACACATTTGTTTATTCTCATCAAAAACTGGCTATGAGATATTTCTAATCATAACACTCTCATGGAGGATTGACCACGAGAGTGGTGCTATCTACAATGAGAACCATAATATTTTCATGGAAGACTGACCATGATAATTTTTGCTATCTAACACTAATCAAAATATGTGTGCAAGTTCTCAAAATATGTGTGCAAGTTGTTTTGTCTTGTGACGCTTCTAAAGCATGTTGTAATCATGCAGTCATGTGTCTTGTCTGCACAGGCGCACTAATAAAAGCACATGGTGATCACGCACCCTTATCTGCACAGGTGCATGGATGAAACATGTTCTGCGCCTGCGCAGACATTGAATTCTGTCTATATAAAGGAAGGAAAATGCTTTCGAGTTGGCGGGCTTTTCGAAGGACAAGCAGACATGCCGTCTGTTGGTGTAGCCAAGTATTTCCCCTCCGAGGTCGCTGAGGTCCTCCAATCTTCTCTGGGTGATGCTGCAATATTATTATTATTATTATTTATTAGATTTATATAGCGCCAACATATTACGCAGCACTGTACAATAAATAGGATTACAGACAATAACAGGGGTGACAGAACAATACAGGTAATAGACAATAGATACAACAATACAGGTAATAAGCAATAAGATACACAACACAATGCAGATAGTAATACAATGCCAGATCATACACTGGAGTGGTAGTGGTAAAAATTACCAGTTCCAAATTCTGGGTAAAGAGCACACAGTCAAGTATGATACACAAGGGGAGAGGGCCCCGCCAAAGGCTTACAATCTAGAGGGAGGGGTTGATGACACGAAAGGAGGGGGTGCATCAAGAAGTTATTGGCAGAAAGGATTAGGGTAATGTTGAGTTGATGTAGACCTCCTTGAAGAAGTGAGTTTTGAGTGCTTTTTTGAAGGTGTTGAAGGTGGGAGCGAGCCTGATGGGCAGTGGGAGAGAGTTCCACAGGGTGGGGGCAGCTCTAGTAAAGTCCTGCAGTCTGGCATGGGAGTGCGAGATGCGTGGGGTGGTTAAGAGGAGGTCGTTGGAGGAGCGAAGTAGACGGCCAGGTGTATATCTGCTGACCAGGTCAGTGATGTAGGTTGGGCAGGACTTGGATTTGTATGCCAAACATAGGATCTTGAAGCTGATTCTAGAGTGAATTGGAAGCCAATGAAGGGATTTGCGTAGGGGAGTCGTGGAGACAGAGCGGTGGGAGGAGTAGATGAGTCTGGCTGCTGCGTTCATGATGGATTTTAGTGGGGCGATGCGGTTTTGAGGAAGGCCTGACAAGAGGGAGCTGCAATAGTCCAGGCGGGAGATGATGAGGGCATGGACAAGGAGTTTGGCAGTGTCTGGGGTCAGGAAAGGCCGGATCTTGGAGATGTTGTGTAAGTGGAAATAGCAGGCTCTAGCTACGGTTTGGATGTGGGAGGTGAAGGAGAGGGCCGAGTCCAGGGTGATACCCAGGCAGCGGGCTTATGTGGTTGGATGAATGATTGTGCCATTGACAGTGACATAGAGGTCAGTGGGGGGTGAAGCAGCACGTGGCGGGAAGATTAGGAGATCAGTCTTATCCAGGTTTAATTTTAGGAACCTGGCAGACATCCAGGATGAAATAGCTGAGAGGCCAGAGGATACCTTCTCCATGGTGGTGGTGGAAAGGTCAGTGGTATGGAGGTAAATCTGGGTGTCATCTGCATATAGGTGATAGTTGAAACCCAGAGAGGAGAGGAGTTTTCCAGTGTAAATGGAGAACAGTAGGGGACCAAGAACAGAGCCTTGGGGGACCCCAACTGAAAGTGGGAAGGAGGTTGAGGAAGAACCATTGAAGGAGGTCTTGAAGGAGCGATTTGAGAGGTAGGAGGAAAACCATGCTAGGGCAAGGTCTTGGATACCCACAGATTGCAGGGACTGGAGAAGCAGGGAGTGATCAACAGTGTCGAATGCTGATGAGAGGTCTAGGAGGAGAAGGATAGTGTATTTTCCTTCGGCCTTGGCAAGCGCGAGGTCATTGACGACCTTGGTGAGGGCAGTCTCGGTGGAGTGGCCTGGCCGAAATCCTGATTGTAGGGGGTCAAACAGGGAGTTGGAGTCAAGGTAATGGGTCATGCATTGGCAATACTTCGTAAGAAATAATATTGATGTTCACTAATTACTCAAATACAATGTAACTATGATTCTGCAAGCCTAGATAATTATTATAACAGGATTGTAGCTCAATAAATATTTTTATTGAATTTTTTCCTCATGTTTTGCTGCAATTCATTTTACCCACTACGGTGGTGAGCGAAGTTAGAGGGTTTAAAAACCCTTCCCGTGAGGCCAAACAGGGGCTTCATGATTTGTTGGGGGCCTCATGATTGCTGAATTTGTCTTGTTGGGGGTCACACGAATGCTGACTGTGAGACTATGGGAAAAGCTGAATCATCATCATATGAGACAATAGCATTAAATCTACCTTTTTAGCTTTTTATAACAGAAAATAAAACTGGGAGGTTCTAAAAAAAATGATGGAGCACTTCCTCCTTCCGGCTTGAAGGAGGAAGTGCTCCATAGCGAGGCTTGCAACTCGTCCATTCGGATGCTTGCACCTCGTTGAAACGCTGGGCGGAGAGCGGCGTTCTGGGTAATTAATTCTGATGCATCTAGCCGCTCAGCTGCAGCAATTAGAGCTAATTTGAATCACTAGTATCCACCGTGGTTATTCGTGATTAATCTGTGGAGAGCAAACCTGCAACTAGCTCTGCCGACATGTAATGGCTACGCACATTTCTCAGTTCGTGGTGGGGGAGGGGGGGGGGGGGCAGGGCTGATGATTTGTGAGGGGCCCCAACATTTCTGATGGCGGCCCTGGATATGTGTTCCTGGTTCAGCTATAACCACAACTGATGCCTATTTCAAGAAAGCTAGTAAGGTGTTATGAGAAAAAGCCTTTTGGAATATCAATATTAGTTGGGTAGCCAATAAATTAAAATATATTTTAGATATACTGTATTTCTGATGGTAAGTCATCTGGGCAGGGGATTTATTAGGTGACATTCGCCAATTTCCATTTCTTAGTTGTAATATTGACATCTAGTATAGCTATCCATGCTGGAGTCAAACATGGGGCACTAATTAATGTACGGTAAGTAGTCTAGTCTAGTGCATAGGTAAAGTTGATTTTGGACTGACATAGATCATCATAAAAGGCATAGAAATACCCTGCAATAATGGTGTAATTACTCAACTTCACACCATTCTTACCTGCTAAAACAAAGCCATTGTTCATGTATCCTAGAAGCTTAGCAGGTTAGTTCCCATGGACAAAGTAGGTTTTTCCATGGAAAAAAACTGTTGTTGTTTTTTAGGGTTGAGGCCCATGTCTTGTGTATTTTTTTTAGTCACAAACTGAATCAAAAGCAATTAAATTTTTGCATATTCTGTACCAAAATAAAAGACTTGCAAAATGAAAACAAACTGACAGAATATAACAGAAAAAACATGTATTGTTGCCTTAGGAACTTGGCTTTTTAAATATGTATACCATGAGGGTATATTACTGTTATTTTTGCAAATAAGGTCTCATAATCATCGATGATGTACAATGAGAAATCAAAAACAGGTGATAGGAACATAATCTAAATGTTGTACTAACCAGGATGGATACGCAAATAAAATTTGTGGGTTTAACTTATACTTAGCACTGTTTATTGTAAAGCTATAATGGATGTAATTGGAGAAATGGTGTGTTTTTTCTATTTTTTACCTTAATTTCACTTTAAAATGCATAGAAAATAAGGTATTTACTAAACAATTTTTTCACACACTAAAAGCCTAATTTGACCTGAAAAAAACAATATATAGATAATTTAGTTGTGATAAGGAGTAATAAAGTTATTGGTGAATGAATGGAAGCAGTGCTGGTATGTAAACATTGCTCTCGTCTTGAAGTGGTTAATATTGCATGTAATTTAGCTGTCTAGATCTTGGATTCCCAATCCTGTCTTCAAGTACCACCAACAGTGCATGTTTTGCAGGAAACCACACACAATCACAGGTGAGGTCATTAGTGTCTCAGCAGAGCTGATTAACTACCTCTGTGGATTTCCACAAAACATGCACTGTTGGTGGTACTTGAGGACAGGGTTGGCAAGCCCTTGTCTAGATCTCTGGAAATACATGTGGTTTTGACATGAAGGTATCTGTGATTAGGAAGTTAAATGCTTAGTTTGTAATGTCCAACTTTGTGACAGATTGTGTTAACACAAAAGTTATTTGCCAGCGTCTGTTTAATGGTGCCAAGGACCAGTGCTTTTAACTAAGGAAATTCTGTAAAGAGTATTAAGGCTTGGCGTGCAACATATTCTTTTTATCATATACATCTTCACTGATACTTGTTTTGACTTATAGAATTATGCTTTGTTAAGGTTGCGCTTGGTATTGGCCCTCTGTAGTGTAATAAATATTTGTTGGTTGCTATAGGCAACAACACTACACCTTTGTTTGGCACCATATCACAGAACTTGTGATAACTTGACACTCATCACAGCAACAGCACAGGAAATAAAACTGATTAGACGTCTTCAAAGTTTACGGAGTTTATTCAGATATACAGATGTGTTCAGGAGCAATCTTATCTTCGTTACATGTTCGTTACCTCAGCAAAGCAATCCATCTTTAGAAAGTCATCTTTAGCGTTGCAGGCTCTTGGTCCATTCCTTGTGAATGGTAACCAGGCTTTATCTTATGGTACATTTATGCTATGTTGCACTTAGGCCTATATACAGCATGAATTTACAGAGAGTTAGTAATAAAAGTAAAGTTGAAGTGGAAATTGGAAGTTAGACGTGAGCGCTGGAGCTCCTGCGGGTTGCTCGTAGTGAGCAAACTACGATTACATTTAATTATACGTAATTTTCTGCAATTACGCGTAGAGAAATTACGTTTCTGTGACCGGTTTTCACCTACGGTTGTCAAACGTAATTACGCATTAAATTACAAAATGATGGGTAAGCTGAACGTAGTTGTATGTGAACACTATTGTCTGTATGCGGAAAAATGTCCGCATTAATTTAATTCTTTGTAAGCGTATATCTGATAATACGTTCTAAGCACATGCCGATGCATGATACTCACCCATACGCGTAAAAAAATTTATGCTTATAGCACATTTGTAAGTGACTTCACAATATACATGTGAACCAGGCGTAAAAGCCATAATTACGCATAGCGGTAGATTTTACGCGTAAATTCGTGAGCGTAATTTACAAACTTTGCATTACAATTACAATGCGTAATAATGAATTACGATGTGTAATTATGTTTGGCCATCGTTTCTGCTCACCCCTGAGTTTATATACTAGCCTCTAAAGAGTAAAATGTGACATCACCCGAGTCGTGTATCATGATCGTGTCATATCTGTCAATCACCTGTAGAAGCTCACAGGAACCAACTATTGGCTCCTGTAGTTATGTGACCGACAGGACACCGTGCAGACTCAGATATCGCCTGCATGATAAGGAACAATACCCCGAAATCAGGTCACATGTCCCTGTTATGTTCTAGCTGAATATGTTTACGGGTCCTGTTGACCATATTTTCTGTTCAAAGGACAGCAAGCTCATGTTTTCTGGTGTTTGCTGTCAGTTAGTCTGGCCTACGCACTGGATATCTCTGCTACGGCCTTGTACCTACCCATAGAACATGTATACTAAACCTCAGAACTGTAATTCCTCCAGATGTCTTTCTGTCATTTAACCTCATAATGACCACGTCACGCCAATGGGCGTGACCATGGACGGCAGCTCCAGGACCGCCTAACGCCGATTGGCATCAAGTCCTGGGGCTGGGTTTTGCAGGAGATCGTGTGCACGGATGTGCGCGCATCTCCGTTTGGAAGTCTCCCAGCAGCGATCGCCACTCGGAGAATGATAGAGGTGAAACCACTATCTATAAATATTGTACAATGCTGCGATCTACAGCAGCGATGTACTGGGGACAGCCGTGTGACATGGCTGCCCCCCTGTGACACAGGAGAGTGATCGGCTCTCCTAGGCTGAAGCCTAGGACAGCTGATCGCCGTCATTCGCTGGCTGGGAGGAGGGAGGGAGTTAGGGAAAAAAATAATAAATAGGTATATTTATAAAAAAAAAAAAATAACAAAAATATTTATAAAAAAATATAAACACTGGGGGAGCGATCAGACCCCACCAACAGAGAGCTCCGTTGGTGGGGAAACAAGAGGGGAGATCACTTGTGTGCTGAGTTGTGCGGCCCTGCAGTGGCCAATTTACAGAAAAATGGCATGGTCTTTAGGGGGGTTTAACACAAGGGGTTAAAGAGACACTCTGCAGAGCAAGTCTTTCCTAACACCAGTTAGAGAAAGTAACGGGGGGCTCTGAATTCAAGCATTTCTTTCTTAAATTCCAACATGCAGTTGTAAAGACGTACAAGGTAAGAGTGAAGAAATTTAAAGGTGGGCCTCTCTTCAGGATGCTCCTTCCAGCACTTAAGCATCAAATCATAAAGTTCCTTTGGGCACTGATCAGGCTGTTGCATACGATATCCACGCTCAAGGTAATCTATCATTTCAGAATTAGTCATGCCTGTAAGCAGAGAGGAACATAATGAAACATTTTTTATATGCTAAAATAAAATAATTTTCCTAATTTCATGGCCTCCTAACATTTTACTTCAGGACCAGGAGACTGAGGATTGTCAAGCTTTATTGTTCGGTAAGAGTAACTCACTGTGGATGGATATTTTGAGGAATCTTGATAATTAAGTGTTGAGATTTTTATATTATGAAGCTGGACTATAGAGGCAATGTGCCTGATGTTAAAGTGTACCCTAGACGATGTGTGACATGATAAGATAGACATGTATGTACAGTGCAAAACATATTAATAACCAGGCTTTTTACTTGTTTTATTTTGCTGCCTAAAAGAGTTCATTTCTAGGCATGGAAGTGACAGTTTCTGTTTTGTTAGTACCATGTCAGGAGTATAGTAAACAGCACTGATAAGCAAATTACAGCCATAAAAGTTTTCCTGACAGAATACAACTTCTGAGGGAAGGGAGAGATAAAATACATTAACTATTGACTTTTTCTAACTCTGTGCCACTTAATAGGCTGCCACTGATTAGAGACAGTAAAACATTCAACCTACTTTAACTGTTTAAAGAGAACCTGAACTGAGAATTCAAAGTCAAAATAAGCATACACAGGTTATACTTACCTCCTGTGTAGTCTAGTCCTCAATTTCTTTCTCCTCTCCTGTGTCCCATTTGTCCACTGTGATCAATGGATTTCTCCCTCCTCCATTTTAAAAATGGCCATTACCCCCTAACAGCTTCCTGGTCAGCACACTGTTAAACTGTAATATCACCCACTTGATCCATAGGGAAAAATGGACATTACCTTGCAAATTCAGTTGTAACTTTCAGCTGCTGATATATAACTGACAGCAACTAGTATATTTCAGTTCTGACAAAATCTTGTCAAGAACTGGAAGGGATCACTGTAAGAAGGAAATGGTGAGCCTCTGAGAGGAAGTGATGGTGAGGTTAGTATATAATATTAATTTGCAGCTACGTCATGTGTTTATTTTAAATAATTTTCCTCGCTTCAGGTTCCCTTTAAATATAAAAGAAAATAATGGGATACTTTTTAGGAGTTGGAGGATAAATGTAATTGTTTATTTCATCCGTTTATTTTCACTGCAGGTTCACTTTAAAAAGAACGAGGGAACCTAAAGTAAAAGGAATATGGAGGCTGCCATGTCCATTCTCTATTTACTAATGCTAGTTGCTTGACTTCTGATGCTCTGCCTCCAATACTGTAAGTCATTAGCCCAGAATGATCATGCAGATCAGATGCTTTGCCTCTTTTCTGACTTCATTGACTGCATGCTTGTTGCAGGTCTGTGACTCAAGAACAACTAAGGCCTAAAGCTTAGCAGATTGTTTATAAGGGAGGAAGATGGCAGCCTCCATATTCCTCTCACTTCAGGTTCCACATAACTTTACTCTGAAAGACGTGTTTTATGTTTGTTGTGATTGGAGGATTCTGCTATTGAAGGTATACAGAACATATCAAAGGTAATCACCTTTAAACCAAAGATTTTACTAGGTCATAGCTTACCTGGATATGGCATGCGCCCATATGTAATGATTTCAGTCAAGAGGATGCCAAATGACCAGACATCTGATTTAATGCTAAACATCCCATATTTTATTCCTTCTGGTGCTGTCCATTTTATGGGGAATTTGGAACCTGCAGTATGGCAACAATTAAAGCAATAATCTACTACAGTCTTGTTAAACAATTAAAAACTTTTGCAATTTATAATTTGCTGTTTCTGTACCTTCCTTTGATTTTAAATCCAGTGAATATAGTTAATACCAGACTTCCCCCCCATAATCAGGGGCATAACTAGACTTAATAGGGCCCCTCTGCAAAAATGAAAGCATGGGGTCCCCTAGTCCCCAAACCCCATGAGGGTCTCATGATTGGGAGCTAACGATTGACAGCAGAGAGTGTTCTGCTGTGAAGCAGCGTCTGGATACAGGCAAACATTACAGACACTTCCGCTACTCGCTACTCTGCATGGCGGGAGGAGGTGGCAGGGCCGGTTTTTATGAGCAAAAGGTAGGGTTTTTTTGCTAATTGGCTGCACTTGTGTTTGGGAAGAGGGAGGAGGAGGGGCCCCCAAAGCCTCTGGGCCCCCTGCAATGGCAGGGGTCCCTGGGGTGATTGCTACACCAAAGGCCATAATTGTATTCATTTCGGTGTCTAATAATTACAGAAGATTTATGCATCAGCCCAATGGGGTGATGCCTCTGGAATTCCTTTAAACCAAGAAAGATCTTTCACTTTTGCCCAGACTCTTTGTAGCTGTGCTATGAACAGTAGTGGTAAAAAGGACTCTGAAGCCTCCCCCCCCACAAAATCAGGTTTTTACTTTAAAAACCTCTTTAACATAATTTCCCCACCTAAAACGCTGCATCCCCGCAGCTGAAAACTCAATTAATCACCCCTAACTCCCGGGGCAAAAATCCACAACTTTGCTGGTCGTTGATTTTGCTGCCCTGGTGTAACGATCGGTGTAACACAGAGAGGGTCTGATTACCGGTGATCTGCAGTATCACAGAGAATGCAGAATATACCCGATTATTGATGACCTGCAGTATCACCGATAATCAGATATATCTACGAACCTCTGGACACCTGAGAGATGAGAGTGTTTGGTGCAACAGTAATACTTTGAGGAAAGCCCCCGTAGGATAGGTGCTAGACAGTAAGAGCTACTGCTATGGATCAGATTCCTTCCACAGGTCTGATGCTCCCCAAGGGCCGGAGCCAGGCTGAGACAGTGGGAAGGACAGAACGTGAGTGACACCAATGCACAGTGTCACTAACAGATCTGTTGTGAAGAAACACGGAAAAACCGCCGCATGGACGCAGGATGCGTCTCACCCCGCGTGCAGGCCAGCGGAGACATTGCAAGACATGACTGGTGTGGCTGGGACTGATAGTCCACACAGGTTCAGAATGACGCGCGCGCGCTGAGAGGCAGAGTTTATATGACAGCCAGAAGAAGGTCAGCTGACCAAGCTGGTCAGCTGACATTTCCACCACTTGCCATTGGTCCAGCACTTAGGGGAGGTGCTGGAAGCGCTGATGTATATATACTGGGTGCTGGTCATTTCTCTGGTGTCTGGCGTTGCGATCACAACGTGGTAGCACTCAGACCTTGTCATATCTGTGTTCTAGCATAGTTTCCAAAGGTGTTGATGATCACGGACCTCACACCTTAGCGTTAGGAAATTGAACTGTATTATTTGTTATGACCTTCTGCTTGCCTGACTTATCCTCCTGAACTCTGATTCTGTACCTTGCTATTTCTGATATCCTGTTGCCAAACTCTGCTCGTTCCTGAACTCTGTATTTGCCTCCTGACTCTGTACCTCGCTATTCTGATACCCCGTTGCCAACCTCTGCCTGTCCATTGTATCTGTCTCCTGAATCTGTACCTTATCTGTCTGTGTGTTAACGACCTGGCATGCCCGACCTCGAGAACTGGCCTTACTGTTAGAGGCAGTTCCCAGACCTGTTAGTGACACCCTCTCTCTGGTGTCACTCACACTCTGTCCTTCCTACTCTCAGCCTGGCTCCTCCCCCGGGAGAGTCTAGGCCAACGGAAGGAACATACTTCTGTGCAGTACTCAAAGTATTGCTGTTGCACTTAAACACTCACTTGTTATCTCAGGTGTCCAGAGGTTAGTAGATATATCTGATTGTCAGTGATACTGCAGATCATCAATAATCGGGTATATTCTATATTCTCTGTGATACTGCAGTTCACCGGTAATCAGACCCTCTCTGTGTTACACCGATCGTTACAGAACGCCAGACCAAAATTCAAATGGACGCACACACTGACCGTCTAAGCGCACTTGCCACTTCGGTGGAAAACATCAATGAAGTGCTGGGTAGCCACAAGACTATGATTGAAGCCTTGTCTGCTTCTTTACAAACCCTTCAGACAGCAGTGGATGAGGTGCGACCCCCTCCTAGTTCTGACATACGTTTACCTGTACCTGAGAAATTTTCTGGTCACAGATCTGACTTCCGAAATTTTAGAAGTAGAGTGTTATCTTATTTTGAGTTGAGACCCCGGTCTTCTGGAACGGTGGCCCAAAGGGTCACATTCATTAAGACTTTGTTATCAGGTGATTCTCAGACGTGGGCGTACAGTTTGCCCACCAGAGACTTAGCCCTCTCTTCCGTGGATGAATTTTTTAAAGCTATGGCAGTGATTTACGATGACCCAGACCTTGCTGCGACTTCTGAGCGGAAGCTCAAGCTTTTGCATCAAGGCAAGGGTCCGGTCGAGGATTACGCAGCAGAATTTAGGAGGTGGTCAGTTTCAGCCAGGTGGGACAATTATGCTCTCTTAGATTGTTTCTTATCGGGACTGTCAGATGAGGTCTCGAATCTCATGTTAAGTCTGCCTGAACCTAGGACAGTCGATGAGGCCATTTCATCGGCCATTCGAGTCGACCGGAGGCTGCGCTATCAGAAACAGACCCGGGGTAATAGTCAGGTAAAGATGGTGTCCTAAGCTGCGCCTCCAGAAACTCCACCTCCTCCCGTCTCGCCTCCACCCGAACCTATGCAAATTGGTCGGTCAAAACTATCTCAGGTGGAGCGAAGACGGAGGATGTCTGAGCAGCTGTGTCTTTACTGCGCAGAGGGGGGTCATAGAGTACTTAATTGTCCCAATAAGTCGGGAAACGCTACCGCCTAGTAGTTGTAGGGGGTTACACTCTAGGAGCACGTCTCTTACCCCTAGAAAATAAACGGTTACTTCTTCCGTGTACTGTTACATGGGAAGATAGAACCGAGGATTCCGAGGCCTTTGTTGACTCAGGCTCTGCAGCAAATTTTATGGATTTTGAATTTGCAAAGAAATTAGGTATTCTGCTCACCCCGGTAAAACCACCCATTCAGGTTACGGCAGTAGATGATTCCCCCCTGCAAAGTAATCATCCGCTGTCTCAGACACCAGAGGTGGAAATCAATATAGGGGTACTACACAGTAAGAGATTGCAGTTTTTTGTGTTACACATGACCACGTCCACAGTCATCCTTGGCATGCCATGGTTGCACCTTCACTCCCCACAGATCAATTGGACCACTGGGCAGTTAACTAGCTGGTCAACTCATTGTTTACAGCAGTGTTTAGGGAAGGTGACATTGGGTCAGACCAGGATTCATTTGGAGGGGGTTCCAGTACAATATTCCGAGTATTCAGATGTGTTCTGTCCCAAGGCTGCTGATAAGTTACCGCCACATCGCCCGTTTGATTGCCCCATCGATCTCCGATCTGGTTGTATGCCCCCAAGGGGTCATCTTTACAATTTGTCTGGGCCAGAGAAAGTGGCCATGCAGGAGTACATTCGTGAGAATTTAGCCAAGGGGTTCATTCGCCCTTCTCGGTCGCCCGCTGGCGCAGGATTCTTTTTTGTTAAAAAAAAAAAGACGGAGGCCTGCGGCCATGCATAGATTACCGGGGCCTGAATAAAATCACTGTAAAGAATCGCTACCCTTTGCCCCTGATAGATGACCTATTTACACAAGTTACCAACGCTAAAATCTTTTCAAAATTAGATTTACGGGGTGCATACAACCTGGTACGGATCAGGAAAGGCGATGAATGGAAGACGGCCTTTAACACGCCCGACGGGCATTACGAGTATTTAGTGATGCCCTTCGGACTGTGTAACGCCCCGGCCGTCTTCCAGGAATTGATCAATGAGGTATTCAGAGAGGTGTTGGGCAAATTCGTGTTAGTATACCTGGATGATATACTTATTTTCTCAAACAACCTCTCTGAGCACAGGTCACATGTCAGATTTGTATTGAACAAACTCAGACAAAATATGCTTTACGCGAAATTGGAGAAATGCATCTTCGAGGTGACATCTGTCACCTTTTTGGGGTACATAATTTCCACCTCGGGCCTGTTGATGGACTCTGCCAAGGTCTCTGCTATGCTGGAGTGGCCTCAACCTGTGGGGTTAAAATCTCTGCAGAGATTCTTAGGCTTTGCCAATTACTATAGAAGGTTCATAAAGGGGTACTCCACGGTCATTTCACCCCTCACCAATCTCACGAAAAAAGGGGCAGATACTACCCACTGGTCCCCAGAAGCCCTGCAAGCATTCTCCACTCTGAAAGACTTGTTTTGCTCGGCACCCATCCTAAGACACGTTGACACTTCCTACCCCTTTATTGTAGAGGTGGACGCCTCGGAGGTCGGGGCTGGGGCTGTGCTGTCTCAGCGATCAGGGTTGCAGGGTAGATTACACCCATGTGCCTATTTTTCTCGTAGGTTCTCTCCGGCAGAGAGAAACTACGACATAGGCAATAGGGAGCTCCTGGCCAACAAATTAGCTTTTGAGGAATGGCGTCATTGGTTGGAAGGAGCAGAACATACGATCACAGTTTACACTGATCACAAAAATTTGGAATACATCGAGGGAGCTAAAAGATTAAGCCCCCGTCAGGCTCGATGGTCTTTGTTCTTCTCGAGGTTCAGATTTATAATCACGTACACTCCAGGTAGCAAGAACATTAAGGCAGATGCCCTGTCCAGATGCTTTGAGCCAGAGACAGCACAGCCCTCTACCCCAGAGACCATTGTCCCGCAAAGACTGGTACTAGCAACAACTGAAACATGGAAAGACTGGACGGAGACCTTAGAGCCCTTTCAGCAGGACATCCCGGAAGGGAAGCCTGAAAGGGTTATGTTTATACCACTGCCATTCCGGCTTCAGATCTTACAGATGTTCCATTCTCACAAAAATCCTGGGGCCTCCAGAACACAGGATCTGGTTGCCAGGTGCGCTTGGTGGCCTTCGCAGGCAACGGATTGCAAGGAGTATGTTAGAGAGTGTGCGGTGTGTGCAAAAAGTAAGCCCTCCCGTCTGGCACCTGTGGAAACGTTGCAGCCCTTGCCCACCCCGAGTGAGCCGTGGACCCACTTGTCCATGGATTTTGTGGGTGAGCTTCCCAGGTCTGAGGGCATGTCGGTCATTTGGGTGGTGTTCGACCGCTTTAGTAAAATGGCCCACTTTGTGCCCTTGAAAGGACTCCCCTCGGCCCAGGAGTTGGCCGATTTGTTCATCATCCACGTTTTCCGATTGCATGGCATTCCGGAAAACATTGTGTCAGATCGGGGAGTCCAATTTGTTTCAAGATTTTGGAGGGCATTTTGTCATTAAATGGGCATGGAACTGTCATTTTCGTCGGGCTACCACCCACAGACCAATGGTCAGACTGAGAGAGTCAACCAATCATTGGAACAATTTTTGAGGTGTTATGTTGCAGAAGCGCAGAATGATTGGGTCAAGTTTTTGCCCTTCGCAGAATTTGCGCACAATAATTTGAAAAGTTTTTCCACGGGATTCTGTCCATTTCAGATAGTTACTGGGAAGCTGCCCAAATTTTCCCCATTGCCAATCGCTTCCACTCCGTTTCCAGCTCTGGAGGCTTGGCAAAAGTCATTTAAGGACGTGTGGTGGATCGTGGAAAATAATTTGGAGAAGGCGTTTCAAAGTCAGAAAGGTCAAGCTGACAAAAAACGTTCCTTAGAGTGGAAGTTTCAACCAGGAGACTTAGTCTGGGTGTCCACACGTCACTTGACCTTGAAACAGCCTTCAGCCAAGTTGGGGCCCAGGTTTGTGGGTCCATTTCCAGTAACTAGAAAGATCAACAATGTTACTTATGCCATTGATCTTCCGGCCAGTATGCGTGGCGTAAGATCCTTTCATGTGTCTCTGCTTAAGCCAGCAGTCCATGTGGGTCCCACTCCTCCTCCTCCTGTGATGATAGATGACCAACCTGAGTATGAGGTAGAGAAGATTTTAGACTCACGCATAGTTCAGAACTCAGTACAATATCTGGTTCATTGGAAAGGGTATGGTATTGAGGAGAGATCATGGGTACCTGAATGTCGCATGCATGCTGACAAACTGAAAAGGGAATTCCACGCTTTACATCCTGAGAAGCCTGGAAGGAGCTGTCCGGAGTCCACTCCTCGGGGGGGTGTACTGTGAAGAAACGCGGAAAAATCGCCGCATGGACGCAGGATGAGGCGGCTGTTTCCGCGGCTGGCATGGCGGAATGCGGAGAAACCGCCGTGTCTGACACAGCGGTTTGCACGCATGGGCCTGCTACTGACAGTCTGACCAGGCGCGGGGAGGCCACCGCATGTGCTGATAGCGGTGTGTCTCACCCCACACGCAGGCCAGCGGAGACATTGCAAGACATGACTGGTGTGGCTGGGACTGATAGTCCACACAGGTTCAGAATGACGCGCGCGCTGAGAGGCAGAGTTTATATGACAGCCAGAAGAAGGTCAGCTGACCAAGCTGGTCAGCTGACATTTCCACCACTTGCCATTGGTCCAGCACTTAGGGGAGGCGCTGGATAGCGCTGATGTATATATACTGGGTGCTGGTCATTTCTCTGGTGTCTGGCGTTGCGATCACAACGTGGTAGCACTCAGACCTTGTCATATCTGTGTTCTAGCATAGTTTCCAAAGGTGTTGATGATCACGGACCTCACACCTTAGCGTTAGGAAATTGAACTGTATTATTTGTTATGACCTTCTGCTTGCCTGACTTATCCTCCTGAACTCTGATTCTGTACCTTGCTATTTCTGATATCCTGTTGCCAAACTCTGCTCATTCCTGAACTTTGTATTTGCCTCCTGACTCTGTACCTCGCTATTCTGATACCCCGTTGCCAACCTCTGCCTGTCCATTGGATTACGTATCTGTCTCCTGAATCTGTACCTTATCTGTCTGTGTGTTAACGACCTGGCTTGCCCGACCTCGAGAACTGGCCTTACTGTTAGAGGCAGTTCCCAGACCTGTTAGTGACACCCTCTCTCTGGTGTCACTCACACTCTGTCCTTCCTACTCTCAGCCTGGCTCCTCCCCCGGGAGAGTCTAAGCCAACGGAAGGAACATACTTCTGTGCAGTACTCAAAGTATTGCTGTTGCACTTAAACACTCACTTGTTATCTCAGGTGTCCAGAGGTTAGTAGATATATCTGATTGTATAGATAATGTGGTTATCGGCGCTCCTCCAATTAAATCGATGGTTTCACAAACAATGGAGCAAACAGGTATGGGTCGCCGCACAGTGGGATGGGAAATGCCTCCCTAAATAAATGTTATGAAGTCTGTGCAGGCGCTCAACATAAATGGTAAAGTCCACAGTCCCAGACCAGTCTGTATTCAAATGCACCCAGATGGAATCATAAGTTCACAGAAATGTATCCACCAAGTACTCTCACCAGATCAGTTGGCTGACTCAATGACAAATCAGCAGACACAGCATGTACATATATTCCAATGATCTCCCACTGTTAATGGCATCTGTAGATTCAAACACATAGGGCCTGATTCACAAAGCGGTGCAAAGTGTTTGCACGCGAGTGAAAACCCCTTTATCACGCCTAAACTCAGTTTAGGCATGATAAGAAGACGCGCAGGCGCGCGCGCAGCACCCGGCGCTTCACGCGAAGCTCCCATTAAGCCCTATGGGACTCGTACGCGCGGTATCAGAGAGCCTCTGATGAGTCACATTGACGAAACTAGTAAGGCGTGGCCTCTGGCGGAAGTCGCACTGGGAGACGCGATTCAGGATACAGAGGAACTTATCACAGATTGCCGAGGATTGTACTTTACGTACTTTATGCGCTGATTGATGTCTACTTTTGTAAGTGCAATACTATGTTTTAAGCTTTTAATAAATACAGTATCACGCTATGGTAGCATTTGTTTCAGTCCTTAAGGAATGTGCATCCCATCTGCATAGAAAAGATCCAAACATAAGCGCACAGTGCTGATCGAATCTGAGGGTCAGCATTGGAATCTGGTGAGCAGTTAACTATTGTATTGCCGGTGGTGAGAACACAAAGTTGATCACCTGACACAGGGTGAATTATACAGTTACTTTTAATCCTGTGATCCACGGCAGTATTACGCTATGTCCGCATATTGTGTTTGAATCCACAGATGCCATTAACAGTGGGAGATCATTGGAATATATGTACATGCTGTGTCTGCTGATTTGTCATTGAGTCAGCCAACTGATCTGGTGAGAGTACTTGGTGGATACATTTCTGTGAACTTATGATACCATCTGGGTGCATTTGAATACAGACTGGTCTGGGACTGTGGACTTTACCATTTATGTTGAGCGCCTGCACAGACTTCATAACAGATATATCTGATTATCGGTGATACTGCAGATCATCAATAATCGGGTATATTCTGTATTCTCGGTGATACTGCAGTTCACCGGTAATCAGACCCTCTCTGTGTTACACCGATCGTTACATCTGTGAACTATCTCCTAACAGGAGAGATAGTTTTCGAGGTCGGACAGGCCAGGTCGTAAACACACGGACAGATACAGTACAGAGACAGGAGACAGATGCAGAATCCTGGGACTAGCAGAGTTTGGCAACAGAGTATCAGAAATACAAAGGTACAGAATCAGAGATCAGAAGAATGGTCAGGAAGGCAGAAGGTCATAACAGATAATCAACAATGCCTAGACTTGAGTGTGAGCTCCAAGATTCTCACACTCCAGGATCTGGACTAGATAATAACAATAATACAGATGATACAGAATTCCTAGACTAAGGTGTGAGTTCCTTGGCCATCAACACCTTGGAAACTGGTCTAGATATAAATACAGATAATAACAGAATTCCTAGGCTAAGGTGTGAGCTCCGTGATCATCAACACCTACGAAACTGTCTAATAAACACAGATACTGACAAGGTCTGGGTGCTACCACGTAGTGATCGCAACGCCAGACACCAGATGAATGACCAGCACCCAGTATATATACACTGGTGCTCTCCAGTGCCACCCCTAAGTGCTGGACCAATGAAAGTTGCTGCAATTGTCAGCTGACTGGCTTGGTCAGCTGACCCTCTTCTGACTGCCATAAAGGCCCTGCCTCTCTGCGCGCGCGCGCGTCCTCCTAAACCAGTGTGGACTATCAGTCCCAGCCACACCAGTCATGTGTAGTAATGTTTCTGCTGTGTTGGATGCGGAATCCGCCGCACCGCTGTCTGTGCGTGCGGCGTTTTCTCCGCATTCCGCATTGCTGAGAGGAGCAGGCCTATGCGAGCGACTTGCCGCATTGGACGCGGAATCCGTCGCCCTGTTTGAGCATGCGGCGGTTTCTCCGCGCTCCGACTGCGCACCAGCTGCTATGTTGAATGCGGAGTCAGCCGCCTCACCTTCAGTATTAGCAGCGGCTTTTCAACGTTTTCTCACAGTACCCACCCCCTCCCCTGAGGAGTGGACTCCGGACAACTCCTACCAGGCTTCTCAGGATATCGAGTGTGGAATTCCTTTCTCAATTTGTCCGCATGCATGCGACACTCAGGTACCCATGTTCTCTCCTCTATAGCATACCCCTTCCAGTGAACCAGATATTGTAGTGAGTTCTGCACTACTCGTGAATTTAAAATTTTCTCTACTTCATATTCAGGTTGGTTGTCTACCATCACAGGAGGAGGCGGATTAGTACCCACATCATGGACTGCTGGCTTAAGCAGGGACACATGAAAAGATCTTACACCACGCATGCTAGCAGGAAGATCGATGGCATAAGTAACATTGTTGATCTTCCTGATCACAAAAAAAGGGCCCACAAACCTGGGACCTAACTTGGCCGAGGGTTGTTTCAGGGTCAAATGATGAGTGGAGACCCAGACCAGATCTCCTGGTCGGAACTCCCATTCTAAGGATCATTTCTTGTCAGCTTGACTTTTCTGACTTTGAAAAGCCTTTTCCAAATTGCTTTTCACGATCCCCCAAATGGTTTTGAACGACTTTTGCCAAGCCTCCAGAGCTGGAAACGGAGTGGAGGCTACTGGCAATGGGGAAAACTTGGGCAACTTTCCAGTTACCACCTGAAACGGAGAGAACCCAGAGGAAGAGCTTCTCAAATTATTGTGCGCAAATTCTGCATATGGCAAGAACTTGACCCAATCAGTTTGCGCTTCTGCAACATAACACCTCAAAAACTGTTCCAATGACTGATTAACCCTCTCCGACTGACCATTGGTCTGTGGGTGGTAGCCCGACGAAAATGACAGTTCCATGCCCATTTGATGGCAAAATGCCCTCCAAAATCTAGAGACAAATTGGACTCCGCGATCTGACACAATGTTTTCCGGAATGCCTTGAAGTCAGAAAACGTGGATGATGAAAAGATCAGCCAACTCCTGGGCCGAGGGGAGTCCTTTCAAGGGCACAAAATGGGCCATTTTACTGAAACGGTCGACTACCACCCAAATGACCGACATGCCTTCCGACCTTGGAAGCTCACCTACAAAATCCATGGACAGATGTGTCCTTGGTTCACTCGGGGTGGGCAAAGGCTGCAACGTTTCCACAGGTGCCAGACGGGAGGGTTTACTTTTAGCACATACTGCACACTCTCTGACATACTCCTTGCAGTCTGTTGCCAAAGAAGGCCACCAAGCACATCTAGCAACCAAGTCTTGCGTTCTGGAGGCCCCTGGATGCCCAGCATTCTTGTGTGAGTGGAACATCTGCAAAACCTGGAGACGAAAAGGCAGTGGCACAAACATAACCCCTTCAAACTTTCCCTCAGGGACATCCTGCTGGAAGGGACCTAAAGTCTCCGTCCAGTCTTTCCAAGTTTCTGTAGCTCCCAGTACTATTTTCTGAGGAACAATGGGTTCAGGTTCTGAGGGCTGTGCTGTCTCCGGCTCAAAACATCTGGACAAGGCATCTCCCTAAATGTTTTTACTACCTGGAGTGTACGTAATTACAAATCTAAATCTCGAAAAAAACAGTGACCACCGAGCCTGACGGGGACTCAATCTCTTAGCCCCCTCAATGTATTCCAAATTTTTGTGATCCGTGTAGACTGTAATCGTATGTTCAGCTCCTTCTAACCAATGATGCCATTCTTCAAAGGCCAATTTAATGTCTAGAAGCTCCCTGTTGCCTATATCGTAGTTTTTCTCTGCTGGAGAGAACCTCCGAGAAAAATAGGCACACGGGTGCAATCTTCCCTGCAGCCCAGAGCGTTGAGACAGCACAGCCCCTACTCCAACTTCTGAGGCATCAACCTCTACAATAAATGGATAAGAGGTGTCCACGTGCCTCAATATGGGTGCAGAGCAAAACAGTTCTTTCAGAGTGGAGAAAGCGACCAGAGCTTCAGGAGACCAATGGTTGGTATCTGCCCCTTTTTTAGTGAGACTAGTAAGGGGTGCTATAACTGTGGAGTACCCCTTTATGAACCTTCTATAGTAATTCGCAACCCCTAGAAATCTCTGAAGAGATTTGAGTCCTACTGGTTGGGGCCATTCCAGGACAGAAGAGACTTTGGCGGGATCCATAGAAAGGCCCGAGGTGGAAATTATGTATCCCAGAAAAGCGACAGATGTCACCTCAAAAATGCATTTCTCCAATTTAGCATAAAGCCTTTTTTGTCTGAGTTTGTGTAGCACGAATTTGACATGAGCCCTGTGCTCAGAGAGGTTGTCAGAGAAGATCAATATATCGTCCAGGTATATTAGGACAAATTTACCCAACACCTCCCTGAAAACTTCATTTATGAGTTCCTGGAAGACGGCCGGGGCGTTACACAACCCGAAGGGCATCACCAGATACTCGTAATGCCCGTCGGGTGTGTTAAAGGCCGTCTTCCATTCATCGACCTCCCTGATCCGCACCAGATTGTATGCACCTCGCAAATCCAATTTTGAAAAAATCTTAGCATTGGTGACTTGAGTGAATAAATTGTCTATCAAAGATAACGGATAGCGATTCTTAACTGTGATTTTATTCAGTCCCCGTTAATCAATGCATGGCCGAAGGCCTCCATCCTTTTTCTTTACAAATAAAAACCCCGCTCCGGCAGGCGACCGGGAAGGATGAATTAAACCCTTAGCTAAGTTTTCACGGATATATTCTTGCATGGCCACCTTTTCTGGCCCAGACAAATTGTAGAGATTACCTCTAGGAGGCATACAACCCGATCGGAGATCAATCGGGCAATCAAAAGGGCGATGTGGAGGTAATTTATCGGCAGCTTTGGGACAAAACACGCCCGAAAACTCCGTATATTGCTCCGGAACACCCTCCACATGAATCCTGGTTTGGCCTAAGGTCACCTTTACTAAACAATGACGAAAACAGTGGGCGGACCAGCTTGTTAGCTGACTGGTAGCCCAGTTTATCTGAGGGGAGTGAAGGTGCAACCACGGCATGCCAAGGATGATTGTGGAGGTTGTCATGCGTAATACAAAAAACTGCAACTTTTCTTTATGCAGCACCCCTATAGTGACTTCCACCTCTGGTGTCTGACTGAGACAAAGGACGGTTACGCTGCAGGGGGGAATCATCCACTGCCATAACCTGTAGAGGTGGTTTTACCGGGGTGAGCGGAATACCTAATTTCTTAGCAAATTCGTAATCTATAAAATTAGCCGCTGAGCCTGAATCAAGGAAGGCCTCAGAGACTTCAGATTTATCTTCCCATGTAACCATACAAGGAAGAAGTAACCGCTTATCCTCTAGGGGTAAGAGCTGTACGCCTAGGGTATTACCCCCAACTACTCCTAGGCAGTGGCGTTTCCCGACTTTTTAGGGCAATTTCGTACTCTATGCCCCCCCCCCCCCCCTCTGCACAATAAAGACACAATCGTTCAGAAATCCTGCGTCTCCGTTCTAATTGAGACAGTCTTGACCGACCAATCTGCATTGGCTCGGGGGGAGGTGAAACGGGTGGAGATGGAGTCACCGGAGGTGTAGCATAGGTCAACATCTTAACATTGTTTCTACCCCTGGTCTGCCTTTGATACCGTAACCTGCGATCAATCCTGATTGCCGATGAAATGGCCTCATCGACGGTTTTAGGTTCAGGCTGACTTAACATTAGATCTGAAACCTCATCTGATAATCCTGATAAGAAACAGTCTAAAAGGGCATAGGTGTCCCACCTGGCTGAAACTGACCATCTCCTAAATTCTGCCGCATACTCCTCGACCGGACCCTTGCCTTGACGCAATAACTTGAGCTTCCGCTCAGAAGTCGAGGCAATGTCTGGATCATCGTAAATTATTGCCATAGCCTTAAAAAATTCATCTACGGAGGTTAAAGCTACATCTCCAGTGGGCAGACTGTATGCCCAGGTCTGGGAATCACCTGATAACAAAGTCTTGATAAATGTGACCCTTTGGGTCATGGTTCCTGAAGATCTAGGTCTTAACTCAAAGTATGACAACACTCTACTCCTAAAATTTCGAAAGTCAGATCTGTGACCAGAAAATTTTTCAGGTACAGGCATACGTATGTCTGTGCTAGGAGGGGATCGCACCTCATCCACTGCCATCTGAAGGGTACGTAAAGAACCGGACAAAGCGTCAATCATAGCTTTGTGATTACCCAGCACTTGGTTGATAGAGTCCACCGAAGTGTTAAGTGCGCCCAGATGGTCAGTGTGTGCGTCCATTTGCATTTTTGGGTCTGGCGTTCTGTAACGATCGGTGTAACACAGAGAGGGTCTGATTACCGGTGATCTGCAGTATCACCGAGAATGCAGAATATACCCGATTATTGATGATCTGCAGTATCACCGATAATCAGATATATCTACTAACCTCTGGACACCTGAGTGATGAGAGTGTTTGGTGCAACAGTAATACTTTGAGGAAAGCCCCCGTAGGATAGGTGCTAGACAGTAAGAGCTACTGCTATGGATCAGATTCCTTCCACAGGTCTGATGCTCCCCAAGGGCCGGAGCCAGGCTGAGACAGTGGGAAGGACAGAACCTGAGTGACACCAATGCACAGTGTCACTAACAGATCTGTGAACTATCTCCTAACAGGAGAGATAGTTCTCGAGGTCGGACAGGCCAGGTCGTAAACACACGGACAGATACAGTACAGAGACAGGAGACAGATGCAGAATCCTGGGATTAGCAGAGTTTGGCAACAGAGTATCAGAAATACAAAGGTACAGAATCAGAGATCAGAAGAATGGTCAGGAAGGCAGAAGGTCATAACAGATAATCAACAATGCCTAGACTTGAGTGTGAGCTCCAAGATTCTCACACTCCAGGATCTGGACTAGATAATAACAATAATACAGATGATACAGAATTCCTAGACTAAGGTGTGAGTTTCTTGGCCATCAACACCTTGGAAACTGGTCTAGATATAAATACAGATAATAACAGAATTCCTAGGCTAAGTGTAACGCTCGGTGAAGCACAGAGAGGTCTGATTACCGGTGATCTGCAGTATCACGGGAAATACAGACGTATATCAGATTATATGTGATCTGCAGTATCACCGATAATCCAATATACTAGCTAACCTCTGGTCACCTGGGTAGAGTGTTGTGATTGGTGCAACAGTAATACAGAGGACAAGCCTCAGTGCAACAAGGAGGACTGCACAGATTCCTTCCGCAGGTCTGAGCTCTCCAAGACGGGAGGAGTCAGACTGACAGTGGGGAGGAAAGCCCGAAAGTAACACTCAGGCGGAAGTGTCACTAACAGGACGGGGAACCGCCTCCAATCGTGAGGTCGGTTCTCGAGGTCGGACAAGCCAGGTCGTAAACAGACGGACAGATAAGTACAATATCAGTAGGCAGAGTCGGAGTCAAAGTACAGGCAGGATTCGGCAACGGGGTGTCAGAAATATCGGGGTACAAATTCAGGAGGCAGAGGCGGAGTCAAAGTACAGGCAGGGTTCAGCAACGGGGTATCAGATATAACGAGGTACAAGGTCAGAGTTCAGGAGGATAGTCGAGGCAGGCAAAGGTCATAACAGATAATCACAATCAAACTAGTACTTTAAGCTATCAATAGAATCTAGCTTAGTGTAGGATTACAGCTCCAGCTGGTCCCGGCACACTAACGGATCTGGGTGCTCCCACGTATGTGAACGCAACGCCAGACAAGGAGCAAGTGAACAGCCAGCAATATATATACCTGTGTGCCTCTCCAGCACCTCCCTAAGTGTTGGACCAATGGGGAGAGGTGCTAGAGTCAGCTGACCAGCCTGGTCAGCTGACTCCCTTTAGGATGTCATAAATTGTTGTCTGAGTGCGCGCATCACTCTAAATCCTGAGGGACTACGAGTCCCAGCCACAGCAGCCCCGCTCTGCGGTGACTCCGCAGCGGGGGCATGCGGACCAACCGCCGCGTCCGACGCGGCGGTTTCCGCACTCTCCATGCGTCCCTGCCCGGAGACAGCCGCCTCATGCTGAGGAGAGGCGGCTGCCTCTCCGTGTGAGGGACGCGTCTGTGCGCGGAAAGAGCTGCCTGCCGCTGGATCATGGCGGCGGCTCTTCCGCGTTCTCACAGTACCCCCCCCCCCGAGGAGTGGACTCCGGACAGCTCCTTCCAGGTTTTTCTGGATGTAAAGCATGAAACTCCCTCACTAAGTCTTCTGCATGCATACGGTTCTCAGGTACCCATTGCCTCTCCTCAATACCGTACCCTTTCCAATGTACGAGGTACTGTACAGAGTTCTGTACCAGGCGTGAATCTAAAACTTTTTCCACTTCATATTCAGGTTGGGCATCCACCAACACGGGAGGAGGAGGAGCAGGACCCACCTGGACTGCGGTTGGAGAAGGGACACATGGTAGGACCTTACCCCCCGCATGCAGGTGGGAAGGTCAACGGTATAGGTAACTTTGTTAATCTTCCTAATTACCGGGAATGGACCCACAAACCTGGGACCAAGCTTGTCAGAAGGTTGTTTCAATGTCAGGTGGCGAGTTGAAACCCAAACCAAATCTCCTGGTTGAAAATTCCACTCTAATGAGCGTCTTTTGTCAGCCTGACTTTTCTGACTCTGAAATGCTCTCACAAGGTTGTCTTTTATGGTCCACCACATGTCCCTAAATGTCCTCTGCCAGGCCTCCAAGGCTGGGAACGGACTGGACGCAACCGGCAATGGAGAAAACTTAGGTAACTTCCCGGTCACTATCTGGAATGGACAGAAACCCGAGGAAGAACTCTTTAAGTTATTGTGTGCAAACTCTGCGTAGGGCAAAAACTTGACCCAATCGCTCTGCGCTTCAGCCACGTAACAACGTAAAAATTGCTCTAACGATTGGTTAACCCTCTCAGTTTGGCCATTTGTCTGTGGGTGATAGCCCGATGAAAATGACAGCCCCATGCCCATCTGGTGACAGAATGCCCTCCAAAATTTTGAGACAAACTGGACTCCCCGATCGGATACTATGTCTTCCGGAATGCCATGCAACCGAAAGACATGGATGATGAATAGGTCGGCCAATTCCTGGGCCGAGGGGAGTCCTTTCAAGGGCACGAAATGGGCCATTTTACTAAAGCGGTCGACTACCACCCATATGACCGACTTGCCCTCTGACCTAGGAAGCTCCCCCACAAAATCCATGGACAAATGGGTCCATGGCTCACTCGGGGTGGGCAAAGGCTGCAGAGTACCAACAGATGCCAGCCGGGAGGGTTTGCTTTTTGCGCACACCGCACATTCCCTAACAAATTCTTTGCAGTCAGCTGCCAGAGAGGGCCACCACGCACACCTGGCCAGGAGATCCTGCGTTCTAGACGCCCCAGGATGTCCCGCATTCTTGTGTGAGTGGACCATCTCCAAAATCTGGAGACGGAAGGGCAATTGGATAAATAAAACTCCCTCGGGCTTCCCTTCTGGGACATCCTGTTGGAAAGGACCCAAAATTTCTCTCCAGTTCTCCCAAGTTTCGGTAGCGGCTAACACCAACTTTTGTGGAATAATGGATTCAGGACTCGAGGGCTGTGCTGTCTCTGGCTCGAAACACCTAGAGAGTGCATCCGCCTTGGTATTCTTGCTACCTGGAGTGTACGTAATCAAGAATGTGAACCTCGAAAAAAATAACGACCATCGAGCCTGCCGAGGGCTTAACCTTTTAGCCCCCTCGATGTACTCGAGATTCTTGTGGTCGGTATAAACCGTAATCGTGTGCTCCGCACCTTCCAACCAATGACGCCACTCTTCGAAAGCTAGCTTGATAGCTAGAAGCTCCCTATTGCCTATATCGTAGTTTCTCTCTGCCGGAGAGAATCTCCGGGAAAAATAGGCACATGGGTGTAATCTCCCCTGAAGACCTGAACGTTGAGACAGCACAGCCCCTACCCCAACCTCTGAGGCGTCTACCTCGACGATAAATGGATACGAAGTATCCACGTGCCTTAATATGGGCGCCGAGCAGAATAACCCCTTCAAAGTAGCGAATGCCTGTAAAGCCTCGGGAGGCCAATGAGTGGTGTCTGCCCCTTTTTTAGTAAGGTTGGTGAGGGGTGCCACAACTGTGGAGTACCCCCTAATAAACCTTCTGTAGTAGTTTGCAAACCCTAGGAACCGTTGTAGGGACTTCAACCCCACCGGCTGCGGCCACTCCAGTACCGCGGAGACCTTAGCAGGGTCCATAGAGAGGCCCGAGGTGGAGATTATATATCCCAAAAAGGCCACGGACGTGACTTCGAAAATGCACTTTTCTAGTTTTGCATATAACAAATTTTGTCTCAATTTGTTCAGTACCCATCTAACATGAGCTCTGTGATCCGAGAGATTGTTAGAAAAGATAAGAATATCATCGAGATAAACTAACACGAACTTCCCCAACACCTCCCTAAAGACCTCATTGATGAGTTCCTGAAAAACGGCTGGGGCATTACATAACCCGAAGGGCATCACCAGGTACTCGTAATGCCCGTCCGGAGTGTTGAAGGCCGTTTTCCATTCGTCACCCTTTCTAATCCGCACAAGGTTGTATGCCCCCCGTAAATCCAGTTTCGAGAATATTCTAGCCTCCGTGACCTGTGTGAAAAGGTCATCTATTAACGGCAACGGGTAGCGATTCTTCACTGTGATCTTATTAAGCCCCCGGTAGTCGATACATGGCCGTAAGCCCCCATCTTTTTTCTTAACAAAAAAGAACCCTGCCCCGGCGGGTGACCGAGATGGCCGAATGAAGCCCTTGGCCAGGTTCTCACGGATATATTCCTGCATGGCCACTTTTTCGGGCCCTGACAAATTATACAGATGGCCCCGGGGAGGTACACAACCTGAACGGAGATCGATGGGACAGTCGAATGGCCGATGTGGGGGCAGTTTGTCAGCTGCCTTGGGACAAAATACGTCGGCATATTCAGCATACTGGTCTGGCACACCTCCCACCTGGACTCTGGTTTGCCCCAATGTCAACTTCCCCAAACACCGTTGGAAACAATGAGGTGACCATGTGGTTAACTGACCCGTGGCCCAGTCTATTTGAGGTGAATGGGTTTGCAACCATGGCATGCCTAGGATAATAGTGGAGGTGGACATGTGTAACACAAAAAATCGTAACTGTTCCCCATGCAGTACCCCTATGGTGACCTTCACCTCCGGAGTCTGTGACAGTGGGCGTTCCCGTTGCAGAGGGGAATCGTCCACTGCCGTGACCTGAATGGGGGGACTCACAGGAGTGAGAGGAATACCCAACTCCTGAGCAAATTCAATGTTCATAAAATTAGCCGCTGAGCCGGAATCAACAAATGCTTCAGTGGCTACGGACTTGTTCTCCCATGTAATGGTACAGGGGAGAAGCAATTTTTTTCTTTACCGGGTGAGAGCTGTGTGCCTAGGGTGTCACCCCCCACTACTCCTAGGCAGACCCGTTTCCCGCCCTGTTGGGGCAGTTTCGCACCCTATGCCCTGCCTCTGCACAGTATAGGCACAGTTGTTCCGCCATTCTTCGCCTTCGCTCCACCTGGGTTAGTTTTGATCGGCCAATTTGCATCGGTTCTGGTGGAGGTAAGGCCGGAAAGGGTGAGACAGGCGGGGATGCTGTTATTGAGGATGCAGCAACCGGTGCCTCGTATGAAGTCACCCTGACACGGTGACTGCCCCTAGCCTGCCTCTGATGGCGTAGCCTGCGATCTACTCGAAAGGCCGATGATATGGCCTCATCGACTGTCTTGGGCTCGGGTATCGTTAACATTAAGTCGGAGACCTCCTCCGACAATCCAGACAAAAAGTAGTCCATTAGGGCAAAATTGTCAAACCTAGAGGTGACTGACCACCTACGGAACTCTGCCGCATAATCCTCGACCGAACCTCTGCCTTGCCGCAAAAGTTTGAGCTTCCGCTCTGAGGACGCAGCAAGGTCAGGGTCGTCGTAGATTATGGCCATGGCCTTAAAGAATTCCTCTACCGAGGTCAGAGCGGTATCGGTAGGAGGCAGGTTATATGCCCAGGACTGGGAGTCCCCAGTCAACAACGTCTTAATAAAGATGACCCGTTGGGTCTCAGTCCCCGAGGATCGGGGTCTCAATTCGAAATATGATAACACTCTACTCCTGAAATTCCGGAAGTCAGACTTGTGGCCGGAAAACTTCTCAGGTACAGGCATACGTATATCATCGCTATGAGGGGATCGTACGGAATCAACTGACGTCTGGAGGGTTTTCACAGAGCCTGATAAGGCATCGATTAAGGCTTTGTGCTGGCCCAGTGCTTGTTGAATGTTATCCACCGAAGTGGCAAGCACAGTCAGAGGATCCGCACGTGATTCCATCTGTTTGGTGGTCTGGCGTTCTGTAACGCTCGGTGAAGCACAGAGAGGTCTGATTACCGGTGATCTGCAGTATCACGGGAAATACAGACGTATATCAGATTATATGTGATCTGCAGTATCACCGATAATCCAATATACTAGCTAACCTCTGGTCACCTGGGTAGAGTGTTGTGATTGGTGCAACAGTAATACAGAGGACAAGCCTCAGTGCAACAAGGAGGACTGCACAGATTCCTTCCGCAGGTCTGAGCTCTCCAAGACGGGAGGAGTCAGACTGACAGTGGGGAGGAAAGCCCGAAAGTAACACTCAGGCGGGAGTGTCACTAACAGGACGGGGAACCGCCTCCAATCGTGAGGTCGGTTCTCGAGGTCGGACAAGCCAGGTCGTAAACAGATGGACAGATAAGTACAATATCAGTAGGCAGAGTCGGAGTCAAAGTACAGGCAGGATTCGGCAACGGGGTGTCAGAAATATCGGGGTACAAATTCAGGAGGCAGAGGCGGAGTCAAAGTACAGGCAGGGTTCAGCAACGGGGTATCAGATATAACGAGGTACAAGGTCAGAGTTCAGGAGGATAGTCGAGGCAGGCAAAGGTCATAACAGATAATCACAATCAAACTAGTACTTTAAGCTATCAATAGAATCTAGCTTAGTGTAGGATTACAGCTCCAGCTGGTCCCGGCACACTAACGGATCTGACTAACGGATCTGGGTGCTCCCACGTATGTGAACGCAACGCCAGACAAGGAGCAAGTGAACAGCCAGCAATATATATACCTGTGTGCCTCTCCAGCACCTCCCTAAGTGTTGGACCAATGGGGAGAGGTGCTAGAGTCAGCTGACCAGCCTGGTCAGCTGACTCCCTTCAGGATGTCATAAATTGTTGTCTGAGTGCGCGCGTCACTCTAAATCCTGAGGGACTACGAGTCCCAGCCACAGCAGCCCCGCTCTGCGGTGACTCCGCAGCGGGGGCATGCGGACCAACCGCCGCGTCCGACGCGGCGGTTTCCGCACTCTCCATGCGTCCCTGCCCGGAGACAGCCGCCTCATGCTGAGGAGAGGCGGCTGCCTCTCCATGTGAGGGACGCGTCTGTGCGCGGAAAGAGCCGCCTGCCGCTGGATCATGGCGGCGGCTCTTCCGCGTTCTCACACTAAGGTGTGAGCTCCGTGATCATCAACACCTACGAAACTGTCTAATAAACACAGATACTGACAAGGTCTGAGTGCTACCACGTAGTGATCGCAACGCCAGACACCAGATGAATGACCAGCACCCAGTATATATACACTGGCGCTCTCCAGCACCACCCCTAAGTGCTAGACCAATGAAAGTTGCTGTAATTGTTAGCTGACCGGCTTGGTCAGCTGACCCTCTTCTGACTGCCATAAAGGCCCTGCCTCTCTGCGCGCGCGCGTGTCCTCCTAAACCAGTGTGGACTATCAGTCCCAGCCACACCAGTCATGTGTAGTAATGTTTCTGCTGTGTTGGATGCGGAATCCGCCGCACCGCTGTCTGTGCGTGCGGCGTTTTCTCCACATTCCGCATTGCTGAGAGGAGCAGGCCTATGCGAGCGACTTGCCGCATTGGACGCGGAATCCACCGCCCTGTTTGAGCATGCGGCGGTTTCTCTGCGCTCCGACTGCGCACCAGCTGCTATGTTGAACGTGGAGTCAGCCTCCTCACCTTCAGTATTAGCGGCGGCTTTTCCGCGTTTTCTCACACCTGGGGAGGCAGAGCTTTGAGCTGTAGCTCTGCCTCCATGCGGGTCAATCTGAGCTGATTGCTGCCTCTGCCCGCCCCTTTCAGTGAAAGGAGACTGAGAGGGGTGGGGAGAGGTGGAGATATGCACAGATGGATGTGAGTAGAGGCAGAGCTACAGCCCAAAGCCCAGCCTCTACATGGAAGGAGCCCCAAATTCAGCCCCAGGGAGTTTGGGGTGATTAATCAAGTTTTCAGCTGCGGGGATGCAGCGTTTAAGGTGGGGAAATTATGTTAAAGAAGTTTTTAAAGTAAAAACCAGATTTTTTTTTTGGAGACTTCAGTGTCTCTTTAAATGTCTTCAATTTGACAAGTGAATGAGTCCAAGAAACCTAATCCATTTTTAAGTTGAAAAATGACCCCTGGAACCAGCTATATATACATTTTGATGTTGCCCAGAATGGCACTGTAGGAATACATTAGGCAGGCATAACCCAACTAGGTTCTTGGGGCTGAAACTTGCTGAGATTCACCGTAGTTCTAAAAGCCCTATGATGAAAAAGGTTAGCACTAAAAAGCTTCTGGGGACCCAAATCATAGAATAGGCTAAATATTATTACATTTAGGCGATAATATAATTTTAAAAATTATTTTTTCCATCATGGAAAGCTGTCTTTAGGGGGAAATGTTATACTTTTCTCAATCAAGAATAGAGATGGTGCGAACCTCAGATTTTGGGTTCACGGACTGCAGACGCAAATGCCCGCAAAAGTCTGCGAACCGGCGAACTTGAGTAACCGCAATAGACTTCAATAGGCAGACGAACTTTAAAAACTACAAACACTGTTTCTGGCCAAAAAAGTGATGGAAACAATGTTTTAAGGGGTCTAACACCTGGAGGGGAGCATGGCTGAGTGGGATACATGCCCTTGGAAACTTACGAATTTGACGCACAGCAGGGTTATAATCCCTAAAGGGCAGAAATCACATTACATTCCTAACTTGGAGGCATAAAGTGCTTGAAAACATCTTGCATCTGTATACATGGATCAGGAAGTGTAAGTATAATAGAGTGTTCTGTCACACAGGTACAGAGGAAAGATATGCACTGGTATAATTGAGTGTGCTGTCACACAGGTACAGAGGAAAGTTATGCACTGGTATCAGGCATGCTCGAATGTACCCAAATTCGATTCGAGTACATTCAAATTCGGGTCCGGTGCAAATGCGGATTCAAATTCTTTACGATTTAATTTGATACGAATTCAATTCATGATCGATAACTGAATTCGGGAAATATTCGTGTTCGCGAATTGTGTTGATCGAACAGTGCTCAACACTATTCGTTATTCTCCGAATAATGGGCTGTTCGGGTTCGAGTCGAACACAGCCGAACACTGCATGGTGTTCCTTGCGATGCTCGGCCACGCTGCTCGAACTCCTCCCCCCTACTGTGATTGGCCGAGCGTGCACTGAACTTGGCTGAGCGTGCACTGAACTTGGCCGAGCGGTCACCCGAACGCACGGCTCGCACTGTGATTGGCCGAGCGGGTCACGTGGTTCGGGACTATAAATACTCGAACGCGCGTTATCGACGCCATTTGCTTTTGGATTTAGCTTTGGGTAGGTAAGAGAGAGCGTCAGCGTAGCGCACTTCCAGCCAGGCCAGCCACAGGTCCCTGGCCCCCAGCCTCACCGCTGACAGTAGCACCCACAGGGCCTCTGCCTCACACAGCACTGCTGCAGCCACAGAGGACAGAGCCTCTGCCTCACCGCTGACAGCAGCACCCAGCCACCCACAAAGCCCCTGCCTCACCACTGCCAGCCAGGCCAGCCACAGGGCCCTATCCTCACCGCTGACAGCACCTACAGGGCCTCTGACTCACCACTGCCAGCAGGCACTGCCAGCAGCAGTGTTGCACCAAAAGACAGTACTTTCAGTGGCAGGTGGGATCAGTTGTCTCAAAAAAAAACAACACACTGTATTGCAAATAATTTTGTCTTAGTGTTGCACCAAAAGATAGTACTGTCAGTGACAAGTGGGATCAGTTGTCTCCAAAAGAACACACTGTATTGCAATTAATTTTGTCTTAGTATTGAACCAAAAGACAGTACTCTCAGTGGCAGCTGGGATCAGTTGTCTCCAAAAAATACACTTTCTTGCAAATAATTTTGTCTTAGTGTTGCACCAAAAGACAGTACTGTCGGTGGCAGCTGGGATCAGTTGTCTCCAAAAAAAAACACACTGTATTGCAATTAATTTTGTCTTAGTGGGGGGCGTGGCCAAGATGGCCACAGAGTAAGACGCGCTGCTGCTGAGCTCCGGTGAAGACCGATCTATCCACACATTCAGCCTTACCGCTAGGGATGATTGGAACCAACAAATTCCGTTCCGCCGGAAATCACGGATTCCGTCAGTGTTAAATTCCGTCGCTATGAAAATTCCGCTGGATTTGTCCTTAATTCCGTTGGAAAAAGTATACTCTCACACTCAGGGTCCCATCTTCCTCATTCTCCAAGGGTCTCATCTTCCAGGGAATTAGTAGTTTTTCAAAACCCAGCTTACATACCATGGCTGGGAAATGAACCCAGGTAGCAGTGTGTATTGGGTAACTTACTTACCACTATACCACCAACAACACTACATGCTGAAGCCAGCCTAGCATGTACCATTATGATCAATCCACGAGAAAAAGTAGTGTGCTTAAGGATTTTTAGCATGTCAAAAACCAACTCACCATCACTGGGAATTGAACCCAGGCTGGGAATGGAACCCAAGTCTCAGTGTGTGTTAGGTAACTGACTTACCGCTATACCACCAACACTACATGCTGAAGTCAGCCTAGCATGTACCATTATGATCAATCCACGAGAAAAAGTAGCATGCTTAACCACTTAACGACTGCCTAACGCTGGTAGGCGTCGGCAGGTCTTAAGTGAATTTCCATGTCAGTTCACGGAGGGTGTCTCCGTGAACAGTGTGCGAGCCGCCGATCGCGGCTCGCACGGGTAATGTAAACACGTGGGGAAGAAATCCCCGCTTTTTACATCAATACGGAGAATTGATTGGCCGGGGATGGCCGGCATCTGATAGGCCGGCATCTATCCTAGGTGGCGCAGGACGGATATCCATCCTGCACAGCCCATTGAATGAGGGAGAGAGAGGGAACGGCCGAGAGGGCGGAAAACGCTGCGGAGGGGGGCTTTGAAGAGCCCCCCCGCTAAACAAATACAGCCGGCGGCGATCAGAACCCCCCAGCAGGACATCCCCCTAGTGGGGAAAAAAGGGGGGAAGTCTGATCACCCTGCCGCATTGCTGATCTGTGCTGTGGGCTGGAGAGCCCACGCAGCACAGATCAGCCGAACATAGCCCAGTCCTTAAAGCGGATCCGAGATGAAAAACTAGCTATAACAAGTAACTTGTCTATATATCTTGGCTAAAGTTTAGATAGTTTACACAGCATATCTAGCTGCAAACAGCTTTAATAGAATAAGAATATTTCTTCCTGTGATACAATGACAGCAGAAATGTTGTTTGTAAACATTACATAGAGGCAGGCTTATCTGCATCTTGAGCAAAAAAAACGAATCCCCCCTCCTACTCCCTCCTCCCCTCTGCCTCTGAAATCAATGGCTAGTAACACCCCCCCCCCCTCCTCCTGCCCAGACTGAGCTCCCATGAGCCCTTGCTACTGTCTGAAAGTGCCTTGGCTCTCTGAAAACCTGTGGGAGTGGTTTATTTAGTTTATAGGGAATTAGAGCATTAAAACAAAAACAAAAAAGTATTTGGCTTGAGGAATGCCCTATAAACAATAGGAAAGGAACACAATTATGCAATGAGTAAAAGTTCGTCTCGGATCCACTTTAAGTGGTTAAGGATTTGTAGCATGTCAAAAAGCAACTCCCCATCACTTGGAATTGAACCCAAGTCTCAGTATGTGTTAGGTAACTGACTTACCACTATACCACCAACAACACTACATGCTGAAGTTAGCCTAGCATGTACCATTATGATCAATCCACGAAAAAGAAGCATGCTTAAGGATTTTTAGCATGTCAAAAACCAACTCACCGTCACTGGGAATTGAACCCAGGCTGGGAATGGAATCCAAGTCTCAGTGTGTGCTAGGTAACTGACTTACCACTATACCACCACCAACACTACATATTGAAGCCAGCCTAGGCTGGGAATGGAACTCAAGTGCTCAGTGTGTGTTAGGTAACTGCCTTACGGCTATACCACCAACAACACTACATGCCGAAGTCAGCCTAGCATGTACCATTATGATCAATCCACAAGAAAAAGTAGCATGCTTAAGGATTTTTAGCATGTCAAAAACCACCTCCCCATCACTGGGAATTGAATCCAGGCTGGGAATGGAACCCAAGTCTCAGCGTGTGTTAGGTAACTGACTTACCGCTATACCACCAACAACACTACATGCTGAAGCCAGCCTAGCATGTACCATTATGATCAATCCACGAGAAAAAGTAGCGTGCTTAAGGATTTTTAGCATGTCAAAAACCAGCTCACCATCACTGGGAATTGAACCGAGGTATCACTGTGTGCTAGGTAACTGACTTACCGCTATACCACCAACAACATTACATACTAAAGCCAGCCTAGCACGTACCATTGTGATATACCCAAGAGAAAAATTAGCTCTCTCTCTCTCTCTCTCTAGGACTTGATGGCATTGAACTGAATTTTCAGCTTAAAACCATCAACGGATACCGGCAGAATTTCACAGGCATTTTCGGAATTCCGCCAGATTGAAAAAGCAATTTCGTCCAAACGGAACAGAATGAGGGGGGGGGGGGGGAGAGAGAGAGAGAGAGAGAGAGAGAGAGAGAGAGAGATGAGACCCTTGGAGAAGGAGGAAGATGAGAGAGAGTGTGAGTGTGAGTTGTTTTTATGGAAAATTCCGCGGAAATAAAATACTTTCCGCGGAATTCCGTTTCAGAGGTTTACTAATTCCGTTGCGACCGTCGGAACCGGAATTGACCTAATTCCGGCCGGAATCACGGAATTAAGAATTCCGCGGAATTCAGCGAGCATCCCTACTTACTGCAGAGCCTACTGAACCTGCTGTTGACATGTCCCGTCGGAACAAAACTTCTGTCACCACTGCCTCCATTGAGAAGTACATGTGGGTGGAGCAGCCCGGTCTACCACAACGCGGCCAAACACAACAGCGCCAGAGCGGATCGGTAAGACGCAACTCTCTATCCCCACCATGAGACTTACCTTCTACTGACCCTTCTACTGACCACGGAGACATGGATGATCGGGCGGATGACCACACACTGTCAGGAGATGCTGCCCCACACTCCTCTGTCACGCTGTAAAGGATAGCGGAGATACTGCCACAGAGGCAAGCGGCATGGCGGCTATCTCCGCGTATCAGCCGGCGGCCTCTGCTGCGCAGTTACATGCTGCTGATTTGCCTGGTCCTTCTATTGCATATAGATTGAGGATTACGTGCGCGCGCGCCAGGCGACAGGACCTTTATGCGAATAGGAGGGGAGTCAGCTGATCTGCCTAGTCAGCTGACTCCAACGATACTTTGGATTGGCTAAGTGATAGGGGCGGTGCTGTGCGGCTTCCAGGTATATGTAGTACTAGTCTGTCAGTTGCCCCGTGTCTGCTGTTGCAAATGCTAATGTGTTAGCGCTCAGACCCTAGTCAGATCCCACAGTGTGCTAGAACCAGCTGGAGCTGGGGATCCACACTTAGCCAGATTCTGTTGATAGCTTAAAGTACTATTGCATTGTGTTATCTGTGTATTTGACCTTAGACTAGATCCCAGGTGTTGAAACCAAGGACTTCACACCTAGACTAGGATATTGCTATATTGTTATTCTTTATCTGTTATGACCTTCTGCTTCCTTGACCACTCTCCTGTTTGCTGATTCGGTACCTCTGCCTATCTGATTACTGTTGCCGACTCTGCCTGAACTTAACATTGAATCAGCCTTCTGTCTTTGTACCTTATCTGTCCGTACGTTGCCTACTCTGCTTGTCTGACCTTCCTGTCCTCACTAGTGGGACTTGCCATTGGTGAGGAATCTCTATTAGCTGTCACCTACTCCTTAGGTGTTAAGCCTTTGCAGCACTGTCTGTAACACTTGCTCCTCAAGTGTCCGCCAGCTGCAGTATAGTCTTAATCACCTGCTCCTCAGGTGATCATCCTTGCAGCACAGTCAGTGGTCCCTGCTCCTCAGGTGTCCACTGGCTGCAGTACAGTCTGAATCCCCTGCTCCTCAGGGGATCCTTGGCTGCAGTGTAGTCTTAATCACCTGCTCCTCAGGTGATCATCCTTTGCAGCACAGTCAGTGGTCCCTGCTCCTCAGGTGTCCGGTGGCTGCAGTGCAGTCTGAATCCCCTGCTCTTCGGGGAATCCTTGGCTGCAGTATTGTCTGAATCTCCCGCTCCTCGGGAGATCCTCTCTTCTCATTACTGTTGCACCAAAACACAATCCCACATTGGTTGTCCTGTGTCTGGCTATACTAGCATTATTGGTGATTCTGCAGATCACCACATAATCAGGTACAGTATCTGTATTATTGGTGATACTGCAGATCACCAATAATCAGAACATCTGTGTTGCTGACACTGATGTTGGGCGAACATCTAGATGTTCGGGTTCGGGCCGAACAGGCCGAACATGGCTGCGATGTTCGGGTGTTCGAGCCGAACTCCGAACATAATGGAAGTCAATGGGGACCCGAACTTTCGTGCTTTGTAAAGCCTCCTTACATGCTACATACCCCAAATTTACAGGGTATGTGCACCTTGGGAGTGGGTACAAGAGGGAAAAAAATTAGCAAAAAGAGCTTATAGTTTTTGAGAAAATCGATTTTAAAGTTTCAAAGGGAAAACTGTCTTTTAAATGCGGGAAATGTCTGTTTTCTTTGCACAGGTAACATGCTTTTTGTCGGCATGCAGTCATAAATGTAATACAGATAAGAGGTTCCAGGAAAAGGGACCGGTAACGCTAACCCAGCAGCAGCACACGTGATGGAACAGGAGGAGGGCGGCGCAGGAGGAGAAGGCCACGCTTTGAGACACAACAACCCAGGCCTTGCTTGAGGACAAGAAGCGTGCGGATAGCAATTTGCATTTTGTCGCCATGCAGTCATAAATGTAATACAGATGAGAGGTTCAATAAACAATAAACAGTAATTGGTGTTGTCCAGAATGCGCACAATGCATGGGTCGCGTTCAATGCAGTCCTAGGTCGAAGAGGTTATAGCCTAGGGTCACAAAAACCTGTTTATTTGGGCAATTTCAATGGTGGCGAGTCTGACGTACATAAATCGCAGCAATGGCCGTTAGCAACGTCTGAATCTCACGAAATGTCTCATGCAGGTAGAAGTCATATTGTTAGACTTGGGCTCCAAAGATGGGTTCCCTACATCTCTGCAAACCAGAGTTACAGGGCTCCAAATTTGGTAAAATCCCCCATAGGCTTTCATTGGGCCTCCTATTTACAGTTCCAAAATCTCACATCTTTTCAAAGGGCAATTGCTCAGCAGTGGCAAATTTTCTAGCATTGTAGGGACCCCTAGGGGGAACATGACTGGTGAGTTTCGGGCCCCTAGGCCAAAGAGGTCATAGCCTAGGGTCACAAAAACCTGTTTATTTGGGCAATTTCAATGGTAGTTATGCTGACGTACATAAATCTCAGCCATGGCCGTTAGCAACGTCTGAATTTCACGAAATGTCTCATGCAGGTAGAAGACATATTGTTAGACTTGGATTCCAAAGATGGGGTCCCTACATCTCTGCAAACCAGAGTTACAGGGGTCCAAAATTGGTAAAATCCCCCATAGGCTTTCATTGCCTCCCTATTTCACTTTCCAAAATCTCACATCTTTTCAAAGGGCAATTGCTCAGCAGTGGCAAATTTTCTAGCATTGTAGGGACCCTTAGGGGGAACATGACTGGTGAGTTTTGGGCCCCTAGGCCGAAGAGGTCATAGCCTAGGGTCACAAAAACCTGTTTATTTGGGCTATTTCAATGGTGGCGAGTCTGACGTACATAAATCGCAGCAATGGCCGTTAGCAACGTCTGAATCTCACAAAATGTCTCATGCAGGTAGAAGACATATTGTTAGACTTGGATTCCAAAGATGGGGTCTCTACATCTCTGCAAACCAGAGTTACAGGGCTCCAAAATTGGTAAAATCCCCCATAGGCTTTCATTGGGCCTACTATTTACCGTTCCAAAATCTCACACCATTTCAAAGGGCAATGGCTCAGCAGTGGCAAAACTCACCAGTCATGATCCCCCTAAGAGTCCCTACAATGCTAGAAAATTTGGTACTGCTGAGCCATTGCCCTTTGAAAAGATGTGAGATTTTGGAAAGTGAAATAGGGAGGCAATGAAAGCCTATGGGGGATTTTACCAATTTTGCACCCCTGTAACTCTGGTTTGCAGAGATGTAGGGACCCCATCTTTGGAATCCAAGTCTAACAATATGTCTTCTACCTGCATGAGACATTTCGTGAAATTCAGACGTTGCTAACGGCCATGGCTGAGATTTATGTACGTCAGCATAACTACCATTGAAATTGCCCAAATAAACAGGTTTTTGTGACCCTAGGCTATGACCTCTTTGGCCTAGGGGCCCGAAACTTACCAGTCATGTTCCCCCTAAGGGTTCCTACAATGCTAGAAAATTTGCCACTGCTGAGCAATTGCCCTTTGAAAAGATGTGAGATTTTGGAAAGTGAAATAGGGAGGCAATGAAAGCCTATGGGGGATTTTACCAATTTTGCACCCCTGTAACTCTGGTTTGCAGAGATGTAGGGACCCCATCTTTGGAATCCAAGTCTAACAATATGTCTTCTACCTGCATGAGACATTTCGTGAAATTCAGACGTTGCTAACGGCCATGGCTAAGATTTATGTACGTCAGCATAACTACCATTGAAATTGCCCAAATAAACAGGTTTTTGTGGCCCTAGGCTATGACCTCTTTGGCCTAGGGGCCCGAAACTCACCAGTCATGTTCCCCCTAAGGGTCCCTACAATGCTAGAAAATTTGCCACTGCTGAGCAATTGCCCTTTGAAAAGATGTGAGATTTTGGAACTGTAAATAGGAGGCCCAATGAAAGCCTATGGGGGATTTTACCAAATTTGGAGCCCTGTAACTCTGGTTTGCAGAGATGTAGGGAACCCATCTTTGGAGCCCAAGTCTAACAATATGTCTTCTACCTGCATGAGACCTTTCGTGAGAATCAGACGTTGCTAACGGCCATTGCTGCGATTTATGTACGTCAGACTCGCCACCATTGAAATTGCCCAAATAAACAGGTTTTTGTGACCCTAGGCTATAACCTCTTCGGCCTAGGACTGCATTGAATACGACCCACGCATTGTGCGCATTCTGGACAACACCAATTACTGTTTATTGTTTATTGAACCTCTCATCTGTATTACATTTATGACTGCATGGCGACAAAATGCAAATTGCTATCCGCACGCTTCTTGTCCTCATGCAAGGCCTGGGTTGTTGTGTCTCAAAGCGTGGCCTTCTCCTCCTGCGCCGCCCTCCTCCTGTTCCATCACGTGTGCTGCTGCTGGGTTAGCGTTACCGGTCCCTTTTCCTGGAACCTCTTATCTGTATTACATTTATGACTGCATGCTGACAAAAAGCATGTTACCTGTGCAAAGAAAACAGACATTTCCCGCATTTAATAGACAGTTTTCCCTTTGAAACTTTAAAATCGATTTTCTCAAAAACTATAAGCTCTTTTTGCTAATTTTTTTTCCTCTTGTACCCACTCCCAAGGTGCACATACCCTGTAAATTTGGGGTATGTAGCATGTAAGGAGGCTTTACAAAGCACGAAAGTTCGGGTCCCCATTGACTTCCATTATGTTCGGAGTTCGGCTCGAACACCCGAACATCGCGACCATGTTCGGCCCGAACCCGAACATCTAGATGTTCGCCC
Organism: Hyperolius riggenbachi; assembly: GCF_040937935.1. NCBI lineage: Eukaryota > Metazoa > Chordata > Amphibia > Anura > Hyperoliidae > Hyperolius > Hyperolius riggenbachi. The sequence goes on from NC_090655.1 coordinate 224,540,867, forward strand.
AACACTACACGTGACCCGTTCGGCCAATCACAGCGCTAGCCGAAGGTTCGGGGAACGTTCAGCCATGCGCTCTTAGTTCGGCCATATGGCCGAACAGTTTGGCCGAACATCATCAGATGTTCGGCCGAACTCGAACATCACCCGAACAGGGTGATGTTCTGCAGAACCCGAACAGTGGCGAACACTGTTCGCCCAACACTAGCTGACACCAATCGTTACACACGCCTGCTCATTCTCCGCCATCTTGTGTCGCAGCTCATAATTCCGAGGGTCAGGCCTCGGAGTCCTTTATGGATGAAACTCTTCCCCTGGCCTCTGATGAAGGTAACCCTGACTGGGATGTTACTTGTGACCCTGAAGATAGTTGTTAGCCTGAGCTTACTCTCAAAGATATGTACGGTCAGCTTCTGGCAGCCATTACTGAATCCCTCACTGCAGTTACTGCGAAAGTTGAGGAAGATAAAATAGATGTCGGCTTGCTATGACAGGATATGCAGAAATTGAGAGAGCGTACTACTGAACTGGAAATTAGGGTTTCCACACTTAAAGACACGGTGGCACCACTCTCTGGATATATCCGTATGGTCAAACGACAGTCTGCTGCTAATTACACCAAATCGGATGATATTGAAAATCGTCTACATCGTAACAATTTACGCTTCGTTGGTCTCCCTGAAGGGACTGAAGGTTCTTTATTGAGCAATGGCTCAATAGGGCTTTATTGAGCAATGGCTCCTGCAGCACTTCGGTGCTGACAATCTCTCTAATGCATTTGCTGTAGAACGCTCGCACAGGGTTCCAGCTCGTAAACCTCCACCTAGTAAACCTCCACGCTCCTTTTTAGCACGCATCCTAAACAGTAGAGACAGGGACATCAATCTGCGCTTAGCACGTACCAAAGGTGGTATAAAAGTTGACAACGCTAAAGTTATGATCTTTCCTGACTTTTCTTCTGACCTGCAAAAGAAACGTGCTTCCTTTACTGATATCAAACGTCGATTAAGAGATGCAAATATTCCCTACTCAATGCAATTTCCAGCTAAATTACGAATTGTAGATGGGGATGACACTACCTTTTTCACGGATCCACAAGAAGCGGTAGACTGGCTACATACCAAACTGAAACAGCTGATTTACGGTGTCACTTGCATATATCTACTAACCTAACTGTTATGTTTTCTCTCTACAACCCTTTCCTAATGTTTTTTGATCTATTACTCTATTTTGAGGTTGTACCAAATTAGTAATAATACCTTAAGCCCTATTGGGTGAATAATGTATATGCACTACTACCAACACTGTGCAATATGGCTCTGTGGTACATATACCTAGCTAATTGGTCTGTCTGGGCTAATCTCAGCACTTGGCTCACTTAAAGGGACACTTAAGTCAAAACAAAAAATGAGTTTTACTCACCTGGGGCTTGCAATAGCCCCCTGCAGCTATCTGGTACCCTCACCGTCTCCCTCTTATCCTTCTGGCCCCGCCGGCAGCCACTTCCTGTTTCGGTGACAGGAGTTGACAGGCTGGGGACGCGAGTGATTCTTCGCGTTCCTGGCCACAATAGCGCCATCTATGCTACTATAGCATATATCATATACCATATAGCAGCATAGAGGGTGCTAATGTGTCTGGGAACGCGAAGAATCACTTGCGACCCCAGTAGTGTTGGGCGAACAGTGTTCGCCACTGTTCGGGTTCTGCAGAACATCACCCTGTTCAGGTGATGTTCGAGTTCGGCCGAACACCTGATGGTGTTCGGCCAAACCAATCGGCCACATGGCCGAACTAAGAGCGCATGGCCGAACGTTCCCCGAACGTTCGGCTAGCGCTGTGATTGGCCGAACGGGTCACGTGGTTCGGACCCGAACGCGCTCTGATTGGCCGAACTGTCACGTGGTTCGGGTAAATAAATACCCGAACCACGTCATATCTCCGCCATTTGTCTGTGGGTTTAGCTTTGGGTAGGCAGGCAGGGTAGTTCGCGCTCCAGCCACGCTAGCCAGGGTCCCCCCAGTCATTGTGTCGCTGCTGGGAATAGTAGTACACCGCTCGCTCAGCCACACTATATAGCATTGTGTTTACTGCCACTCTGTGTACCTCGCTCAGCCACACTATATAGCATTCTGTTTACTGTTCTGTGTCTGCTGGGAATAGTAGTACACCGCTCGCTCAGCCACACTATATAGCATTCTGTTTACTGCCACTCTGTGTACCTCGCTCAGCCACACTATATAGCATTCTGTTTACTGTTCTGTGTCTGCTGGGAATAGTAGTACACCGCTCGCTCAGCCACACTATATAGCATTCTGTTTACTGCCACTCTGTGTACCTCGCTCAGCCACACTATATAGCATTCTGTTTACTGTTCTGTGTCTGCTGGGAATAGTAGTACACTGCTCGCTCAGCCACACTATATAGCATTCTGTTTACTGCCACTCTGTGTACCTCGCTCAGTCACACTATATAGCATTGTGTTTACTGCCACTCTGTGTCTGCTGGGAACAGTACTACACCGCTCGCTCAGCCACACTATATAGCATTCTGTTTACTGCCACTCTGTGTCTGCTGGGAACAGTACTACACCGCTCGCTCAGCCACACTATATAGCATTGTGTTTACTGCCACTCTGTGTCTGCTGGGAACAGTACTACACCGCTCGCTCAGCCACACTATATAGCATTCTGTTTACTGCCACTCTGTGTCTGCTGGGATCAGTACTACACCGCTCGCTCAGCCACACTATATAGCATTGTGTTTACTGCCACTCTGTGTACCTTGCTCAGCCACACTATATAGCATTGTGTTTACTGCCACTCTGTGTCTGCTGGGAACAGTAGTACACCGCTCGCTCAGCCACACTATATAGCATTCTGTTTACTGCCACTCTGTGTACCTCGCTCAGCCACACTATATAGCATTGTGTTTACTGCCACTTTGTGTCTGCTGGGATAGTAGTACACCGCTCGCTCAGCCACACTATATAGCATTGTGTTTACTGCCACTCTGTGTACCTCGCTCAGCCACACTATATAGCATTCTTTTTACTGCCACTCTGTGTCTGCTGGGAACAGTACTACACCGCTCGCTCAGCCACACTATATAGCATTGTGTTTACTGCCACTCTGTGTACCTCGCTCAGCCACACTATATAGCATTGTGTTTACTGCCACTCTGTGTACTTCGCTCAGCCACACTATATAGCATTGTGTTTACTGCCACTCTGTGTCTGCTGGGAACAGTAGTACACTGCCGCTCACTCAGTCACCCCATTACTATATAGCATTGCTGGGATCTGTAGTACTCTGCTCACCCACCCATACCATTGTACTGCCAGTCACTGTGTATATTGCTGGGATATGTAGTACTTCCCTCACCGTCAACCACTATATAGCATTGCGTACTCTGCCAGTCAGTGTGTATATTGCTGGGATCAGTAATACTCCACTCAACGTCAACCACTATATGAGCTCACCATGAGTTCCTCAGAGACCTCCGCTGTGAGCAGCACTCCCAACAACAGCAACAGCCAACGCCCCACGCAAGCTATAACATCCACCCCAGCAGCCAGTGGTCAGCAGCAGCCCTCCCCGGAGGAGAACGTTGTGTCCATCGGTCCGGCGCCAGAGCGATTATTGAGGGCTGCCATTGAGGAGATGATGGGGCCTGATGTGGAGGAGGAGGTCGGGCTCAGGCCAGCATCCCAAGTTAATGTTGAGGACGATGAGGGGTCTGTGTCTGGGGATGTTGGGGTGGCAGAGGTGGTGGGTGGGTCAGACTCAGGAGAAGAGTTGTATGATGAGGATGATGATCGGGACCATCTGTATGTGCCTCAGAGTCCGACCCCGGAAAACATGTTGTATCGTGTGTTTAGGTACTAAAATCTGCGTTCCCACTTCCCAGTACTGCCCGGGTCCACGGATCCATATAATTTTTTGGGCAGCACTATCAAACTGTGGTACTATGAGTGAGTTGCCATGGTCCTTCTGTGCTGTCACACTCACCGTCTGTCTGCAGATGGATTGTTCAACACAGCTACGCCATCTGACATGTAGTCCTTGACCATCTTCTCCAGGCGATTGGTGTTGGAGGACGTGGAACTGCCCGATTGCTGTTCTGTGGGCTGCTGCATGGGTGTCAGAAAATGTTCCCACTCCAAGGACACTGCCAATACCATTCCCTTTTGGGCACTAGCAGCAGCTTGTGTTCTTTGCTGCCCTCCTGGTCCTCCTGGGTTTGCTGAAGTCAGTCTGTCGGCGTACAACTGGCTAGAGAAGGAGGAGGATGTCAATCTCCTCTCTAAAGTCTCCATCCTCAAGGGCCTGCTGGAATTGTTCCATTTTTGACCTGTCTGACACTTTCTTCAATCAGTTTTTTAACATTGTGTTTGTATAAACTGGGTATAAACCCAGTAATTGGTGTTGTCCAGAATAATGAATAATAATGAATAGTGAATAATGCGCGGGCCACGTTCAATGCATGAATTGAGCCATGTGTGCCAGAGAATCCTGCCAGACTCCTCTGTCTTCATGTTCTTGTGAGCGTTGTGATTGTTGTGATGCACCATATTCATCACCAGCATCACTTTCTTCCTCTTCTGCTGTCCATTCCCGCTAAATTGTGGAAGTCCAACGTGCACCGCTCTGTCCCTCGGCAGTGGGGGCATCCAATTCCTGCTCCAACTCCAGCTGTTCCTCGTCCTGTTCTTTGTCATAGCTGGGACCAGCGTTTCCTGAGGCAGGTTGCCTGATGTTGGTATCATCACGCTGATCTTTTTCATCTTCAGATTCCCCCACTTGCATCATGCCAGCGGTTTCCATCTTCAACATTGATTTCTTCAGTAAACACAGCAGTGGTATTGTAATGCTGACTGTAGAGTTGTCACTGCTCAGTCACAAGCAACGTGGATTGCTCAAAATTTTGGAGGACTTGGCAGAGATCCAACATGGTGGCCCAATCAGATCCACAGAAGCTTGGTAGCTAGCTAGCTGCTGGAATGCGCCTCGGCACTGCGCAAAAGCGTGCTAGCATGTGCAGCGTAGAATTCCAGCGCGTAGGGAGGGACATCACCCAGCGAGCGATGGTGCGCTACATTGAAGCGCTCCTGCATCTCTTGGTGAGTCCTTCAGAAGCGGTACTGGACTTTAAAAAATGTTTTTTTTTTTTCCTTCAACAGAAGATCTGCCACGTTGGAGTGAGGAGGACGCCGCCGACCCCGACACCAAACTTAACCCCGGCGAACTCCAAGCAGAGGATCTTCAGGAACCCTCAAGGCTTTGAGCAAGCTGAGGAGGATCAGCAGTCCCGACGAGACCTCTCCTCATATGTGACTGTGTGCAGTGGAGTAGAGCTCCCCAGAACAACCTCTCCCTTGTCACTTTGTCACTGGTCACTTTGTCACTTTGTCATTTTGTCACTTTGTCACTTGTCACTTTGTCACTTGTCACTTTGTCACTTGTCACTTGTCACTTTGTCACTTTGTCAGTCACTTTGTCACTTTGTCACTTTGCCACTGGTCACTTTGTCACTTGGTCACTTGTCACTTGGTCACTTGTCCAGATGATCTCGGTACACCTCCTGCGATTCAAATTCCTGCACACATTGCTCTGGGATTTGGGTGTGATGAATGATGCATCTAACTGGCCACCGGAGGCAATTAAGGCCTTCAAAACATTGAAAGCAGCTTTCTGTTCCGCCCCCATTTTGCGTCATGTTGAGTTGTTGATGTCATGCTCATCCTCGGCCTCGCCTTGCATTTCAGTGCGAGGTGCATTTTCCACAGAAAAAGGTTGTGAATCCGGGCACAACATTTGTGGCTGTTCCATTGACCTTTTACAGGTAGAAGATTGTGGGGGTGGGAATAGCTCCTCCGAATAGCCCATTGTGTCCTGAAAACTACTCATTGCATTGCTTTGCGCACGCATTTTTTTGTCCTCATGCAAGGCCTGAGTTGCGCCTGAAAGCGTGGCCTTCTCCTCCTGCGCCTCCTCCTGTTCCATCACGTCTGCTGCTGCTGGGTTAGCGTTGCCGCCCGGTCCCTGTTTATTGAACCTCTTATCTTTATTACATTTATGACTGCATGGCGGTACAAAGCATGCTATCCATACGCTTCTTGTCCTCATGCAAGGCCTGAGTTGCGCCTGAAAGCATGGCCTTCTCCTCCTGCGCCTCCTCCTGTTCCATCACGTGTGCTGCTGCTGCTGCTGGGTTAGCGTTGCCAGTCCCTGTTTATTGAACCTCTCATCTTTATTACATTTATGACTGCATGGCGGCAAAAAGCATTGCTATATCCGCACGCTATTTGTCCTCATGCAAGGCCTGGGATGTTGTGTCTCAAAAAGCGTGGCCTTCTCCTCCTGCGCCTCCTCCTGTTCCATCACGTGTTCTGCTGCTTGTGCTGGGTTAGCGTTACCGGTCCCTTTTCCTGGAACCTCTTCTCTGTATTACATTTATGACTGCATGGCGACAAAAAGCATGTTACCTGTGCAAAGAAACATGACATTTTCCACATTTAAAAGACAGTTTTTCCTTTGAAACTTTACAATCAATTTTCTCAAAAACTATAAGCTCTTTTTCAAATATTTTTTTTTCCTTTTGTACCCACTCCCAAGCTGCACATACCCTGCAAATTTGGGGTATGTAGCATGTAAGAAAGCTTTACAAAGCACGAAAGTTCGGGTCCCTATTGACTTCCATTATGTTCGGAGTTCGGCGCCAACACCCGAACATCGCGGCCATGTTCGGCGAACGTTCGCGAACCCGAACATCTAGGTGTTCGCCCAACACTAGTCCCCAGCCTGTCAGCTCCTGTCACCGAAACAGGAAGTGGCTGCCGGCGGGGCCAGGAGGATCGGAGGGAGACAGCGAGGGCACCGGACAGCTGCAGGGGGCTATTGGAAGCCTTAGGTGAGTAAAACTAATTTTTTTTGTTTGACTTAAGAGTCCCTTTAAGTACGGTCAGCATTTCACTGACCTCTTGCCTGATTTTTGTTTTGGGTATAAGACCCCAGTACTTGGTTTGTTATTTGTTAAGTACCATGGGTAGGGGTTTATCATGGGTTTACGACGTTATTGTTTTTCTTTTTTAGGCTGGCCTTTAGCTGATTATATCATCTTCTACCTATTGCAACAACTGAGCTATGGTGACGTTATGGTCTATTACCTCATGCTGAAAAGTACTTTCTATTACTTATTACATCTTAATGCCAGTAACTATGGATAGGTTGACATTCATGTCTTGGAATGTCTGAGGCATGAATGATAGCTTTAAAAGAGCTATGATCTTTAGGCAAATTGATAAATCACACCCGGATATAGTGTGCTTACAGGAGACCAACGTATTACCTGGGAAGGCATCTTGCCTGCGTAAAAAAACGGTTAGTTGGGCTGCGCATAGCACCTACTCCTCGTACTCATCTGGAGTTTCTATTCTTTTGCATAGAAGACTTAGATACTCAATGCAAAAGGTAGATGTGGATGACCGTGGCAGATACATATGCATAGCGCTTCAAATTGAAGATATGGCATTAGTCCTTATAGGAATTTATAATCCACCCCTGCATCATTATCCTTACTTCAGCATATTGCTATGTTTGCGTTACATTTTCCAGGGTACCATGTGCTATGTTTTGGAGACTTTTTTTAAATAAATTTCACAGTGCAGTCCCTCAAACCTCCTCTCCAATTTTTTCTAAATTTGCCTCAGGCAGCAAAAAGTCTAGGGCCGGCCCTGCCTGTTGCCGAACTCTGCTTGTTTATTAGACCCCGCATCTGTCTTCTGAATCTGTACTGTATCTGTCTGTGTGGTTACGACCTGGCTTGTCCGACCTCGAGAACCGACCTTACTGTTAGAGGCGGTTCCCAGTCCTGGTAGTGACACGCCCTCCTGAGTGTCACTCTCGGTTTGTTCTTCCTACTCTCAGCCTGACTCCTCCTCCCGGGAGAGTTCAGGTTTCCGGAAGGAATTTGTGCAGTACTCCTTACTGCTCTGAGGCCTTGTCCTCTAGTATTACAGTTGCACCAAACACTCCTACTCTACTCAGGTGTCCAGAGGTTAGCTTATATATCAGATTATCGGTGATACTGCAGATCATCAATAATCTGGTATATATCTGTATTCCCAGTGATACTGCAGATCACCGGTAGTCAGATCCTCTCTGTTACACCGATCGTTACAGAACGCCAGACCAAAATACAAAATGGACGCACACACTGATCGTCTGGGTGTACTTGCCGCTTCGGTGGACAACATCAATCAAGTACTGGGCACCCACAGAACCCTTATCGATGCCCTATCAGGGTCTGTACAAACCCTCCAGACATCAGTGGATCATGTGCGATCCCCTTCGAGCTCTGACATACGTATGCCGGTACCTGAAAGGTTTTCTGGCCACAGATCTGACTTCCAAAATTTTAGGAGTAGAGTGTTGTCCTATTTTGAGTTGAGACCCCAGTCTTCAGGAACTGAGACCCAGAGGGTCACGTTTATTAAAACCTTGTTATCAGGTGATTCACAGACATGGGCATACAGCCCTTACCTCCGTAGAGGAATTTTTTAAAGCCATGGCAGTAATTTACGACGACCCAGACCTTGCCTCGACCTCTGAGCGGAAGCTCAAGCTTTTGCGGCAAGGCAAAAGTCCGGTCAAAGATTATGCGGCTGAATTTAGAAGGTGGTCAGTTACAGCCAGGTGGGACACCTATGCCCTGTTGGATTGTTTTCTGTCAGGCTTATCTGATGAGGTCTCCGATCTGATGCTGAGTCAGCCTGAGCCCAAAACAGTCGATGAGGCCATTTCATCGGCCATTCGAATCGACCGCAGGCTACGCCATCAGAGACAGACCAGGGGCAGTCATCGTGTCAGGTTGACATCTTATGCTGCACCCCTAGTGTCTCCATCTCCTTCTGTCTCATCTTCTCCGGTCCTGCCTCCACCCGAGCCGATGCAGATTGGTCGGTCAAAACTGACCCAGGTGGAGCGAAGACGGAGAATGACTGAACAGCTGTGTCTGTATTGCGCTGAGGGGGGGCATAAAGTCCGAAACTGTCTTAATAAGCAGAAAAACGCTACCGCCTAGGAGTTGTGGGGGGTAACACCCTAGGCGCCCGACTCGTACCCCTAGAAGAAAAACGGTTGGTTTTTCCCTGTACAGTTACATGGGAAGATAAGACCGAGGCCACGGAAGCCTTTATTGATTCAGGCTCCGCGGCTAATTTTATGGATTTTGACTTCGCTAAAAAATTGGGTATTCCGCTCACAGCGGTGGAACCACCCACTCAGGTTACGGCAGTGGATGATTCTCCTCTGCAAAGGAATCATCCGCTGTCCCAGACACCAGAGGTAGGAATCACTGTGGGGGTTTTGCATTGGGAAAAATTACAGTTTTTTTGTATTACGTATGACTACGTCCACCATTATACTTGGCATGCCATGGTTACACCTTCATTCTCCGCACATTGATTGGGCCACCGGTCAATTAATTTCCTGGTCAGATCATTGTTTTCAGCAATGTTTAGGGAAGGGGACTTTGGGCCAAACCAGGATTCAGGTGGAGGGGGTTCCTGAGCAGTATTTGGAATGTTCTGACGTATTTTGTCCCAAGGCAGCAGACAAGTTACCCCCACATCGCCCTTTCGACTGTCCCATTGACCTCCGTTCAGGTTGTATGCCCCCCCGGGGCCATTTGTACAATTTATCTGGGCCCGAAAAATTGGCCATGCAAGAATACATCCGTGAAAATCTGGCCAAGGGTTTCATTCACCCGTCCCGGTCGCCTGCTGGGGCAGGTTTCTTTTTTGTTAAGAAAAAAGATGGAGGCCTGCGGCCCTGCATTGATTACAGGGGCCTGAATAAGATTACAGTGAAGAATCGCTATCCACTGCCTCTGATAGACGACTTATTCACACAGGTAACCAATGCTAAGATCTTTTCGAAGTTAGACTTACGGGGAGCGTACAACCTGATACGAATAAGAAAGGGCGATGAGTGGAAAACGGCCTTTAATACACCCGACGGGCATCACGAATACCTGGTGATGCCCTTCGGGTTATGTAATGCCCCAGCCGTTTTTCAGGAGCTCATCAATGAGGTCTTCAGGGAGGTGTTGGGGAGATTCGTTCTAGTATATCTAGAAGATATAGTTATTTTCTCCAACAACCTCTCTGAGCATAGGACCCATGTAAGATTTGTGTTGGACAAACTGAGGAGGAACTCTCTTTACGCTAAACTGGAGAAATGTATCTTCGAAGTAACATCTGGCACCTTTCTGGGATACATTATTTCCACCTCAGGCCTGTCTATGGACCCTGCCAAAGTCTCCGCGGTTCTGGAATGGCCTCAGCCGGTTGGGTTGAAGTCTCTTCAGTGGTTTTTAGGCTTCGCGGACTACTATAGAAGGTTCATTAAAGGGTACTCCACAGTTATTGCACCCCTCACCAGTCTCACCAAAAAAGGGGCAGATACCACTCATTGGCCTCCTGAAGCTCTACAAGCTTTCTCCACCCTGAAGGATCTATTTTGCTCTGCACCTATCCTTAGACACGTGGACACTTCATTCCCATTTGTTGTTGAGGTAGACGCCTCAGAGGTCGGGGTGGGGGCTGTGCTGTCTCAGCGGTCAGGCTTGCAGGGTCGAATGCACCCATGTGCCTACTTCTCGCGTAGGTTCTCCCAAGCAGAGAGAAACTACGATATAGGCAACAGGGAGCTCCTGGCCATTAAATTGGCTTTTGAAGAATGGCGACATTGGTTAGAGGGAGCAGAACATATGATCATGGTTTACACTGATCACAAAAACCTGGAATACATCGAGGGGGCTAAGAGGTTGAGCCCCCGTCAGGCTCGATGGTCATTGTTTTTCTCTCGATTCAGATTTATAATTACGTACACTGCAGGTAGCAAGAATGTTAAGGCGGATGCTTTGTCCAGGTGTTTTGAGCCAGAGACAGCACAGCCCTCCGTCCCCGAGACTATTGTTCCGCAGAGATTGGTGCTGGCTGCAACTGATACTTGGGAAGACTGGAAGGAGACTTTGAGTCCTTTTCAGCAGGACATCCCGGAAGGGAAGCCTGAGGGGGTTATGTTCATTCCTCTGCCTTTCCGTCTCCAGATCTTAGAGATGTTCCATGCGCACAAGAATGCTGGACATCCTGGAGCAGCCAGAACACAAGATCTTGTGGCCAGGTGTGCCTGGTGGCCTTCCTTGTCAGCAGATTGCAAGGAGTTTGTTAGGGAGTGTGCAATATGTGCAAAAAGTAAGCCCTCCCGGCTGGCACCTGTCGGTACCTTGCAGCCTTTGCCCGCCCCGAGTGAACCGTGGACCCACTTGTCCATGGATTTTGTGGGTGAGCTTCCCAGGTCTGAAGGCATGTCGGTCATTTGGGTAGTAGTCGACCGCTTCAGCAAGATGGCCCATTTCGTGCCCTTGAAAGGACTCCCCTCGGCCCAGGAATTGGCCGACTTGTTCATCGTCCACGGTTTCCGGCTGCATGGCATTCCGGAAAACATAGTGTCAGATCGGGGAGTCCAATTCGTCTCTAGATTCTGGAGGGCATTTTGCCACCAAATGGGCATGAAGCTGTCATTCTCGTTGGGCTACCACCCACAGACCAATGGGCAGAATGAACGGATCAATCAGTCATTGGAACAGTTCTTAAGATGTTACATTGCAGAGGCACAGAATGACTGGGTAAAATTTCTGCCCTTCGCAGAATTTTCACAGAATAATTTGAAGAGTTCTTCTGGTTTTTCTCCATTCCAGGTAGTGACAGGGAGATCACCCAAATTCTCCCCTTTGTCAGTAGCCTCCACTCTGTTTCCAACTCTGGAGGCCTGGCAGAGGGCATTTAAAGACATTTGGTGGACGGTGAAAAATAATTTGGAAAGAGCATTTCAGAGTCAAAAGAGTCAAGCTGACAAGAGACGTTCGTTAGAGTGGAGGTTCCAGCCAGGAGACTTGGTTTGGGTGTCCACACGTCACTTGACCCTGAGACAACCCTCAGACAAGCTCGGTCCCAGGTTTGTGGGTCCATTCCCGGTAGCTAAGAAGATCAACAACGTTACTTATACCGTTGATCTTCCTGCCAGCATGCGTGGGGTAAGGTCCTTTCACGTGTCCCTGCTCAAACCAGCGGTCCATGTGGGTCCCACTCCTCCTCCTGTGATGGTGAATAGTCAACCTGAGTATGAAGTAAAGAACATTTTGGACTCAAGCATAGTACAGAACGCAGTACAATATCTAGTGCACTGGAAGGGGTATGGTATTGAGGAAAGAATGTGGGTACCAGAGGGCCGCATGCATGCGGATAATTTGAAGAAGGAGTTCCACACTTTACATCCAGAAAAGCCTGGAAGGAGCTGTCCGGAGTCCACTCCTCGGGGGGGGGGGGGGGGGGGGGGGGGTACTGTGAAGAAACGCGGAAGAGCCGCCGCTATAAGTCAGCGGGAGACGCCTCTTTCTGCGCATGGCATGGCGGAACGTGGAAAAACCGCCGCGTCGTTAGCGCGCATGGGCCTGTTGCAAACAATCTGACCCAGCGCGGGGAGGCCGCCGCCGGTGCTAATGGCGGTGCGACCATCCCCGTGCATGGGTCAGCGAGCACATTGCAAGACAGTACTGGTGTGGCTGGGACTGATAGTCCACCAAGATTCAGAATGACGTGCGTGCGCACAGAGAGGCAGAGCTTATATGGCAGCCAGAAGAAGGTCAGCTGACCAAGCTGGTCAGCTGACAATTCTGTGTCCTCTCATTGGTCCAGCACTTAGGGAGGTGCTGGAGAGTGTCTGTGTATATATACTGCTGGCTGTTCAGTTGCTGGTTGTCTGGCGTTGCAATCACTACGTGGTAGCACTCAGACCTGAGTCAGATCCTAAAGTGTGCCGGGACCAGCTGGAGCTGTAATCCTACACTTAGCTAGATTCTGTTGATAGTCTAAAGTACTAGTTTGATTGTGATTATCTGTTATGACCTTTTGCTTGCCTGACTATTCTTCTGAACTCTGATCCTGTACCTTGCTATTCTGATACTCTGTTGCCGAACCCCGGCTCGCCCTAAGACTCTGCATATGTCTTCTGATTCTGTACCTCGATATTTCTGATACCCTGTTGCCGAACTCTGCTTGTTTTTTAGACCCCGCATCTGTCCTCTGAATCTGTACTGTATCTGTCTGTGTGGTTACGACCTGGCTTGTCCGACCTCGAGAACCGACCTTACTGTTAGAGGCGGTTCCCAGTCCTGGTAGTGACACGCCCTCCTGAGTGTCACTCTCGGTTTGTTCTTCCTACTCTCAGCCTGACTCCTCCTCCCGGGAGAGTTCAGGTTTCCGGAAGGAATTTGTGCAGTACTCCTTACTGCTCTGAGGCCTTGTCCTCTAGTATTACAGTTGCACCAAACACTCCTACTCTACTCAGGTGTCCAGAGGTTAGCTTATATATCTGATTATCGGTGATACTGCAGATCATCAATAATCTGGTATATATCTGTATTCCCAGTGATACTGCAGATCACCGGTAGTCAGATCCTCTCTGTTACACCGATCGTTACACTCATATTATTAGCATATCTCATCTGCCACGGTCTCTATCTGATCATACCCCAATATTATTTACCTGCTCTCTACAAAGTGTACGCCCACCAATAAGATGGCGTCTCCATCCCTTCTGGTTCTCTCAGATAACTGAACATGGTGGCATAGGCAAACAAATAGAGGAATTCTTTGCTACTAATACTGATCAAACTAATATTGTGATTCGATGGGATGCCTTTAAGGCATATACTAGAGGCACATTTAATTTAGCTATCAAAAATATCAAAAAAGAAACTAGTAAGCTAGAGTCTGATCTTGAAACTAAATACAGCTCCTCTGAACAAGACTATATTCAAAATCCGACTGAACCCTCTAAGCGTGCATGGTTATCTAGTCTCAAGAGCTATAAATCTATCTTAACTGAGAAAGTCAGAAGGCGTGAATTTTTTTTAAACAGTCTAATTTTGAAGCAGGTAATAAATTCGCGAAGCTTCTTGCTCAAATAGCACACTCTGATAAAGGTCCCCAGAACATACTAGCAGTCAAAAATAAACATGGTACTGTTTGTCATCATGATATCCCAGGTATATTAAACTGTTTCCATGATTTTTATATGCAATTATATACATCTTCTCTTACCTGCCCTGATTGGGAGATTGACGAGTACCTGAACAGTGTTCGGCTGCCTCAGCTCTCTCCCGATCAACAGCAGATATTAGATAAGGATATTACCTTGGACGACATGTATGAAGCAGTTTTGTCATTGGCTAATAATAAATCCCCTGGCTCTGATGGCCTTCCTATAGAGGTGTATAAGTGCTATGACGAAATACTGATTCCAGAACTATATAAGACCCTATCCCATTGCTGTCAAAATTTGTCTCTACCGGATTCCTTTAACTCTGCGTCTTAAAACCTGATAAAGACCCACTAGAATGGTCCTCTTATAGGCCGATTTCCTTACTTAATAGTGATTATAAGGTGTTAGCTAAACTACTCTCTAATAGACTTCAAAATGTCATACTAGATTTAATCCATCCAGATCAGTGTGGATTTATGCCTGGCAAATCCATGTCTAGTAATATAAGGAAAACATTAATGCACTTAGTAATTGACCATGACGTGGTCGGTGATAGGGCCTTGGTTTCTGTGAGGCACAGCGGAACCGCCGCCGCCGGCGGTCTCCGCTTCAGAGCTGACGCTCTCCGTGTTTAAGCCGGCGGGTTCCGCCACTTATGCGGAGCCGCCGGCACAGGACAGAGGGGACACCGCCGCCGCTGGCAATATGGCGGTGGGTCCCGCAATTCACCCGGCGGACTTCGGAGCGCACGCTGACCTGGAGCCTGGCCTCTCTGACATTCAGAGGCAGAGGCTCATGCGCACGCGCGAGGCAACAGGACTCTTACCTCCTACGAAGGAAGGTCAGCTGACTCTCCAGTCAGCTGACCTCAGGAGGTCTCTGGATTGGCTTAGCTCCTGGGCGGGCTGGCTGAGTTACACTCAGCATAAAAAGAGCTGGATGTCAGTTCTTCTTTGTCTGCTGTCGTGTAAATACTTCTGTGTTAGCGCTCAGACCTTAGTGCAGTGCCCTGGTGTTGATACTAAGGACTTCACACCTTAGCTTAGGAATATTATTGTATATTGATCTGTGTTTTGACTCTGGCTATCCCTGACTATTCTATCTCTTGCTGATTGTGTACTTTTGCCTATCTGATCCTTGTTGCCGACTCCTGCCTGTCTAACGATTTCTCTTCTGCCTTCCGCTCCTGTACTGTCACTGCCATCTCTGTTGCCGAACCCTTGCCTGTCTGACCTTTCTCCCTTCAGTGGAATGTCTCCCACTGGAGGGTTACCTCCGAGGCTTGCCTCTCTGAGACGCCTGCCCCAAGCAGACGATTACTGCTGGGGGTCGAGATTCCTCACTCAGTCTGGTCAGAGGATCTCACGCACGGGGTTCCCATTCAGAGGTAACCACACCTCTGAGGAATTGCCGTGTGGTGGACATTTCCACACCATCTGATATATTACTGTCTTATTGTGTTTATTGCTGGTGTTCAGAGGTTAGCAATATATCGGATTATCGGTGATACTGCAGATCATCGATAATCGGGTATATATCTGCATTCTTGGTGATACTGCAGATCGCCAATAATCAGATACTCTCTGCGTGCTGACACTGACAGCAGACAGAACAGCAGGCCTTTGGTATTGAAGCACTTTGCGGTCAGATCGAGACTCTAACCACTTCGCTCAACAACCTCATCGAGGTGGTTAATACACAACAGACTCAGATCAACCAGTTGACTGGGTCTGTACGGGTCTTGCAGACAACTGTGGCCACAGTGCAATCCCCTCCGGTCACAGATCTCCGCATGTCAGTGCCCGAAAAGTTTTCAGGGCAAAGATCAGACTTCCAGAATTTTCGTAACCGAGTTTTATCTTACTTTGAACTACGACCTACTCAGTCAGGTTCTGAGCAGCAAAGAGTGACCTTTATTAAAACTTTACTGTTGGGATTCGCAGACCTGGGCGTACGGTCTTCCGCCCGAGGATGCGGCTCTCACCTCAGTAGAGGAATTTTTCAAAACAATGGCCATAATTTATGACGATCCGGATGCTTCGATCACTGCCGAGAGGAAGCTCAAAAATCTCAGGCAGGGTCGAGACACGGTTGAGGTCTACGCGGCAGAATTCAGAAAGTGGGCCGTGCCATCTAGGTGGGGATCTCACGCCTTGTTAGATTGTTTTCTGTCAGGCCTGTCAGATGCAGTCTCTGAGCTATTGTTGGGACACCCAGAACCCAAGTCAGTGGATGACGCCATTTCCCTGGCGATACGGGCGGACCGCTGACTGCGTTATCAGCACCAGTCAAGGGGCAGAAATGCAATGTGAGTCTTTTCTCGTGCACCCTCAGCGCCTGCTCCTTCTACCGACGAACCGATGCAAATCGGTCATTCTCGGTTGACTCGAGCAGAGAAAGATCGTAGAAGGGCAGAGAACCTTTGCCTATATTGTGCTGAGCAGGGTCATATTGCTCAAAATTGCCCCAGGAAATCGGGAAACGCTGCTGTCTAGGTGTAGTCAGAGGTAATACCCTAGACACACAGAACTTACCTCTAAGTCAGAATAATCGGTTACTCCTCCCGTGTTACATTTCCTGGGGGAATTTTACGGTTTGTACGGAAGCTTTTGTGGACTCAGGGTCCGCAACCAATTTTATAGATTATGATTTTGTTAAGGGATTAGGGGTTCCCTTACAACCCTTAGACCGACAAATTGTCGTTACCGCAGTAGATGACTCTCCTCTACAGTGTAGATCACCTCTCTCTCAGACCCCGAGCTTGTCATGTACGATAGGGGTTTTACATAAGGAGAGCCTTCAGTTTCTTGTTTTGTGCATGGCAACCTCCACCGTTATTCTTGGTATGCCCTGGTTACAGCTCCATTCCCCACAGATAGATTGGGCCTCAGTTCAGTTACTCAGCTGGTCACCTTATTGCCATACTCATTGTTTGGGGAGGGTTGCCATATGTGCTGCCAAGGTACAGGTCAAGGGGGTGCCCACACAGTACGCTGAGTTTTCGGACGTATTTTGTCCTAAGGCCGCTGATAAACTCCCACCACATCGGAGTTTTGATTGTCCTATCGATCTAAGATTGGGTTGTATGCCTCCTAGGGGTCATCTTTATAATCTCTCCGGTCCAGAGAAACAGGCAATGAGGGAATACATTACCGAGAACCTGGCAAAGGGGTTCATCCGCCCTTATCGGTCACCGGCCGGGGCAGGGTTTTTTTTCGTTAAAAAGAAGGATGGAGGCCTTAGACCCTGTATTGACTACCGGGGTCTAAACAAGATCACCATAAAGAATCGCTATCCATTACTTCTGATAGACGATCTCTTTGGCCAGATTACCAATGCCACTATTTTTTCAAAATTGGACCTACGTGGGGCATACAACCTGGTACGCATTAGGGCTGGTGACAAGTGGAAGACGGCCTTCAATACACCCGACGGGCATTACGAGTACCTAGTTATGCCCTTCGGGTTGTGTAACGCTCCGGCCGTCTTCCAGGATTTGATTAACAAAGTTTTCAGGGAGGTGTTGGGGAAATTTGTCGAGGTATATCTCGACGACATTTTGATTTTCTCCCCAAACCTCGTAGAACATCGTAAGCATGTCAAATATGTCTTAAAGAGGTTGAGACAAAACCTATTGTATGCAAAACTAGAGAAGTGCCTCTTTGAGGTCACTCAAGTCCCTTTTCTGGGGTACATTATTTCTACGTCAGGTCTTTCTATGGATCCAGAAAAGGTTTCGGCTGTGTTGGAATGGACACAACCGGCAGGCTTGAAGGCACTCCAAAGATTCCTTGGTTTTGCTAACTACTACCGGAGATTTATCAAGGGATTCTCTTCGTTAGTAGCCCCTTTGACTAATCTCACCAAGAAGGGGGCTGACCCTTATCATTGGTCATCAGAAGCCCAGACAGCCTTTAACACCCTTAAGAAATTGTTTTGCTCAGCACCGATCTTGAGACATGTCGATGTCACCCTTCCCTTTATGCTGGAAGTGACTTTGATGAACAGAGGCGCCAGCAGAATAAAAACAATAATTAAAAGTTTTAAAATATGCTGGGGAGGCAGTGGTGGACTTACCTCCGAAAGCAGACTAGACTACTTGTCTGACATAAATAAACACTTTATTGGTACCCCAATAGATGCAACGCGTTTCGCTGGACCAAGCCCGCTTTATCAGGCAATAAAACAGGGGACAAAACTGTGGACAAAGGCAAAAAGTACAGTACTGCAGTGAGCTACATAATATAAAAAGCATTCATACGGTGCATACAAATATATCAATTGCTAAAAACGTTGTGGGAAAAAACGTTTTTTTTTTTTCAAACTGTGACATAAAAACTTGCATAAGGTTTGCATGCGGTTTTGTAAACAGGTGTTTGTAGTTAGTTGATGCGACTGCTCAAGGCAGCCAGACAGTGGGTACCCAGACTATGGATGCCCATGTGAGGTGTGGGAGCGGAGCCCAAATCATACCGTTATAAAGTGCACCGTGTAATAAATATTAAAGTGCAAAGTATAGTAAATAAAATATTATTATTGTCCTGAGCATACTACACCATATTGGGCTCTCGGTGTCTTTTTCTTATTCATGCTGGAAGTGGATGCCTCAGAGGTTGGGGTGGGGGCAGTCTTGTCTCAACGTTCAGGCCCACAAGGCAAGACACATCCCTGTGCCTACTTTTCACGTAGATTCTCCCCTGCTGAAAAGAACTACGACGTAGGTAACAGGGAACTTCGTGCCATCAAGCTAGCCTTTCAGGAATGGCGTCATTGGCTTGAGGGTGCGGAGCATACTATTACCGTATTTACTGACCATAAGAATCTGGAGTATATTGAGGGTGCCAAAAGGCTTACTCCCAGACAGGCCCGCTGGTCTTTATTCTTCTCTCGCTTCAGATTTGTCATCACCTATACCCCAGGTTAAAAAAATGTTAAGGCAGATGCTCTCTCCAGGTGTTTCGAACCCGAGACTGCTCAGTCGACACCTCCAGAGGGCATCATATCCCGTAGGGTAGTGCTGGCTGCCACTGAAACATAGGAGGATTGGGCTGCTACACTAGCGTCCTACCAGCTAGATACTCCGGAAGGGAAACCAGAAGGGGTTCTCTTCGTACCACTTCCATTCCGATTGCAAATCCTGCAGCTGTTCCATGCCCATAAGAATGCGGGTCACCCTAGGGTCACTCGCACTCTGGATTTGCTCACTAGGTGCGTGTGGTGGCCCTCCTTGGCCTCGGATTGTAAGGAATTTATCAGAGAGTGTGTTGTGTGTGCCAGGAGCAAGCCTTCTCGCCTTGCTCCAGTGGGAACTTTACAATCCTTGCCAACACCCAGTGAACCATGGACCCATCTGTCCATGGCCTTAATTGGGGAGCTCCCCAGATCGGAAGGCATGTCAGTCATATGGGTAATTGTGGATAGGTTCAGCAAAATGGCTCATTTCGTTCCCCTTAAAGGATTCCCTTCGGCCCAAGAGCTGGCCGATCTCTTTGTGCGGCACATCTTCCGCTTGCATGGAATCCCGGATGATGTGGTTTCTGACAGGGGGGTCCAGTTCGTGTCTAAGTTTTGGAGGGCCTTTTGCCATTCTTTGGGGATGAACCTGTCGTTTTCATCGGGGTATCACCCACAGTCCAACGGACAAACTGAAAGGGTTAACCAGGCTCTGGAGCTGTTTCTTAGATCTTACGTCACAGATGCCCAGACCGAGTGGGTAAAATTTTTACCTTTCGCTGAGTTCGCACACAACAACCTGAAGAGCTCATCAACAGGGTTGTCTCCTTTTCAGGTTGTGTCAGGAAAGTCCCCTAAGTTCTCCCCATTACCTGTGTGTCCTTCCTTGCTCCCGGCTCTGGGAGATTGGCAGAAAGCTTTAAGGGAGCTTTGGGGACAGGTAGAGAAAAATCTAGGAATAGCTTTCCAGAAGCAAAAGAAACAAGCCGACAAGAGACGGTCTCTTGAGTGGCACTTTGCCCCGGGAGACAAGGTGTGGGTATCGACCAGATATTTGGCTCTTCGACAATTGTCTACCAAGTTAGGCCCTAGGTTTATAGGGCCTTATCCTGTGGTCAAGAAGATCAATAATGTTTCATATATCATTGATCTCCCTGCCAGTATGAGATGTGGGAGATCATTCCACGTCTCATTACTGAAACCGGCAGTTTGTGTGGATTCCTCTCCCTCCCCCCCCCCCCCCCCCCCAGTGGTTGTAGAGGGCCAGAAAGAATACGAGGTTGAAAGGATTCTGGATTCTCTCCTGGTGCAGAATTCTGTGCAGTATCTGGTCCATTGGAAGGGGTATGGGGTGGAGGACAGATCCTGGGTACCAGAGGCTCGCATGCATGCTGAGAAATTGAAAAGACGGTTCCATCAGTTATATCCCGAAAAGCCATGTAGGAAGTGTCCGGAGTCCACTCCTCAAAGGGGGGGGTACTGTGAGGCACAGCGGAACCGCCGCCGCACAGGGCAGCATGCCGGTGGTCTCCGCTTCACAGCTGGCGCTCTCCGTGTCCCAGCCGGCGGGTTCCGCCACTTATGCGGAGCCGCCGGCACAGAGCAGAGGGGACACCGTCGCCGCTGGCAATATGGCGGCGGGTCCCGTAATTCACCCGGCGGACTTCGGAGCGCACGCTGACCTGGAGCCTGGCCTCTCTGACATTCAGAGGCAAAGGCTCATGCGCACGCGCGCGAGGCGACAGGACTCTTACCTCCTACGAAGGAAGGTCAGCTGACTTGAGAGTCTCTGGATTGGCTTAGCTCCTGGGCGGGCTGGCTGAGTTACACTCAGCATAAAAAGAGCTGGATGTCAGTTCTTCTTTGTCTGCTGTCGTGTAAACACTGTGTTAGCGCTCAGACCTTAGTGCAGTGCCCTGGTGTTGATACTAAGGACTTCACACCTTAGCTTAGGAATATTATTGTATATTGATCTGTGTTTTGACTCTGGCTATCCCTGACTATTCTATCTCTTGCTGATTGTGTACTTTTGCCTATCTGATCCTTGTTGCCGACTCCTGCCTGTCAAACGATTTCTCTTCTGCCTTCCGCTCCTGTACTGTCGCTGCCATCTCTGTTGCCGAACCCTTGCCTGTCTGACCTTTCTCCATTCAGTGGAACGTCAGTGCCCCAAGCAGTCGATTACTGCTGGTGGGTCGAGATTCCTCACTCAGTCTGGTCAGAGGATCTCACGCACGGGGTTCCCATTCAGAGGTAACCACACCTCTGAGGAATTGCCGTGTGGTGGACATTTCCACACCATCTGATATATTACTGTCTTATTGTGTTTATTGCTGGTGTTCAGAGGTTAACAATATATCGGATTATCGGTGATACTGCAGATCATCGATAATCGGGTATATATCTGCATTCTTGGTGATACTGCAGATCGCCAATAATCAGATACTCTCTGCGTGCTGACACCGATCATGACAGTTTCATTGGACACTGCCAAGGCATTTGACACAGTTGAGTGGCAGTTGCTTTGGCAGATCCTTGAACGTTTTGGATTTGGTCCTAAATTTATTTCCTGGATCAAATTACTCTATACTGCGCCACAGGCAACTATAATCATTAATGGTAACATGTCTTCTCCCTTTTCTCTCACCAGAGGAACGAGACAGGGATGTCCTATTTCTCCATACTTGTTCTCCCTGGTGATAGAAGTCTTAGCTGTTCGCCTAAAATCTAATCCATCAATACACGGATTAAGAATAGGGACTCTTGTTGACACCCTGGCTCTATATGCCGATGATTTAATATTACACTTACAAGATACGGATGAATCACTGCAGCAAGTATTTACAACGATGCAATCCTTCTCTAAATACTCAGGGTTATGTATAAACTAGCAAAAGTCGGTTATATTGCCGCTTGACTCTCGCTATATTAAGCATTCGTCTTTACATTCACAATTACAAGTAGTTCAATCTTTAAGTACCTTGGTATCTATATAGTCGCTGATAAATCTGAATTCTTCCGCCTAAATATTGACCCTTTATTGCTCTTTGTTCGAGGGAAATTTGATAAATGGAGCCTCTTTCCTTTAAATGTGATAGGGCGAATTCATTTAATTAAGATCATTATCCTGCCCAAATTACTATATACCCTAGAGCATGTCCATGTACTAGTCCCTAAAAAGTTTTTTGCTGAGCTAAATTCCTTAATATCTACATTCGTATGGGGTAAGGGTAGAGCCAGGGATCGCCTCCAGTCCCTACAAGCACCTAAACAGTCTGCAGGACTGGCACTTCCAAATTTTTATTTTTACTACTTAGCAGGACAGCTTCGTTATTTAACCACTTGCCGACCGCCCACAGCCGATGGGCGGCGGCAAAGTGGACGCCGAAAGAACCGCAATACGCCCATCGGCGGCGCGTCCTTTTGGCACTGGTGACGCGCGCTGCCCCTGGCAACAGGCTCCGCCCACCCAGGGCAACATCCCGCCGGCCATACGGAAGCGCCGGCGGGATGTTAACCCCCGATCTGCCGCATACAAAGCGTATAAGACGCTTTGCATTCTATACAAAGCATATTATACAGGCTGCCTCCTACCCTGGTGGTCCCAGTGTCCGAGGGAACACCAGGGCAGGCTGCAGCCCTCCTACTGTGCACTCAATCACACTGATCTGCCCCCCCTTCCCTCTGATCGCCCACAGCACCCCTCAGAACCCCCCCCTGCCCACCCCCCCAGACCCCTGTTTGCGCCCAATCACCCATCAATCACTCCCTGTCACTATCTGTGAACGCTAGTTTTCTAGGTTAGGTACTAACTGCCCCTGGGGGCTCCTGATCACCCCCACACCCTCAGATCCTCCACAGACCCCCCCAGACCCCCCCCCCCCCCCCTGTGTATTGTATACATCTATTCTCACCTGTCAATCACTTGTCAATCACCTGTCAATCACCTGTCAATCACTCATCAATCACCCGTCAATCACCCTGTCATTAACACCGATCAGATCAGAGCCTAACCTGCCCCTTGCGGGCACCTGATCACCCTCCCCACACCCTCAGATCGCCCGCACACCCGTCCTCAGATCGCCTCCGAAGTGCATTGTTTACATCTGTTCTCCCCTCTAATTACCCATCAATCACTCCCTGTCACTATCTGTCAATGCTATTTTTTAGGTTAGGTCCTAAACTGCCCCCTGGGAGCTCCTGATCACACCCCCCCCCACACACACACCCTCAGATCCTCCCCAGAACCCCCCCAGACCCCCCTTCCCCCCTGTGTGCTGTATACATCTATTCTTCCCTGTAATCACACACTGATCACCTGTCAATCACCTGTCAATCACCTGTCAATCACCCATCAATCACCCCTTGTCAACACCTGTCACTAACACCCATCAGATAAGACCCTAACCTGCCCCTTGCGGGCACTTGTACACCCGCCCGCACCCTCAGATCGCCCACAGACCGCCCTCAGATCGCCTCCGAAATGCATTGTTTACATCTGTTCTTCCCTCTAATCACCCACTGAACACCCATCAATCACCCATCAATCATCCCGTCACTACCTGTCACTGCTACCCATCAGATCAGGCCCTAATCTGCCCCTTGCGGGCACCCAATCACTCGCCCACACCCTCAGAACGCCCTCAGACCCCAGCCCTGATCACCTCGCCAGTGCATTTCTTGCATCTATACTCCCCTCTATTCACACCCTGATCACCTATCAATCACCCTGTCACCCCGTCACTGCTACCCATCAGATCAGACCCTAAACTGGCCCTTGCGGGCACCCAAGCACCCGCCCACACCCTCAGATTACCCTCAGATCCCGCCTGAACACCTCTCCAGTGCATTATTCACATCTGTTCTCCCCTCTAATCACCTATCAATCACCCATCAATCACCCCCTGTCACTGCTACCCATCATACCCATCAGATCAGACCCCCCCCCCTGCCCCCTTGCGGGCACCCAATCACCCGCCCATACCCCCGGATCGCCCTCAGAGACCCCCCACGATCACCTCCCCAGTGCATTGCTTGCATCTATTCCCCCCTCTAATCACACCTTGAGACACCCATCAATCACCTCCTGTCACCACCTGTCACCCCCTAGCATACCCACCCATCAGATGAGGCCCTAATTTGCCCCATGTGGGCCCCTGATCACTCAGCCAAACCCTCAGATCCCCCTCAGACCCTCTTCCAATCACCTCCCCAGTGCATTGATTGCATCTATTCTCCCCTCTAATCACCCCCTAAGACACCCATTAATCACCTCCTGTCACCCCCTAGCACTCCTATCCATCAGATCAGGCCCTAATCTGCCCCCTGCGGGCTTCTGATCACCTGGCCAAACCCTCACCCGCCCCACCGCAGTGACAGAATTTTTTTTCCTGATCACTGCTGGTCTCTACGACTTAATTGTCGCTGAGACCAACCGTTATGCCACACAATATGCAACCGCCAATCCAAGAAGCTACCATGCCCAGCCTTTTCGGTGGAAACCACTCTAAATTTCCGAACGTAACATTTTTTGGGGCCTTCTCCTTAACATGGGTCTAGTCAAAAAGAATGTATTGCGGTCTTATTGGTCTACGCACCCAATACATCACATGCCCATGTTCTCTGCTGCCGTGTCCAGGTCACGATTTGAGAACATCCTGCGCTTCCTGCACTTCAGTGCCAATACAACCTGTCACCTAAGAGGCCACCCTGCTTATGACCGGTTCCACAAAATTCGGCCCCTCATAGACCACCTGTCATCAAAATTTGCAGATGCTTATACCCCTGAACAGGCGTTTTGAGGCATTTGGTTTCCAGACTACTCCTCACGGTTTTGGGCCCCTAAAATGCCAGGGCAGTATAGGAACCCCACCAAGTGACCCCATTTTAGAAAGAAGACACCCCAAGGTTTTCCGTTAGGTGTATGATGAGTTCATAGAAGATTTTATTTTTTGTCACAAGTTAGTGGAAAATGACACTTTGTGGAAAAAAAAAACAAAAACAAAAAAACAATAAAAATCAATTTCCGCTAACTTATGACAAAAAATAAAATCTTCTATGAACTCACCATACTCCTAACAGAATACCTTGGGGTGTCTTCTTTCTAAAATGGGGTCACTTGTGGGGTTCCTATACTGCCCTAGTGTTTTAGGGGCCCTAAATCGTTAGTAGTCTAGAAACCAAATGCCTCAAAATGACCTGTGAATAGGGCGTTGGGCCCCTTAGCGCACCTAAGCTGCAAAAAAGTGTCACACATGTGATATCTCCGTACTCAGGAGAAGTAGTATAATGTGTTTTGGAGTGTATTTTTACACATACCCATGCTGGGTGGGAGAAATATCTCTGTAAATGACAATGTTTAGATTTTTTTACACACAATTGTCCATTTACAGAGATATTTCTCCCACCCAGCATGGGTATGTGTAAAAATACACCCCAAAACACATTATACTACTTCTTCTGAGTATGGCGATACCACATGTGTGACACTTTTTTGCAGCCTTGGTGCGCTAAGGGGCCCAACGTCCTATTCACAGGTCATTTTGAGGCATTTGGTTTCTAGACTACTCCTTACGGTTTAGGGTCAGGGCAGTATAGGAACCCTACAAGTGACCGCATTTTAGAAAGAAGACACCCCAAGGTATTCTGTTAGTTGTACGGTGAGTTCATAGAAGATTTTATTTTTTGTCACAAGTTAGTGGAAAATGACACTTTGTGAAAAAAAAAATCAATTTCCACTAACTTGTGACAAAAAATAAAATCTTCTATGAACTTACCATACTCCTAATGGAATACCTTGGGGTGTCTTCTTTCTAAAATGGGGTCACTTGTCGGGTTCCAAAACTGCCCTGGCATTTTAGGGGCCCTAAAGCGTGAGGAGTAGTCTAGAAACCAAATGCTTCAAAATGACCTGTGAAATCCTAAAGGTACTCATAGGACATTGGGCGCCTTAGCGCATCTAAGCTGCAAAAAAGTGTCACACATGTGGCATACTCAGGAGAAGTAGTATAATGTGTTTTGGGGTGTATTTTTACACTTACCCATGCTGGGTGGGAGAAATATCTCTGTAAATGGACAACTGTGCGTAAAAAAATCGAAAAATTGTCATTTACAGAGATATTTCTCCCACCCAGTATGGGTATATGTAAAAATTCACCACAAAAAAACATTATACTACTTCTCCTGAGTACGGCAATACCACGTGTGTGGCACTTTTTTGCACCCTAACTGCGCTAAGGGGCCCAACGTCCTATGAGTACCTTTAGGATTTTACAGGCTATTTTGAGACATTTGATTTCAAGACTACTCCTTACGGTTTAGGGCCCCTAAAAGGCCAGGGCAGTATAGGAACCCCACAAATGACCCCATTTTAGAAAGAAGACACCCCAAGGTATTCTGTTAGGAGTATGGTGAGCTCATAGAAGATTTTATTTCTTGTCACAAGTTAGCGGAAAATGACACTTTGTGAAAAAAACAGTAAAAATCTATTTCCGCTAACTTGTGACAAAAAATAAAATCTTCTATGAACTCACCATTAGAGATGTGGCAAACGGTTCCCGAACCGTTCGCCAGCTAACATCTCTTATTCCATGGGCCTCTTACTACTTCCGGGTCGCAATGACCCGGAGTAGTAAGTCTGCGCTGCCCGGCGGAGCGCGTCCTAGATCGCGCTCCTGTTGCCGGTCACTCTCTGCGCATGTGCGCACCTAGGCTACAAAAAAGTGTTACACATGTGGTATCGCCGCACTCAGGAGAAGTAGTATAACGTGTTTTGGGGTGTATTTTTACACATGCCCATGCTGGGTGGGAGAAATATCTCTGTAAATGGAGACGTCATTGTGTGTAAAAAAAAAATCAAAAAATTGTCATTTACAGAGATATTTCTCCCACCCAGCATGGGTATGTGTAAAAATACACCACAAAACACATTATACTACTTCTCCTGAGTACGGCAATACCACATATGTGGCACTTTTTTGCAGTCTAGGTGCGCTAAGAGGCCCAACGTCTTATGAGCACCTTTAGGCTTTACAGGGGTGCTTTCAATTTAGCACCCCCCAAAATGCCAGGACAGTAAACACACCCCAAAAATGACCCCATTTTGGAAAGTAGTCACCCCAAGGTATTCAGAGAGGGGCATGGTGAGTCCGTGGCAGATTTCTTTTTTTTTGTCACAAGTTAGCAGAAATGGAAACTTTTTTTTTTGTTTTATTTTTGTTTCAAAGTGTCATTTTCCGGTAATGTGTGACAACAAAATGTAATCTTCTATGAACTCACCATGCCTCTTAGTGAATACTTTGGGATGTCTTCTTTCCAAAATGGGGTCATTTGGGGGGTATTTATACTATCCTGGAATTTTAGCACCTCGTGAAACCTGACAGGTGTGAAAAGTCACAGTTGCTTCAAAATGGGAAAATTCACTTTTGGCACCATAGTTTGTAAACGCTATAACTTTTACCCAAACCAATAAATATACACTGATTGGATTTTTTTTTAATCAAAGACATGTAGCAGAATAAATTTGGACAAAAATGTATATAGAAATTTTACTTTATTTGAAAAATGTCAGCACAGAAAGTTAAAAAAAATCATTTTTTTGACAAAATTCATGTCTTTTTTGATGAATATAATTAAAACTAAAAATCGCAGTAGCAATCAAATAGCACCAAAAGAAAGCTGTATTAGTGACAAGAAAAGGAGATAAAATTATTTTAGGTGGTAGGTTGTATGACCGAGCAATAAACCGTTAAACCTGCAGTGGTCTGAATGGAAAAAAAGGCTCTGGTCCTTAAGGGGTAGAAAGACTGTGGTCCTTAAGTGGTTAAATACTTGGATACATGGGCATCTTGAATGTTCCATTTCTGAACAGTTTTTAGCCAAATACCTAAAGGGTGATAATTTGTTGGCATTTTTAGAGGCCCCTAAAACTCAACTGGTTGGTTATGATACCTTAATTCATAGACTAGCGGTTAAAATGTGGTCTGAAACCAAACATATCCATGGTATAGACAACTTTCTTGGTGATACTCCTTTGTGGTCTAATACTAAGTTCCCTCATTTAGCTTCTTTTCATGGTGCCCTGGAGTGGCAGCAGGCTGGCGTCACTTCGTTTAAGCAAGTAGTTGACCAAGGTATTTTTAGATCATTTGATCAATTTACCTAACTCCTTCTTCTATAAATATTTGCAACTACGTCACTGCTGGTATTCTCAATTTGGTAGTACTGCTATCACTTTTTCAGAATTCCCTATAATAGGTATACTTCGTACACAAGGGATGGGAGGACTTATTTCTATGCTATATACTTCCCTTATTACAACAATGGCAGACAAATACACTGACCTTCTTAGGTCCAAATGGGACTGTTTCCTTACTGATATTGACAATGAAGAATTGGAGGATATTCTTGAATCACATGTACATGCCTCTATATCTGCAAATGGCAAACTAATTCAGTTTTACCTCATTAGGCAAGCTTATCTCACTCCTCTGAGACTATCTAAAATTAAGCCCAATTACTCTCCGGCTTGTCCTAAGTGTACATCTCTATCAGCTGATCTCTGGCATATGTTGTGGGAATGTCCCTCGATTAGATCCTATTGGTAACAAGTCATACAATTACTTGCTGAAGTATTAGGGAACAGTGGTGCTCAAATACCCCATTTTAAAATTCGAGTTTGGTCGAATTCGAATAGTAAATTATTCGAGGTCAGTCGAATATTCGAGTCGAATAATTTTTACTATTCGATTCGACCTCGGACTTCGAGCTCACTATTCGAGTCGGTATTCGAGCTCATTATTCGAGCTGACTATTCGAATTGGCCTTAAATAGCTTCCAACACTTGTTTTGAGGGTGAATGATGCAAGAAACATCTTTTTTTCCATGTAACAACAGCAAGTGATTATGTGGGGATGTTCCTTTAAAAAAAAAATGGTGGAAAGAGAAGTTGTGTCCAGAATTTTGTTCCGTACTGTATATACTTCTTCTTCTTCTTCTTCTTCTTTATCTTCTATATCTTCTTCTTCTTCTTCTATATCTTCTTCTATATCTTCTTCTTCTATATCTTCTTCTATATCTTCTTCTTCTTCTTCTATATTGTCTTCTTCTTCTTCATCTTCTTCTTCTTCATCTTCTTCATCTTCTTCATCATCATCTTCTTCTTCTTCTTCTTCATCTTCTTCTTCTTCATCTTCTTCTTCTTCATCTTCTTCATCTTCTTCTTCATCTTCTTCATCTTCTTCTTCTTCATCATCTTCTTCTTCTTCTTCTTCTTCATCTTCTTCATCTTCTTCTTCATCTTCTTCATCTTCTTCATCTTCTTCTTCTTCTTCTTCATCTTCTTCATCTTCTTCTTCTTCATCTTCTTCTTCTTCATCTTCTTCATCTTCTTCTTCTTCTTCTTCTTCTTCTTCTTCTTCTTCTTCTTCTTCTTCTTCTTCTTCTTCGTCTTCTTCTTCTTCTTCTTCATCTTCTTCTTCTCCTTCTTCTTCATCTTCTTCTTCTTCTTCTTCCCCTTCTTCTTCTTCTCCTTCTTTTTCTATATCGTCTTCTTCTTCTTCACTTATTTCTCTTTTCAATTTTTTTTTTTTAAAGAAATGCAGCTATTTTTGAGCGTAACAAATAGCTGGTGGCGCACGCATGTTGGAAGCGCCATTGTATGTGCTCCCTGGCAGTGGAAACACACAGACAGCAGGAGGTAAATTCAGCAGCAGGAGGAGGAGGATGAGTGTGTGGCAGCAGGCAGTCAATGAGGCAGGCAGCGTGACATAATAGCCCTGGTACCTAGCGGTGATACCAGGGCTGTAAATAAACACAGCAGGCAGGAGGTCCCAGACAGCGGTCGTGCAGCCCACATCGTGTCCAATACACAACTGGGACAACACAGTTTTCAACCCGGGCACCTCTGAAAAATTAAACCTTTTTTTTTTTTAATGGTTTTGTAGTTTTGGTTTTACAACCAATTACACAGATATATAGCTATTGTTTGACGTAATAGCTGGTGGCAGAGTGGCAGCAGAATGTAATTCTGTGTACCCTGGCAGTGGGAAACACAGACCGACAGCAGCAGCAGCAGGAGGAATGGAGGAGTAATGTGAGCAGCTATTGTTTGACGTAATAGCTGGTGGCAGAGTGGCAGCAGAATGTAATTCTGTGTACCCTGGCAGTGGGAAACACAGACCGACAGCAGCAGCAGCAGGAGGAATGGAGGAGTAATGTGAGCAGCTATTGTTTGACGTAATAGCTGGTGGCAGAGTGGCAGCAGAAGGTAATTCTGTGTACCCTGGCAGTGGGAAACACAGACAGACAGCAGCAGCAGCAGGAGGAATGGAGGAGTAGTGTGAGTGTGGCAGCAGGCAGGCAGCGTGACATAATAGCCCTGGTACCTAGCGGGTGATACCAGGGCTGTAAATAAACACAACAGGAGGTCCCAGACAGCGGTCGTGCAGCCCACATCGTGTCCAATACACAACTGGGACAACACAGTTTTCAACCCGGGCACCTCAGAAAAATTAAATCTTTTTTTTTTTTAATGGTTTTGTAGTTTTGGTTTTACAACCAATTACACAGATATAGCTATTTTTTTGACATAATAGCTGGTGGCAGAGTGGCAGCAGAAGGTAAATCTGTGTACCCTGACAGTGGGAAACACAGACCGACAGCAGCAGCAGCAGGAGGAATGGAGGAGTAATGTGAGCAGCTATTGTTTGACGTAATAGCTGGTGGCAGAGTGGCAGCAGAATGTAATTCTGTGTACCCTGGCAGTGGGAAACACAGACCGACAGCAGCAGCAGCAGGAGGAATGGAGGAGTAATGTGAGCAGCTATTGTTTGACGTAATAGCTGGTGGCAGAGTGGCAGCAGAATGTAATTCTGTGTACCCTGGCAGTGGGAAACACAGACAGACAGCAGCAGCAGCAGGAGGAATGGAGGAGTAGTGTGAGTGTGGCAGCAGGCAGGCAGCGTGACATAATAGCCCTGGTACCTAGCGGGTGATACCAGGGCTGTAAATAAACACAACAGGAGGTCCCAGACAGCGGTCGTGCAGCCCACATCGTGTCCAATACACAACTGGGACAACACAGTTTTCAACCCGGGCACCTCAGAAAAATTAAATCTTTTTTTTTTTTAATGGTTTTGTAGTTTTGGTTTTACAACCAATTACACAGATATAGCTATTTTTTTGACATAATAGCTGGTGGCAGAGTGGCAGCAGAAGGTAAATCTGTGTACCCTGACAGTGGGAAACACAGACCGACAGCAGCAGCAGCAGGAGGAATGGAGGAGTAATGTGAGCAGCTATTGTTTGACGTAATAGCTGGTGGCAGAGTGGCAGCAGAATGTAATTCTGTGTACCCTGGCAGTGGGAAACACAGACCGACAGCAGCAGCAGCAGGAGGAATGGAGGAGTAATGTGAGCAGCTATTGTTTGACGTAATAGCTGGTGGCAGAGTGGCAGCAGAATGTAATTCTGTGTACCCTGGCAGTGGGAAACACAGACAGACAGCAGCAGCAGCAGGAGGAATGGAGGAGTAGTGTGAGTGTGGCAGCAGGCAGGCAGCGTGACATAATAGCCCTGGTACCTAGCGGGTGATACCAGGGCTGTAAATAAACACAACAGGAGGTCCCAGACAGCGGTCGTGCAGCCCACATCGTGTCCAATACACAACTGGGACAACACAGTTTTCAACCCGGGCACCTCAGAAAAATTAAACCTTTTTTTTTTTAATGGTTTTGTAGTTTTGGTTTTACAACCAATTACACAGATATAGCTATTTTTTGACGTAATAGCTGGTGGCAGAGTGGCAGCAGAAGGTAAATCTGTGTACCCTGACAGAGGGAAACACAGACCGACAGCAGCAGCAGCAGGAGGAATGGAGGAGTAATGTGAGCAGCTATTGTTTGATGTAATAGCTGGTGGCAGAGTGGCAGCAAAAGGTAATTCTGTGTACCCTGGCAGTGGGAAACACAGACAGACAGCAGAAGGGCAGTACACAGCAGCCCACTGTAGTTGTAAAATGTGTGGCTGCAGGCGACGTAATAATCAAAGTGAACCAGGCTGGCTTAGTGAGCAGGAGCCAGGAGGTGGTAAAGGGTGGTAAGGCACATTAACGATGGTTCTAAGTTCCGGCAGCCAGTTCATGTCCCCCTCTCGCCGACAACAGGGGCCAGGAACTCGCCTTCCACCCACGCCTGGTTCATCTTGAGAAACGTCAGTCTGTCCACAGACTTGTGAGACAGACGTGAGCGTTTCTCGGTGACCACGCCACCAGCTGCACTGAAGCAGCGCTCGGACAGCACGCTGGAAGGGGGGCAGGACAGCACTTCCAGGGCGTACTGCGCCAGCTCGCTCCAGATCTCCAGGCGCTTGACCCAATACTCCATGGGATCAACAGGGGCATCGCTGTCAAGCCCGCTGTAGGACCCCATGTAGTCAGCCACCATGCGGGTCAGGCGCTGGCTGTGACCGGAGGATGCTGCTGCTGCATGCACCTCCTCTCTAGTCACTGCTGCCGGAGCCTCTACAGTCCTGTAGAGCTCGTGGCTGAGAGACAGCAGGTCTGTGGGGCGCTTGCTGCTGGATGCAGGCACCTGCTGCTGCCTCTGTGCTGGCTGGACAGTGGGGGTGGAAGGCTGGGGGAAGGCTTCCTCCAAGCGCTCAACAAGGGCCTGCTGCAAGCTCCTTATTTGTTGCGCTGGGTCTCCTCCTGCAGGCGGCAGGAACTGGCTCAACTTCCCCTTGAGGCGCGGGTCCAACATCATGCTGATCCAGATGTC
Organism: Hyperolius riggenbachi; assembly: GCF_040937935.1. NCBI lineage: Eukaryota > Metazoa > Chordata > Amphibia > Anura > Hyperoliidae > Hyperolius > Hyperolius riggenbachi. The sequence continues at coordinate 224,573,700 of NC_090655.1, forward strand.
CTCCCTCTGCTTCATCTGGATCACCCTGGGGTCCCTGCGCAGGCACGTCAGCATGTGCGCTGCCATTGGGAAGAGGCGGGCCACGTCTGCTGGCACATCGGCGGCAGTGCTGTCCTCATCCTCCTCCTCTGCCGCCTCATCCTCTCTCCACCCCCGCACCAACTCAGCTGCGCTGTGCTGATCCCCCTCATCAGCAGCAAGGTCAGGGACCTCCACCAAGTCCTCCTCCTCCTCCCCCTCAGAGGTGGACTGTGCAGCTGCTTGCCGCTCCTGCTGGTCCAAGGCTGCCGCTTCCTGTTCCAGCAAAGCATCGAGGGCCCTGTTCAGCAGACAAACCAGGGGCACCCACTCGCAGACCATAGCATGGTCCCTGCTCACCATGTTAGTGGCCTGCAGAAAGGGAGCCAGCACTAAGCACACCTGCTGCATGTGCCTCCAGTCATCATCGGGGACGATGGACGGGATGTTGCTGGTCTTGTCCCTTCTCTGAGCGGCGTAAACAGTGGCCAGGGCAAGGTACTGGTTGACAGCGTGCTTCTGTTCAACCAGACGCTCCAACATCGCCAGGGTGAATTTCCAGCGAGTCGGAACGTCAAGGATCAGCCGATGGCGTGGCAGCTCCAACTCCTTTTGCACGTCTTCCAGGCTCGCACAGGCTGCAGCCGAGCGCCGGAAGTGACGCACAACGTTCCTTGCCGTTTCCAGCAGTTCGCCCATCCCCTGGTAGGTGCGCAAGAACTTCTGCACCACCAGGTTCAGCACGTGGGCAAGACAGGGGATGTGGGTCAGGTTTCCCCTGTCTATTGCGGCAACCAGATTGGCCCCATTGTCGGCCACCACCTCTCCGACTCTGAGGCCTCTGGGGGCCAGCCAAATCCTCTCCTGCTCCTGGAGTTTGGCCAACACATGGGTTGCCGTCAGCTTGGTCTTCCCAAGGCTGACCAACTGCAGCAGCGCTTGGCAGTGGCGGGCCTTCACACTGCTGCTGAGGGGGTTTGGCCAGGTGTGCCGGAGGATGGCAGAGGATCAGAGGAACCTGCTGCAGTTCCCCCGACCCTGCGGGGTGGCACCACCCACTGTGTTGCTGCTGCTGCTGTGCCCGCTGCTGCTCTCCCATCCTCACCCCCTTCCACCAAGCTGACCCAGTGGACAGTGAAGGACAGGTAGCGGCCTGTCCCGAAGCGGCTGCTCCAGGAGTCCATGGTGACGTGGACCCTTTCACCAACCGCGTGCTCCAGCCCTCGCTCCACATTGGCCATCACAAAGCGGTGCAGTGCAGGAATGGCCTTGCGGGCGAAGAAGTGTCTGCTGGGGAGCTGCCAGTCTGGGGCTGCACAAGCAAGCAGCGCACGCATGTCGCTCCCCTCCTGCACGAGCGTGTACGGCAGGAGTTGGGAGCACATGGCCCGTGCCAGCAAGCCATTCAGCTGCCGCACGCGATGGCTGCTGGGAGGCAGAGCCCTAACCACCCCCTGGAAGGACTCACTCAAAAGGCTCTGGCGTGGCCTTTTGCTGGCATGGGAATCAGCAGACACAGCAGAGGAGGCCACTGAGGACTGGCTGCCAGAACAGGCCTCAGTGTCGGCGGCAGGAGTTGCAGAGGGGGGAGGAGCAGTGCGTTTCCGCACTCCTGCTGGTGCTGCTGGAGGAGCAGGAGGGCGGGTGGCTGCTGTTGCTGCTGCTGCTGAAGGCTGTGCAGTGATGGGTGTGGTGCCACTGCCAGCACCAGATGCCTTCAGCCTCTGGAACTCCTCATGCTGGTGGAAATGTTTCGCAGCAAGGTGGTTGATGAGCGAGCTGGTGCTGAACTTTAAGGGGTCTGCACCTCTGCTCAACTTCCGCTGACAGTGGTTGCAAGTGGCGTACTTGCTGTCCACAGTGGGCATGGTGAAAAAGCGCCAGATTGGTGACAAAAACAACCCCCTACGGCATGGAACCGCTGCTGCCTGTCTCCCTGTGGTGGTTGGGGGGGGGGGGGCTTGGGTGCGGCTGGTGGTGGTACTGGCAGATGCTGCTGCTGCTGCTGCTGAGCCTGAGACACCAGCAGGCTGGGGGACCTGCCTACTGCTGCCAATGCTTGCAATGATGCGCCTCCTTGCAAGGCCCACAAGCGCATCCTCCTCCTCCTCCTCAGAGCTGCTGATGACGACATCCCCTGGAGCTGGTGGCACCCAGTCTCTGTCTGTCACCGTGTCATCATCATCCTCCCCCTCCTGAAACATGTCCTGCTGGGATGATGACCCCCCAAACTCCTCTCCTGATGCATGGATGGGCTGCTTGACTGTCGCCACAGTCTTGCTGTCCAATCCCTCATCCCCCAAAGTGCCCATCAGCATCTCCTCCTCCAAATCGCCAACAACAGCAGACAATACCCTGATGGTGCCTGGGGTAAAAATACTGCTGAGTGACAGGTCGCCAACTTGTGACGGTAAACTGGCCTCCTCCCCAGGCCCTGCTGGGCGGCTGCTGCGAACAGGGGTGGTGGTGGTGGTGGTGAGGGTGGAGGCCTCGGATGCAGAGCTGATGGCGGGCTGCTCATCCTCCGTCATCAGTTGCACCACAGTGTCTGCATCCGTTTCCTCAATGGGACGTTTCCCACCCGGCTGGAGGAAAATCGGAGCAGGTGCTACACGCTGCTGCTGCTGTGTCTCTGCAGCATGAGTTGCAGATGCTCCTGCTGGGCGGCGCCCAAGGCGTCCACGGCCAGTGGCTATAGGAGGAATGTTAGCCACTGACACTGCTGCTGCTGCTGCGTAACTGTGCATGGTGGCGCGGCCGCGCCCGCGGCTTGCCACAATGCTGCTCCCTCTCCTCCTGATTCCCTTGCTGCCCTTCCCCTTGCCCAAACCGCGCTGGCTGCCACTTCCAGACATCTTCGATGTTTTGGGCGTAAACACAAAAGTTTTTTAAAAGGGCGGGTGAAAAGTGGGGTACTTTAATGGAGTGGGTTGGTGGGCGAGGTGACTGAGTGAGTGTCTAGTACAGTAAGTAAGTAGTAACAGTCAGGAAGTACAACTAGAAGTTACAATAATCAGTAGTAATAATCACAAGGAAATAGAGTGTGTGTACACTACAGACAGTGAGTGCACGCACCCGCAAACACGTGCAGGAGCTAGCCTATGAACAGTGACTGAGTGAGTGTCTAGTACAGTAAGTAAGTAGTAACAGTCAGGAAGTACAACTAGAAGTTACAATAATCAGTAGTAATAATCACAAGGAAATAGAGTGTGTGTACACAGACAGTGAGTGAGTGCACGCACACGCAGGAGCTAGCCTATGAACAGTGACTGAGTGTCCCTACTAGTACAGTAAGTAGTAACAGTAAGTACAACTAGAAATTACAATAATCAATCAGTAATCAGAAGGAAATAGAGTGTGTGTACAGTACACAGACAGTGAGTGCACGCACACGCAGGAGCTAGCCTATGAACAGTGACAGTGAGTGTCCTAGTTCAGTTACAGTATATAACTATTCAGAAGGAAATAGAGTGTGTGTACAGTACACAGACAGTGAGTGCACGCACACGCAGGAGCTAGCCTATGAACAGTGACAGTGAGTGTCCTAGTACAGTTACAGTATATAACTATTCAGAAGGAAATAGAGTGTGTGTACACTACAGTACACAGACAGTGAGTGCACGCACACGCAGGAGCTAGTAGCCTATGAACAGTGACAGTGAGTGTCCTAGTACAGTTACAGTATATAACTATTCAGAAGGAAATAGAGTGTGTGTACAGTACACAGACAGTGAGTGCACGCACACGCAGGAGCTAGTAGCCTATGAACAGTGACAGTGAGTGTCCTAGTACAGTTACAGTATATAACTATTCAGAAGGAAATAGAGTATGTGTACAGTACACAGACAGTGAGTGCACGCACACGCAGGAGCTAGCCTATGAACAGTGACAGTGAGTGTCCTAGTACAGTTACAGTATATAACTATTCAGAAGGAAATAGAGTGTGTGTACAGTACACAGACAGTGAGTGCACGCACACGCAGGAGCTAGCCTATGAACAGTGACAGTGAGTGTCCTAGTACAGTTACAGTATATAACTATTCAGAAGGAAATAGAGTGTGTGTACAGTACACAGACAGTGAGTGCACGCACACGCAGGAGCTAGTAGCCTATGAACAGTGACAGTGAGTGTCCTAGTACAGTTACAGTATATAACTATTCAGAAGGAAATAGAGTGTGTGTACACTACAGTACACAGACAGTGAGTGCACGCACACGCAGGAGCTAGTAGCCTATGAACAGTGACAGTGAGTGTCCTAGTACAGTTACAGTATATAACTATTCAGAAGGAAATAGAGTGTGTGTACAGTACACAGACAGTGAGTGCACGCACACGCAGGAGCTAGCCTATGAACAGTGACAGTGAGTGTCCTAGTACAGTTACAGTATATAACTATTCAGAAGGAAATAGAGTGTGTGTACAGTACACAGACAGTGAGTGCACGCACACGCAGGAGCTAGTAGCCTATGAACAGTGACAGTGAGTGTCCTAGTACAGTTACAGTATATAACTATTCAGAAGGAAATAGAGTATGTGTACAGTACACAGACAGTGAGTGCACGCACACGCAGGAGCTAGCCTATGAACAGTGACAGTGAGTGTCCTAGTACAGTTACAGTATATAACTATTCAGAAGGAAATAGAGTGTGTGTACAGTACACAGACAGTGAGTGCACGCACACGCAGGAGCTAGCCTATGAACAGTGACAGTGAGTGTCCTAGTACAGTTACAGGATATAACTATTCAGAAGGAAATAGAGTGTGTGTACAGTACACAGACAGTGAGTGCACGCACACGCAGGAGCTAGTAGCCTATGAACAGTGACAGTGAGTGTCCTAGTACAGTTACAGTATATAACTATTCAGAAGGAAATAGAGTGTGTGTACACTACAGTACACAGACAGTGAGTGCACGCACACGCAGGAGCTAGTAGCCTATGAACAGTGACAGTGAGTGTCCTAGTACAGTTACAGTATATAACTATTCAGAAGGAAATAGAGTGTGTGTACAGTACACAGACAGTGAGTGCACGCACACGTAGGAGCTAGCCTATGAACAGTGACAGTGAGTGTCCTAGTACAGTTACAGTATATAACTATTCAGAAGGAAATAGAGTGTGTGTACAGTACACAGACAGTGAGTGCACGCACACGCAGGAGCTAGTAGCCTATGAACAGTGACAGTGAGTGTCCTAGTACAGTTACAGTATATAACTATTCAGAAGGAAATAGAGTGTGTGTACACTACAGTACACAGACAGTGAGTGCACGCACACGCAGGAGCTAGTAGCCTATGAACAGTGACAGTGAGTGTCCTAGTACAGTTACAGTATATAACTATTCAGAAGGAAATAGAGTGTGTGTACAGTACACAGACAGTGAGTGCACGCACACGCAGGAGCTAGCCTATGAACAGTGACAGTGAGTGTCCTAGTACAGTTACAGTATATAACTACAATACAAAATACAATCAATCAGTAGTAAAGGACAGCAGAAATACTGGTATAGATGAGAAATAAACAGAGGACAGGAGAGAACAGCTGCCCACACAGGCAGGCCCTAAGGCCTAAAGCTGTAAGCCTGCAGCAGCTGTCTCTCTCTATGTAACACAAAAGCTACTAACTAAAATACAATGTCTATCTAACTAACAACAATATATGTGTATATAGGAGGTGTATGTGAGCAAAAACGCTAGGTAAATGACCACAATAAAGCTCTTGCTAAGTCAACGCACAAAGGAGCAGATCTCTCTCTGTGCAAAGTCAGGCAAGGGCGGAGAAACGGAACATGGCGGCCGCTATTTATAGGGTAGGGGCTGGCCAGGGTCCCCCTCTGTGATTGGCTGCCGTCAGAGGGCCTGGGAGCCCTCTGATTGGCTCTAAGGACATCAATCTGGGCTATGACGCTATTCGAGCTCGGTATTCGAGCTTGAATAGCGCTGTTAGCTCGAATAGCGTGAATAGTGAATTGGCTATTCGAGTTCACTCGAATAGCCCATTCGAATAGCTCCAGCTATTCGGAGCTCGAATACCGAGCTCGAATAGCTGAAAAAGAGCTTGAATATTCGAGCTACTCGAATATTCGAGCTCTGCTGAGCACCACTGTTAGGGAAACAGATAACCCTTTGCCCTAAGATTTGCTTATTCCGTGTCCTACCACAGCACCAATACACTAAATTTGAATGTACCATGCTCCGTGAATCTCTTTTATATGCCCAAAGAGCCATTACAACCTGTTGGATATCGTCACAACAAGTACCCTCCATTACTGAATGGGTAATTCAAATCAACAAAATCTTACCTTATATTAAGCTAGTATATCAACATAGGAATTGCCCTGGTAAATATGTTCAAGTTTGGGGTAAATGGACATTGTCACCACTTATGGTCACCATGTAATATTGTCTGAGTATGTTGCAGTTTTTATAGGTATTCTGTCTACACATGACATCTGTTTTTAAATAGTGTCAGCCTAAGCTATATATAAGTTTATATGTCATGTTGACATATATTGTTATTTTATGTTAATTACTAATTTGGCAAATGTACTAATAATCCTCAGTCATTCCGATATATTATCCCTGTAATGATCTGCTCTGCTGTCTGCACAGGCAGGCAGCTTTTTGACCATTTTTTAGGTCTGATTGCTGCAGGTCCCTGGAAAAGAGACCTGTCTTCTCTCTGCTAGTTTCAGAGTTGCTGTGATGGTGGGGGATTTGCATCCACTTGTCATATAAATTGCTTATCTGCTTCCTTTGAAGGCTTGCAGTATAAATGCCATTTCCTCCCAGAATTCCCTGCTGGTCATAAAGGTTTGGTCCTGCTAGACTTACCTGGAGTCTCAGCCCTCTGCTCATTGTTTGCTAGAATTATCTTAAGCTGGCCATACACTGGGCCGATTTGCCGCTGTTTTGACAGCAGATTCGATCACTGGGATTGAATCTGCTGCCAATCGTTCGCGCTAAACGCACCCGCCGACCCGATTTCCTCCCGAAATCGGATCGGTCCGTCGATCGCGCCATGCGGGAAATTACCGTCGATCGCCCGCGGGTAGGGAGCGTGTTGCTAGCGGCGGCCGATCCGATGCAGGTATACATTACCTGACGCTGGCTCCCGGGCATCTTCTCCGTGCTGCACCGCTCTGTTCCTGCTCCATCCCGGCGTACATTAACTTCCTGTGTCACTCCAGTGACCAGGAAGTTCAACTAGAGGGCGCTCTATTTTAACTTCCTGGTCACAGTGTACGCTGGGATGTGGTGCAGGATGCTGGGATGCGTGCAGCGCGGAGAAGAGGACCCGGAGCCAGCTTCAGGTAATGTATACGGAGGGAGGGGGAGACAGGCGGCAGGAGCAGCTCAACAGATTGTGATCGGTTTCAGCCTGAAACCGATTCACAATCTGTTTGCAGTAAAGGCAGCCATACGATCCCTCTCTGATCAGACTCGATCAGATAGGGATCTGTCAGTTGGTCGATCTAATGGCAAATCGACCAGTGTATGGCTACCTTTAGAGTAGTTATCCTTGGGGAGTGCTCCTTGCATTCCTATTTAGTGCAGTCAGGTTTGTGTTATAATTTGTAATGCCTATTCTGTCTTGTCTTGTCCTTGCGATTGTTCTGTCGCCAGCGGTTGGCGGTAGTGAATCATTCTGTCCTGTTCATAGATCGCACTCGCCCTAGCGTTAGAGGCGGTGGCTCTTTCTGGTCTGTATCTTGGAGTATAACCTCGGCTACGGTTGCTACTGGTTACTCCTTCTGTCTGTCCTGTTGTGCGGATCGCACTCGCTCTTGCGGAAGAGCAGTGGATCCTTTCAGTTCTGTTCCTGTGTACGGATTGCACTCTTGCGGAAGAGTAGTGGATCCTACCTGACTTGTTCCTGTTGTCTGTTTGTCCAGAGCAAACGCTTGCTGTTGCCTGAGGTAAGGCAACCGATTAGCAAGCGTTTCTGTTATTTGTTTGTTTGTGTTTTCTGGGTTCATTTGTTAGTCAGGGTTGGCATGTTTTGTCTCTGTTGCGCTTATCGTGCGGAGACCACGCCATTAACGTGTTTTGTTGCTGTTGTGCTTCTCGTGCGGCGACCGCGTTTAGCTAGTGCGTTTGTAATTGCAGCCGCGAAAAGTGGGGGGGGACCAAGGAGCGCGCAGTGATGAAGCAGCGCGTCGCGCCGAAAAATGGCCGTGGCCATGACATTGTATGGGCGGAGCTAACGTAATGATGTAACAGCGAGGCATAAGAAAGCAGTGTTTACGCCATGATGTGGTCAAACGAGACTTTGCTTCATGGGTGTGCAGAAACTGTTTGATGCTAATAGTATACCGTAACCACAAAGCAGCAAATATAGCCATCTATGACCTTTAAATAATAAATGCAGTAACAGTTACCCCGGACACCAGAAAATAAACGCAATGGGCAACATGTCAGCACAAAATAAACGCAATGCGGGAAACATGTCAGTACAAAATAAACGCAATGCGGGCAAACATGTCAGTACAAAATAAATGCAATGCGGGCAACATGTCAGTACAAAATAAACACAATGCGGGCAAACATGTCAGTACAAAATAAACGCAATGCGGGCAAACATTTCACCAGAAAATAAACGCAATGCGGGCAAACATTTCACCAGAAAAGAAACGCAATGCGGGCAAACATTTCACCAGAAAAGAAACGCAATGCGGGCAAACATTTCACCAGAAAAGAAAGCAATGCGGGCAAACATTTCCCCAGAAAAGAAACGCAATGCGGGCAAACATTTCACCAGAAAAGAAACGCAATGCGGGCAAACATTTCACCAGAAAAGAACGCAATGCGGGCAAACATTTCCCCAGAAAAGAAACGCAATGCGGGCAAACATTTCACCAGAAACGAAACGCAATGCGGGCAAACATTTCACCAGAAAAAAAATGCAATGCGGGCAAACATTTCACCAGAAAAAAAACGCAATGCGGGCAAACATTTCACCAGGAAAAAAACGCAATGCGGGCAAACATTTCACCAGAAAAGAAACGCAATGCGGGCAAACATTTCACCAGAAAAGAAACACAATGCGGGCAAACATTTCACCAGAAAAAAACGCAATGCGGGCAAACATTTCACCAGAAAAGAAACGCAATGCGGGAAAACATTTCACCTGGAAAAGAAAGCATTTACTTACCTGGCAGAAGTCTCCGGCCTCTGGCGCGCTGCTCCCGGGACCACCTTCCTCCATCTCTTCTCTCCCGCACTGACAGGGCTACCGCAAGATGGCGCCCGAAGCCCTGTACTGGAGACACAAATAGTCTCCAGTACAGGGCTTCGGCAGCCATCTTGCCGTAGCCCTGCTCGCCTGCCGGTGTCGGAACAGACACCGGAAGAAGGAGGCTGGAGCGGGGCTGCGGGAAATGAACTGGCACGGCGTCTATAGACGCCGCTGCCAGTTCATGAGGAGAGTGGCCAGAGTCCCGAGGCCAGGACGTCCCGCTGCTGAAAGCGGGACGTTTCCCGGGACCTCATGCTGCCTGTGACAGCGGACCCTGAATCCGGGACGCGTCCCGGGCAATCCGGGACGTCTGGTCACTCTAATTTCAGCAGCCAGTGGTCAGCAGCAGCACTCCCTAGACGAGGGCGTTGTGTCCCTCGATCTGGCGCCAGGGCGATTATTGAGGGCTGCCGTTAAGGAGATGATAGGGCCTGATGTGGTGGAGGAGGTTGGGCTCGGGCCAGCATCCCAAGTTAATGTTGAGGACGATGAGGGGTCTGTGTCTGGGGATGTTGGGGTGGCAGAGGTAGTGGGGGGGGGGGGGGTCAAGAGAAGAGTACTATGATGATGATGATCGGGACTCGGGACCATCTGTATGTGCCTCAGCCGTCGGAAAACATGTTGTATCGTGTATTTAGGTACTAAAATCTGCGTTCCCACTGCCCGGGTCCACGGATGCATATAATTTTTTGGGCAGTACTATCAAGCACCTACCTCTCTGGCTCTTTCTCCTCCACCGCCTCTCCAAACTCTACCTCATCCGGCAGCGCTAGCTCAGCAATAGGTGCGTGGAAGCGGTGCAGCACAGCTGTTGCCATGCGTCAGCAGGCCTTATTAAAGCTGATCTGCCTTGGAGATAAGCAGCACACAGGTGCTGAAATTTGGAAGGGAATACAGCACCAGACCCAGTTGTGGCTGGCACCGCTGGACCTGGCTGGAACCAGGCCTGGTTGTGTGTGATAATGGGAGCAATCTCATTAGAATGTTACAGTTTGCAAAGCTGAGACACATCCCTTGCCTGGCCCATGTTCTGAGGACATACCCAGACGTGGCGGATCTTCTGCAGAAGGTGTGACAAGTGGCAAAGCATTTTCGCAAATCCAGTACCGCTTCGGCCGCATTCACCAAGTTGCAGCAGCGATTCAGTCTACCCAACCATCGCTTAGTGTGTGATGTCCCCATGCACTGAAATTCGACGCTGCATATGTTAGCACGCCTTTGCCAGCAGAACAGTGCAGTAGTCCAGTACCTGATGGAGCAGTACCGAGGCAGTCAGCCTAGGTCAGACTGACTTCCGCTAACCCAGGACTAGGAGGGGAGCAAAGAACAACACAAGCTGCAGCTAGTGCCCACAAGGGAATGGTATCGGCAGTGTCCAAGGAATGGCAATGTTTTCTGACACCCAGGCAGCAGCCCACAGAACAGCGTTCGCGCAGTTCCACCTCCAACACCGCTCGCCTGCAGTGGATGGTCAAGGACTACATGTCAGATGGAGTAGCCGTGTTGAACGATCCATCAGTCCCCTTTAATTAATGGGTCTCTAAGCAAGACACCTGGCACGAACTGGCAATGCACGCAATAGAGGTGCTGGCTTGCCCTGCCACCAGCATTATCTCCGAACGTTGTTTCAGTGCTGCTGGAGGCATCATTACAGATAGGCGTATCCGCCTGTCCACAGCAAATGCAGACCGTCTGACACAAATACAAATTAATAAATCGTGGATTGGAACCGACTTTGCAACACCCCCCCCCCCCCCCCCCCCCGACCAAGCACCATGAACATCTGTGCTGGGTTAGCGTTGCCGGTCCCAGATAGGAATAGGACTGCTTTTCAGGAATATCTCCTTTGTATAATATTTATCAATGCATGGCGGCAAAATGAATTAATTTAAGTGAACCTGTTACCTGAGGAGAATGAGATGGAGGTTGCCGTATTTATTTCCTTTTAAACTATACCAGTTACCTGGCAGAGATAATGATCTATTTGGACGCAGTTGTGTGTGAATTAAACCAGAAATAAGTATGCAGGTAATCTTGCCAGGTCGGACATTATTGGCAGAAACACCTGGGGCCTGATTCACAAAGCGGTGATAACCCAGTTATGACGCCTAAAAGACTTTAGGCATGCTAACCTTTGCACCGCTGAGTTAGCACCACTTTGTGCTGGTTATCGTGCTCAAAGTCCCGCACGCAAAGTTCAGCGCGCAGTGCCCATGGGGTTTAATGGGCACATCGCGCAAAACTTTGTGCGCGGGAATTTCGCACGAGTTTCTTCTTATCACGCCTAAACTGAGTTTAGGCGTGATAAAGGGCTTTTCACTGGCGTGCAAACAGTTTGCACCACTTTGTAAATCAGGCCCCAGATCTGCTGCATGCTTGTTCAGGGTCTATGCCTGTACGTATTAGAGGCAGAGGATCTACAGGACAACCAGGCAACTGGTGTTGCTTAAAAGGTAATAAATATGGCAGCCTCCATGTCACTCTCAACTCGGGTTCACTTAAGCATGCATTTTGTCCTCATGCAAGGCCTAGGTTGTGTCAGAAAGCGTGGCCTTGTTCCCCTGTTGTACCTCCTCTTCCATCATGTGTGCTGGGTTAGCATTGCTGGTCCCATTGGTAGGACTGCTTTCAGGAATATCTCATTTCTATTATATATATCGATGCATGGCGACAAAATGCACCACTTTAAGCATGCATTTTGTCCTCATGCAAGGCTGTGTGCTGGGTTAGCGTTGCTGGTCCCATTGGTACTACGACAGCTTTTCAGGATCTCATTCCCCCCAACCCCACCCCACTATTTCCAAGCCATTTTGCAGAAGTTTCCCTCATTTTTTGTGTTTTTTCTGGCCTGCAAAGCAGGAATATTCGGGTCCCTATTGACTTCCATTATGTTCGGGATTCGGCACGAATATGCCGAATATCTGGACCATGTTCGGCCGAACCAAACCGAACCCAAATATCTGGATGTTCGATCAACACTATTTGCGAATTCGGATGGGCTTTTTTTTTTTTTTTAGAAAGGGAAAACACATTTAAATAGGTGTAATAAAAAAAATTGATGGAAAACCTTTTTTTCTGCATTTCTTCTTCTTCTCCTTCTCCTTCTTCTTTTTCTTTCTCTTCCTCTTCTTCCTCTTCCTCCTCCTCCTCCTCCTCCTCCTTCTTCTTCTTCTTTTTTTTGTGTTCATATTCTTCCTCTTGTACCCAACTTGATGTTTTTTCCCTTACAGAACTCTACTGTTGCAAATTTTTTTCTTCAACACCAGCATAGCTAAATTTGTGGCGTAATAGCTAGTGGCGCATGGCAGCAGCGCATAATTCTGTGGACCCTGGAGGTTAAATACAGCAGCAGCAGGAGGAGCAGGAGGAGGAGTGAGTGACGTTTGGCAGCAGGCAATGTAACGGGCCATGGTACCTAGCACTGGCAGCATGGCTGTAAATAAACACCAACAGCAGGAGGTTCCGGACAGCAGTCGTGAAGCCCATATTGTGTCCAATACACAACTGGGACAGCACAGTTTTCAACCCAGACACCTCAGATTTTCTTTTTTTTTTTACAACAGTAGCTATTGTAGTGGCGTAATAGCTAGTGGTGCATGGCAGCAGCGCATAATTCTGTGGACCCTAGCGGTGGGAACACAGACAGCAGGAGATTATATACAGCAGCGGGAGGAGGAGGAGGAGGAGTGATGTTTGGCAGCAGGCAATGTATTCTGTGGACCCTGGCGGTGGGAACACAGACAGCAAGAGGTTATATACAGCAGCAGCAGAAGGAGGAGGAGTGACATTTGGCAGTAGGCAATGTAACAGGCCATGGTACCTAGTGTTGGTAGCATGGCTGTAAATAAACACCAACAGCAGGAGGTTCAGGACAGCAGTCTTGAAGCCCACATTGTGTCCAATGCACAACTGGGACAGCACAGTTTTCAACCCAGACACCTCAGACTTTTTTTTTTTTTTTACAACAGTATATAGCTATTGTAGTGGCGTAATAGCTAGCGGCGCATGGCAGCAGCGCATAATTCTGTGGACCCTGGAGGTTAAATACAGCAGCAGCAGGAGGAGCAGGAGGAGGAGTGAGTGATGTTTGGCAGCAGGCAATGTAACGGGCCATGGTACCTAGCGTTGGCAGCATGGCTGTAAATAAACACCAACAGCAGGAGGTTCCGGACAGCAGTCGTGAAGCCCATATTGTGTCCAATGCACAACTGGGACAGCACAGTTTTCAACACAGACACCTCAGATTTTCTTTTTTTTTACAACAGTATATAGCTATTGTAGTGGCGTAATAGCTAGTGATGCATGGCAGCAGCGCATAATTCTGTGGACCCTAGCGGTGGGAACACAGACAGCAGGAGGTTATATACAGCAGCAGGAGGAGGAGGAGGAGGAGGAGTGATGTTTGGCAGCAGGCAATGTATTCTGTGGACCCTGGTGGTGGGAACACAGACAGCAGGAGGTTATATACGGCAGCAGCAGAAGGAGGAGGAGTGATGTTTGGCAGCAGGCAATGTAACGGGCCATGGTATCTAGCGTTGGTAGCACGGCTGTAAATAAACACCAACAGCAGGAGGTTCCGGACAGCAGTCGTGAAGCCCACTGTTAGGATTCCTCCTGTGACGTGTTCTGTCCATTGCAGGTGGAGCCGCAAATGGACAGTTCTGGTTTGTCGGTTGTGCATTCGCAGTGAGTCACTTTGTCATTTGTAATTGCTCTGCAGTTCTGGACAGCTCAGAATACTGTCATTATTCCACTAATGGTTTGCTGCAGCTGAGCTGCAGCCAGATAGCCCTGGATTTCCTGCATGCATGTTCTTGCATACCACTGCATGCATTTGTTATGATGGTCTTTCAGCTAGCAAATGGTGTTCTGGCCAGCACAGGATTGAGTGATTACCATTCAGCTGTGTGGAGATTTGCATGGTTGCATCCATTGGCTGATGCCAGCATAAAGGCCTGCCTCTCCTGCTAGGCCCCGACCCGTCATAGTCTCAGCTCTGTCTAAGCTGTTACTGGGTCCCTTGATATTGTAAAATATATTCCTTGTCTTAGTTCAGTTATCCTGTGGAGCTACGTTATATATTTCCCATGGGGACATATATATACGTACTCCTTCTAGTATAGAGAATGGAATTGCCTAGCCTTGTTCGCGGTATTGCTCCTGATCCTAGCCAATTTTTCTTGCTTATGTTATATATCGGTTCATTGCCGATATATACATATGTTAGTCAGTCGTTCATAGTTTCATAGCTGTAAATTGTAATACGCTAGGAAATCATATCTATTGTATATTTGTCTATGTATTACGTTGCCTGCCTTTGATTCTGCTTGTAACGATTGTGGAATTCTCTCCGTGATCAGCGCACAAGACGTGCACTGACACTGCGGAAAACCTCCACAAGCGTATAATTTGCGGGAACCCAGCAAAAGGTGCAATGCACCTGTAGAGGGAAATTCCTGTCGACAGGTGGAGCTGTGGAGTGCAGAGGAACAGCTCCTCTACCCTGCCACAGACGCCAGACAGGAATTGTACGAAGGGAAGAAACGCAGGGCAAGATAGCCCTGAAGGAGAGAGAGCAAAGCGACAGAGGGTATGTGTGTGCACCAATCTAGTCGCCAACCCGCGACAGTGCACACACAACCATGAAGAACAGGAGAGAAGGCAATCGCCAGAGATGGCGATTGCTAACAGCGACACAAGACTGAATAAGCACAGATGAGGAATGTATGTATGTCCACCAATCTAGCCGCCACCCTGCGACGGCGGACATACAACAAAGGAAACCAAGTGAGAACGCAATCGCAAGAGAAGCGATTGCGAAAGAGAATGAGCACAGGGACAGATTGTATGTGTGTGCACCAAACTAGTCGCCAACCCGCGACGGTGCATACACAACAGCAGATATGAAGTAGGAACGCAATCGCGAGAGAGGCGATTGCCAGAGGTGACACAAGGCTACAGCAAGGCAGAGCACGAGAGTAGCAAAGGCACAGCAAATCATACAACGAGAAGATAAGGAAAATAACAAACGCTAGCTAAACGCGAACACCGCACTCATTCGCAACAGTGCACGCGTTTATGCGCGGTCTCCACGTGATAAGCACAACAGAGACAAGCACGCCTAACTACCCACCGACAGACAAACATGAAACAGAGGACGCGAGCGCTTGCTTAATGGTTACCTCACCAATTTTCCAGCAAGCCAGAGTTACAGGGCTCCAAAATTGGTAAAATCCCCCATAGGCTTTCATTGGGCCTACTATTTACCGTTCCAAAATCTCACACCATTTTAAAGGGCAATGGCTCAGCAGTGGCAAAACTCACCAGTCATGATCCCCCTAAGGGTCCCTACAATGCTAGAAAATTTGGTACTGCTGAGCCATTGCCCTTTGAAAAGATGTGAGCTTTTGGAAAGTGAAATAGGGAGGTAATGAAAGTCTATGGGGGATTTTACCAATTTTGGACCCCTGTAACTCTGGTTTGCGGAGATGTAGGGACCCCATCTTTGGAATCCAAGTCTAACAATATGTCTTTTACCTGCATGAGACATTTCGTGAAATTCAGACGTTGCTAACGGCCATGGCTGAGATTTATGTACGTCACCATCACTACCATTGAAATAGCCCAAATAAACAGGTTTTTGTGACCCTAGGCTATGACCTCTTCGGCCTAGGGGCCCGAAACTCACCAGTCATGTTCCCCCTAAGGGTCCCTACAATGCTAGAAAATTTGCCACTGCTGATCAATTGCCCTTTGAAAAGATGTGAGATTTTGGAACTGTAAATAGGAGGCCCAATGAAAGCCTATGGGGGATTTTACCAATTTTGGACCCCTGTAACTCTGGTTTGCAGAGATGTAGGGACCCCATCTTTGGAATCCAAGTCTAACAATATGTCTTCTACCTGCATGAGACATTTCGTGAAATTCAGACGTTGCTAACGGCCATGGCTGAGATTTATGTACGTCACCATCACTACCATTGAAATTGCCTAAATAAACAGGTTTTTGTGAACCTAGGCTATGACCTCTTCGGCCTAGGACTGCATTGAACGCGACCCACGCATTGTGCGCATTCTGGACAACACCAATTACTGGGTTTATACCCTTCTGGATCCACGGTACAAACACAATGTTCCAAAACTGCTTGAAGAAAGAGTCCGACAGGTCAAAATGGAAGAATACCAGCAGGCCCTTGTGGAGACTTTAAAGAGGAGATTGACATCCTCCCCCTCCTCTAGCCAGTTGTACGCCGACAGACTGACTTCCGCAAACCCAGGACGACCAGGAGGGCAGCAAACAACACAAGCCGCAGCTAGTGCCCAAAAGGGAATGGTATCGGCAGTGTCCTTGGAGTGGGAAAATTTTCTGACACCCATGCAGCAGCACACAGAACAGCAAGCGTGCAGATCCACCTCCAACACCGATCGCCTGGAGAAGATGGTCAAGGACTACATGTCAGATGGCATAGCTGTGTTGAACAATCCATCTGCACCCTTCAACTATTGGGCATCGAAGCTAGACACCTGGCACAAACTGGCAATGTACGCAATAGAGGTGCTGGCTTGCCCGGCAGCCAGCGTTATGTCGGAACGCTGTTTCAGTGCTGCCGGAGGCATCGTCACAGATCGGCGTATCCGCCTCTCCACAGAAAATGCAGACCGTCTGACTCAAATTAAAATGAATCAATCCTGGATTGGAAATGACTACGCAACACTCCCGGACCCCAACCAAGTAACATGAACAATGAACATCTGTGATGGGTTAGCGTTTCCGGTCCCTGTTTATTGAACCTCTCATCTGTATTAAATTTATGACTGCATGGCGACAAAATGCAAATTGCTATCCGCACGCTTCTTGTCCTCATGCAAGGCCTGGGTTGTTGTGTCTCAAAGCGTGGCCTTCTCCTCCTGCGCCACCCTCCTCCTGTTCCATCACGTGTGCTGCTGCTGGGTTAGCGTTACCGGTCCCTTTTCCTGGAACCTCTTATATGTATTACATTTATGACTGCATGCCGACAAAAAGCATGTTACCTGTGCAAAGAAAACAGACATTTCCCGCATTTAAAAGACAGTTTTCCCTTTGAAACTTTAAAATCGATTTTCTCAAAAACTATAAGCTCTTTTTGCTAATTTTTTTTTCCTCTTGTACCCACTCCCAAGGTGCACATACCCTGCAAATTTGGGGTATGTAGCATGTAAGGAAGCTTTACAAAGCACGAAAGTTCGGGTCCCCATTGACTTCCATTATGTTCGGAGTTCGGGTCGAACACCCGAACATCGCGGCGATGTTCGGCGAACGTTCGCGAACCCGAACATCTAGGTGTTTGCCCAACACTACTTCCAGGGAGCGTCCGAAAATACCAAACCTGCCACAATACCTGTTCGAAGTGTCCCTTACAACACAAAAGCCACTGTTGATCTTATCCAGGGTACCAAGCAAAATCTCTCCTGGAATCTCCCAGAACCTTTTGAAGCTCCACAGAGATCCCAAGAGGGCAGAACAATCACCAGGCTCACATGGAGAACTATCAAGCCCTCCTATGGAACCAATGACTATTCCGGATTCAGAATTACGAGGACACCCATCAAGATCAGGACTTTCAGGGACCACTTCTGGGCATGCAAGCAGGCAGGCCATATCAGAGCATGTCTCCACCGAGGAAGCATCTGAGCATGCTGGTAACCGAGGCACACTTGGGCTTTCTGGGTCACAGAGCACATTGGGGTACACCAGCACAGGAGAAACCTCAGAACATGTCGGGGAACTGCCAACCTCAGAGTCCGACACGACAAGACCAAAACCAGTACCGGGCAGAAAATCATCATGAGTGGAGGTCACAGGTACTGGTCTTTCAAAAGAAGACTCAGACTTAAATTCAGAATTTTCTGTGACTGTAATATCATCATTGACTACATATGAGTGAAGCTCCACCAGAGCTGCAAAGGTAGTCAGCACAACAGCAATGCCTACTGAAGTGGGCAACACCTCAGAAGGACTTGGGGGGCAGGAGACATCTCCTACAAGTTCTGCACCCTTTGGGAGGAACTCAGAGACCTCCAGAACATCAAACAAGACCTCAGGAACATCATTTTACAAGTTTTCTAAGAAGGATTCTGAACTATCCATGTTACAGGGCAAAACTGGAACTTTATTTTGTGGACAGGGCAGATGTCCCAGGGAAGGCTCCACCATAAACTGAGACTGAATGTCATCATCATGAGCGGAACGTACAGGAATATTTACTGGAACACACACTGACTCCCTAACTTTAATTTCGCTGCACCCAGAATTCTGCGTAGCAGTCAAACTAGCTTGCAACTCCAAAACTGCAGAAAAACAGGTGAGTATAGTAGCAATACCTAGACGAGCCTCTAGGAACACTGCAGGAGACTCTAAACAAGGCCATATTAACTCATCCAGAGTACAGGGTGCAGAATCAGTATTTTCCTCAGAACAAGAAAGGGACTCACAAATGTCAGTGCGAGTGGAGATCATGGTAAGCCATTTTAGCCAGATTTGCACAGCCAGACTTGAAAGGGTTAAGCTTGATGTTGAGCACGCATACATTTTCTTCTGATTAAGCGAGTGGAGATCATGTTTTCATGCATGGTACAGGACAGATTCAGAGAAAGCTTCTCTGGGCAAAGCAAAGAAGCTTCAGCATCAGATTCGCAAAACCGAAGCGCTGTCTCACTCTTAGATTCGGCTAACAATGTCAAATCCAAGGAGTCAGAACGCAAAACTTGCGAATCAAAAATCGCTTTAGGTTGTGAAACTGACGCTTCCATAGCGCAAACCTCCGTGATCTGCGGGGCAGACTGTAAGGCGTTCAGGACAGAAACACTGGAGCAACTGTCACCAGGCAACTAGCCCTTACAGGTGTGAACAGGTTGAGAAATAGCGACAACATCAGGAAAAACTTTATTAGACATATTAATTTTACTTTTGATGCTGCATAATTTAGGAATTTTCCCCATAGCAGGATCACAGATGGAAGATCTTAAAGATTTAAAGATTTGTCTCTAAATGACAAGGGGTTCCACACATCCTTGAGAAAACTGGCACATTCATGCTGATCACAATCTGCAGGAACATCAGAGAAACAGGCATCAGATCGCACAGATTCAAACTGCACGCAGTCAGGAGAGAATCCTCCAGGATTCGCACAGGAATCAACCACAGTGGCACACCCACTCCTTTCAGATCGCACAATGTCAAGACTCACATGCTTTACCCCAGAAAGGCAGGAACAATCATCCGACAACGATGTCTCTTTATTGGAATCAATTTATTGGTGTGTGTGCAACTCATCCAAAATCGTCCGCCACACATAAATCATCAGATCCACATCACCCTCGTCACATTCATTGGAATCAATCAAAAGGTACATAGAATCGAGACATCTTCATTTTTGCGATGTAAAAATCGCAAAAGGCTTTCCAATCAAAATCAAATTCCTCCATCAAGGCCCCAATGTCCCATGAGGCAAATGGAGGTTCAAACAGGCCAGTATCCAGATAATCTCCATATGGGTGGAGTTCAGGAACAAGAACAGATTTTTTAACTGCTTTAATATAGTGTGCGATCCTACCTATAATAGGATCCACATAAGCTTTGGATTGGGGCAAAAAACCCAGAGACTGAGCAACATCATTATCATACTGAATGGTTTTGCACATTTCAGACTTGACAGAAATAACCTCTTTATTTGTGGTTACTATGGGCAACGGATCTTTCCGCTGGGAAGTCTTCCTAGATCTTTTACGTTTAGACTTAGAGGCTTTGGATGGCTGCTTTTTGGATGAAGGTGAGCTGTTAATGCAAATCTTTGCAGACTGAGAGATTTTGCACTGAGTAGATGGAACAGCTGATTGAGCTGCCGACAACAACTCGTTAAGGGGGTATGGTAACTGAGGTAGTCTCAGCCAATTATGAATTGTAAAGGCCAAGAATTCCAGGGGTCTTTGACTCAGGGTGATATGATCTAACACATCATAAGCCCACTGTAACGATTGGTGAAGCACAGAGAGGATCTGATTACCAGTGATCTGCAGAATCACTGGGAATACAGATGTATACCAGATTATACGTGATCTGCAGTATCACTGATAATCCGATATACTAGCTAACCTCTGTTCACCTGAGTAGAGTGTAGTGTTTGGTGTAACAGTAACACTTTGAGGACTAGGCCTCAGTGCAGCAAGGAGTACTGCACAGATTCCTTCCGCAGACCTGAGCTCTCCAAGACGGGAGGAGTCAGACTGACAGTAGGAAGGATAGTCTGAAAGTGACCCTCAGGAGGAAGGGTCGCTAACAGAGCGAGGAACCGCCTCTAACGGTAAGGTCGGTTCTCGAGGTCGGACAAGCCAGGTCGTACACACACGGACAGATAAAGTACAAGATCAGGAGGCAAAGACGGAGTCAAAGTACAGGCAGGGTTCAGCAACGGGGTATCAGATATATCGGGGTACAAAATCAGGAGGCAGAAGCAGAGTCAAGGAACGAGCCGGGGTTCGGCAACAGAGTATCAGAAATATCGAAGTACAAGATCAGAGTTCAGGAGGATAGTCAAGGCAGGCAAAAGTCATAACAGATAATCACAATCAAACTAGTACTTTAGCTATCAACAGAATCTAGCTAAGTGTAGGATTACAGCTCCAGCTGGTCCCGGCACACTTGCGGATCTGACTACAGATCTGGGTGCTCCCACATATGTGATCGCACGCCAGACAAAGAGCAAGTGAACAACCAGCAGTATATATACTCTAGGACCTTTCCAGGACCTCCCTAATTGCTGGTCCAATGGGAGCAGTGGAATTTGTCAGCTGACCCAGCTGGTCAGCCGACACCCTTCTAACTGCTATTTAAACTTTGCCTCTGTGCTCGCGCGCGTGTAAGTCTGAATCTTGGTGGACTATCAGTCCCAGCCACACCAGTACTGTTTTGCAATGTATCCAGTGAACTGAGTGCGGGAGCCGCCTCCAATGCGGATTCCGCCGTTCCCAATGCGGATTCCGCCGCTCTGCCTAAGCGGCATGTGGCGTTTTTTCCGCGTTGTGACGCCATGCTGGACGCGGAAACAGCCGCCTCGCCTTGAGAGACAGCGGCTTTTCCGCGTTTCATCACACCCACTTTAACATTTCGCCCCCAAACAGAAGGTAGGCCATTTGGGGGGCCCAGGTAGACACTGGGGTGCATTGGAATTCAGGATTCGCTAAAAGTTTAGTGCACTCAGACAAAATTCATCCGCTGTTTCAGGTTCAAGGTTTTTAAATCTCTTAAAGGTACAAGAGCCATATTCGACAAAATCGTACAAATCGAAAATTCCCTCTACACTGGGAATTTTGGTTGGGCTGGTCATACTGTAATGATTGTGGAATACTCTCCGTGATCAGCGCACAAGACATGCGCTGACACTGCGGAAAACCTCCACAAGCGTATAATTTGCGGGAACGCAGCAAAAGGTGCAATGCACCTGTAGAGGGAAATTCCTGTCGACAGGTGGAGCTGTGGAGTGCAGAGGAACAGCTCCTCTACCCTGCCACAGACGCCAGACAGGAATTGTACAAAGGAAAGAAACGCAGGGCAAGATAGCCCTGAAGGAGAAAGAGCAAAGCGACAGAGGGTATGTGTGTGCACCAATCTAGTCGCCAACCCGCGACAGTGCACACACAACCATGAAGAACAGGAGAGAAGGCAATCGCCAGAGATGGTGATTGCTAACAGCGACACAAGACTGAATAAGCACAGATGAGGAATGTATGTATGTCCACCAATCTAGCCGCCACCCTGCGACGGCAGACATACAACAAAGGAAACCAAGTGAGAACGCAATCTCAAGAGAAGCAATTGCGAAAGAGAATGAGCACAGGGACAGATTGTATGTGTGTGCACCAAACTAGTCGCCAACCCGCGACGGAGCATACACAACAGCAGATATGAAGTAGGAACGCAATCGCGAGAGAGGCGATTGCCAGAGGTGACACAAGGCTACAGCAAGGCAGAGCACGAGAGTAGCAAAGGCACAGCAAATCATACAATGAGAAGATAAGGAAAATAACAAACGCTAGCTAAACGCGAACACCGCACTCATTCGCAACAGTGCACGCGTTTATGCGCGGTCTCCGCGTGATAAGCACAACAGAGACAAGCACGCCTAACTAACCACCGACAGACAAACATGAAACAGAGGACGCGAGCGCTTGCTTAACGGTTACCTCACCGAGCCTCCAGCAAGCGTTTGTAGCAGACAAGGCAGATACACGAAAACAGGAATAAGTGAGAGGTAGGATCCACAGCCAGCACTAGCGCAAGAGACTAGTGCGATCCAGGAAGACAGAACAGAAGGATTCACAGCACTAGCGCAAGGAGAGTGCGATCAAGGCAAGACAGATCAGAAGGGGCTACCAGTAACAACCGCTGTTCCGGTTAGCACCCAGACACACAGAACGATTTCCTGTTGACCACCGCTGGGACAGGACAATCGCAACAGACAAACAAAACAGATATGCAATCCTAACTGCACTAGGGAAACCTGCCTAGTGAAGTTCCAGGAATTACTCTAAGCTAATCTTCAACAATGAGCAAGGCTGACACTCCACCAAGTTTTTTACAGGAACTAACCCTTATGACCAGCAAAGGACTCTGGGAAACATAGCTCTTTATATTGCCAGTCATCAAAGGAAGCAGGTAGGGGATTTGCATAACGAGTGTATCCAAATTCCTCAGCAGCAAGCTGCAATACTGACAAAAGGTCTCTCTTCCAGAGACCTGCAGAATGCAGACCTGAACAGTGGTCAAAAGGCTGCCTGCCTGCGCAGGCAGCCAACCGGATCCTCACACTGCTATTGCCTGACGATTCTGTCCTGTCCTTGCGAGGTAGCCATTGCTGTGGTTGCTATTGGTTACCTCACTCTTGTCTTGTGAAGGCTTGCTGTCACTGAGCCAGTGACTAGATTAGCAAGCATTCACCCTGTCAGCTTCTGTCCTCCTAGTCCTGTCCTTGCAGGTAGCCATTGCTGTGGTTGCTATTGACTACCTCACTCCAGTCTGTCTTGTATCTGTCTGAATGTTTGCTATCGCAAGAGCAGCACAACTTCACACTGCGCTGTCATTGCGTCTTATCGGAAGCCCAGAGCTGCAGTTGCTCTGGGCAGCCTGTGTAGCCTCTTCCATTATTCAGCTCTCAGCCTTGTTGTGCTGGCTGGTCAGAAAGTATGACTCCCCAGCATTACATTATGACGGGTCCAACACAGAGTTGCATGGAGGAGGCCTCTGATACCGTGTGTTATGGTTCCATGTTTTTTTAAAAGATTTGAAAAGCTAGGCCCTGAAACTGCAGACAGATTTTTTTCATGAATGTGTTAGATTTTTTTCAGAACCCAGAGTTCCAAGCTACATCTGTTTCTACCTGGGCGTCCTAGTTAGTTTATACCCTGTTTAAAGGGGACCTGTTTTTGTGGGCTTATGATGTTTTGGATCACAGCAACCTTAAAGAGACACTGAAGCGAGACTAAATCTCGCTTCAGCTCTCATATATAGCAGGGGCACATGTGCCCCTGCTAAAACACCGCTATCCCGCGGCTGCACGAGGGTCCCTTCACCCCCAACCCACCCCCCGCAAAAGTTGGTCGCTAGGTTGGTCGTAGATTAGCCCTTCCTGGAGGCAGGGCTAACGGCTGCAGCCCTGCCTCCAGTCGCGTCTATCAGACGCGCATCGCCGCCTCTCCCCCACCCCTCTCAGTGAAGTAAGACTGAGAGGGGCGGGGGAGAGGCGGAGATACGCGTCTGACAGACGCGCGTGGGGCAGGGCTGCGGCGGCTAGCCCTGCCTCAATGCGGAAGCGCTCCCCCGCATTACGGAGGGGATTTGGGGGGACAGGGACCCCCGTTAAGCCGCGGGATGGCGGCGTTTTAGCAGGGGCACAAGTGCCCCTGCTATATATGAGGTCTGAAGCGAGATCTATTCTTGCTTCAGACTCTCTTTAAAGAAAGACCTTTGGAATTTCTAGCCTTTGTAACTCATTACTGGTTACGCATAACTCCTTTGCCATTTCCTCTTAATGAACCCCTGATTGCTAGTCAATCAAATGTTCCTTCAGCAGCATTTAAAAGCAATCCGTATGCAGCAAAGTCTAAAGCCTTGCATAAAACTACGCATCAGACTCTGTTATTAGCAGATAATGAAATGCAATTGTCTTTCAGGGGAGTCAAATGGACCTATGAAACTACCAATGAACTTTCCTTACTAGCCAGGGAGAATAAAGATTTTTGCTTAAAAGAATTGTCTGAATATTCTTATGAGGAAATATTACAGAGTATTGAACAAATCAAATTGTTTATACAGCAAGGAAAATTGACATATTCTGCAGTTCAACACTTGTTACAAGTTCTGGATACTCTTAAGAATAGGAAATATCCTAGTAATCCAGTCAATCGAGTTAATTCTCTGTCAGGAGTGAACCAAGCCAGTTCCACTCCAGCTAGTTTCCTGCAGACTGGTTTGGCTGTAAAAGATGCCCAGAGTGATTATTTAGTTCACAAGAGTGAATGGGATCCTCTGTTTGAAAAATGGGAAATTGAAGCTTTGATTTATGAATTTGAGGCAGATCGAGAGTATTTCTATGAATTGTACACTGCTAAGAGTGACATCAGGGGCGTAGCCAGGGCCGTGCAGAGGGTCCTTAAGTGGGGGGTGCTCAAATTTAAAAAAGGGGCCTGGCAAGGCCTTCCTCCCACATGCCCCCCCCTCGTTTCTGGCTGGGGTTATTGGTTGTCATGTGGGTGCTAAATGCAAATGCTGGGTGCCATGTGAGTTCTGGGTGTAAGTACAAAGTGTCATGTGGGTTCTGGCTATGGTTGGGTATTGAGTGTCATGAGCGTGTTGATTGCAGGTACTTAGTGCCATGTGAGATCTGGGTGCATGTACTGGATATCACGTGAGATCTGGGTGCATGTACTGGATGTCATGTGAGATCTGGGTGCATGTACTGGATGTCATATGGGTGATGGGTGCAGGTACTGGGTGTGACATGGGTGCGAATACTTGGCGCCATGCCTGTACTGGGTGCTGGCTATATGTGGGCTTTGGGCGTCACAAGGGTTTTGAATGCAGGTACTTTGGGTGCGGGTACGGGTTAAGTAGGTGCTTGGTGCAGATAGTGGGGGCCATGTGGAAGCTGTGTGCTGGTGTGAATACTGGGTGAAATTTTAGGACTGGGCGCAGGTACTTGGTGTCATGCGAGTGTACTGGATGCCAGCTATGAGGGGAAGGGGTGGATACTGGGCCATGCAGAGGATCCTCAAGGGGGTGGACACACACACACACACACACACACACACACACACACACACACACACACACACACACACACACACACACACACACACACCTTTGGGTCTCCTTCCAACCAACTCTTTTGGTGCCACCACCCTCAAATCAGCAGTGGTAGGTGCTCACTGTTAGAGTGGGCACAGTGGAGCCCACAGTGGAGGCACAGACTCACCTTTCATTACTGGGACCCCTGTCCCTCTTGATCGGCAGTCAAGCTTCTTTTCAGGCAAAGAAGAAGTGGTTGCCGATATGCAGTGGTTGCTAAGCATTAGTAGATGCAAAACTGCAGTAAGTGCCAAGGTGCAGTGGGTGCCCAGATGCAGTAGATGGTAAGATGCAAAGGTCCTCTTTGTGCTAAGTTGCAGTGGGTGCCAAGATGCCAAAATACAGTCTGTGTCAAGCTGCTGTGGGTACCAAGGTCCAGTTTGTATTGGGTGTTTATTTGCAATGGGTGCCATGTGAGTGCTAATTGGTACAGGGAGCCATGTGAGTATTGGACATGAGAGAGTAGGGAGTGCCATGTGTGGTCTGGATGTGTGCCATGGGAGAGTACTGAGTCTTATATGGGTTCGGACCAAGGATTGGTACTGGGTGCTATTTGGGTGCTGGCCATGGAAAGGTACTAGGTGCATATAATGGATTTGGAACTTGGTGCCGTGTAAGTATTGTGCCATGTGGGTGTTGATTATGGAGGTATGTGGGTCTTAGGTGCCAAGTGGGTACTGGGAGTGAGTACATGGTGACATATGGGTGATAGGTGCTGGCTAGTGGGGTATTTGTTTTCATGTGGATGCTAAAGGCAGATGTTGGGTGCCATGTGGGTTCTGGGTGCTGGCACAGGGTGGCATGTGGATTCTGGTGCATGGGTGTGTATCAAGCATTATGTAGGTATTGATTGCAGGTACTCAGTCCGTTGTGAGTTATGGGTGAAAGTACTGGATGTCATATGTTAGTGCTTGGTGTTTGTGCTGGGCACCAAGTGGAGGCTTAGTGCAACTGGAACTACTGCAGATGAAGAATGTGGGTGTTGGGTGCAGGTACTGGGTATCACATAGGTGTGAATATTTGATGCCATGCCTGCATTGGGTGCTAGCTATGGGTGGGCATTGTGTGTCATGTGGGTTCTGAGTGCAGGTACTTTGGGTGCTAGTACTAGTTATGTGAGTGCAGGTAGTGGGTGCCATGTGAAGGCTGTGTGCAGGTGTGAGTAGTGGGTGCCATGTTGGGGCTGGGTGCAAGTACTGTGCCATGTGGGTGTGAGTACTTGTTGCCTGCTATAGGGTGAAGGGGTGCAGGTACTGGGTGTCATGTGGCTGTTTTATGCAAGTACTGAGTGCCATATGGAGGCCGGATGTGAGTATTGGGTGCAGGGTGCTTGGTGCAAATACTGGGTGCTTGCTATAGTGGGGGTTACTAGTTGAGTGTAACATGGGTGCTGAATATTGGTGGGATTGCTGTGGGTGCAGGGGCTGGGAGATCACTGTGGGTACTGCTATGAATGGAATAGTTGGTGCTAGGGGAGGTAGAGGTCAGTGTGGTTGCTGGGGGAGGTAGAGGTCAGTGTTGGTGCTGGGAGAAGGGTAGGTCACTGTGGGTGCTGTGAAAGGTAGAGGTCAGTATGGGTGCTGGTGGAAAGGGAGGTCACTGTGGGTCCTTTAGGGGAGGTCACTGTGGGTCTTGGGGGAGGTAGAGGTCATTGTGGGTGCTGGAGGAAGGGGAGGTTGTCACAGGAGCCCTGGTGGCTGGAACGCGAAATGTCTTCCAAACGGTTCCAGCGCACAAATTGTGCAAACTGTGGTCGCAGTCAATGCGAAGAAACCGTTGGGAATTGGCCGCAGACAAACCAGAAGGGAGCCTGTGGGTTACGGAAATACACTTTACACACTATTCCAGGGTATAACTGCCACCACTTCTGCTTTCCTGGGCCAGAAGCACCCACTGACTAGCTATTTCTAGACCTGCAAATAAACAGTTAAACACACTCTATTCTTTCTAGCTAACAACAAAACAATAGTAGCATCTCTTCAGAAGTCTGGGTTCAGTTTCTGTGTATGGCTGTATAGCATGATAGTGGTATAACCTACCCAGTCTCCGACCACTCCCCCAACCATTTCCACCCCTCTTCCTTTAACCCCTTCATACACCCTTGAATAAAACCACACGGACTACCCGGCTTGGATAAATTTTCGGCCAAAGCAGCCCATTTATTTTAACCAAACATATTTAAGAACAACATTTTCATCATACATAAATAACTCTTTATTCAAAACGCAACATTAACTCTGAGCACTGAGGTAAGGGGTCCGGAGGCGCCCTCTGATACTCGTACCCTTCCGAACCTGGCATGCAGCCTTGAACCGGCCCCCGCCGCGTTCTCCGGCTCGGGGACAGCTGCATGCCCACTTAAAGCGAACTTCCGCCGAATTGTCTCTCTTGCAGGATTGTCCCTTGACAAATCCTTACCTGATAAACTCAACCTCCGGAGCCCCTTCCCCTCCTGCTGCAATGACAAGTCAAACCCCCCCGTACTCTAATACTAAAAAGGGGAGGGAGGGCGGGAACTTTTCTTCTTCTCTCCGCGGAGTGCCTAAGCTCCGCCTACCCCCTACGCACTATCCTTGCTCCCAGCCCAGCCTCTTCCTGCTGCCCCCAGGGACACCACTCCTCCCTCACCACACTAAGGCACCGCCCCTACTCTACTCCTGGACGGCTACCCTATCATGCTGGGCCTTGCGTATTGTGCTCTGCTCCAGCTCCAGGCCCTTTCCTTGATAGTGGTATAACCTACCCAGTCTCCGACCACTCCCCCAACCATTTCCACCCCTCTTCCTTTAACCCCTTCATACACCCTTGAATAAAACCACACGGACTACCCGGCTTGGATAAATTTTCGGCCAAAGCAGCCCATTTATTTTAACCAAACATATTTAAGAACAACATTTTCATCATACATAAATAACTCTTTATTCAAAACGCAACATTAACTCTGAGCACTGAGGTAAGGGGTCCGGAGGCGCCCTCTGATACTCGTACCCTTCCGAACCTGGCATGCAGCCTTGAACCGGCCCCCGCCGCGTTCTCCGGCTCGGGGACAGCTGCATGCCCACTTAAAGCGAACTTCCGCCGAATTGTCTCTCTTGCAGGATTGTCCCTTGACAAATCCTTACCTGATAAACTCAACCTCCGGAGCCCCTTCCCCTCCACCACGAACGGGCATGAAGCCTCATGCCCGAGAGGCCCCCATCCTCAGAGCTCGCTGGATCCCATCTTCTATCCCTAGGGCCCATAAATCCAACCCCACATCCGTAAGGTGAACCCCATCCCTTCTTAAGAAAAGATGGGTATCCTCCTCCAACTCCAAATGCCTAATGGCCAAGCCCCCATTTCTAATAAAAAATTTAGACACCTCCTTGTTCAGCTTCACTCTGGCCCTGTTGACCTTGCTGACCGATCTCGCCAACCTCCAAGACGATCTGGCCACTACGTCTGACCATATCACGATCGCGTCCGGGAAAAGCGTACGAATACGCAAAAAATCAAATTTGATGTCCTTTACCAACACCCTTGTGGACCTAGCAGCCAGGTCATTCCCCCCAACATGTAGTACCAAAATGTCCGGGGCCCTATCAAGTCTGCAACATCTGTGTAGCTCCGGCATTACCCTAGACCACACCATGCCTGGGAAACCGAGCCACCGAATACAAACCTGCTCCCTGGGGAAGCCAAGCTGCCGACCTTCTGGCCTCACCTCCGCCCGTTTTGCTCCCCAGCGGACATAGGAGTGTCCAAAAATCCAAACCAGGACCCGCGGACCTGCAATACAAACACAGGTCTCTAACAACAAATGTCCTCTTCTACTCCCACTACCTAACCCCCCCTATTTTTTTTTTTTTTTTTTTTTTATTATTGACACACCAAATGCGGCCTAACATACGACTTATAGCGAGAAGACTCCCATCGCCCTATTCTTTTAATGATATCTTCGCTAAGTCCCCACCTAGACGCTTCCGTGGCTGCACCTATCCTAAAAGAGTGGGATGCGAACTCGCGTGCCTGTAGCCCAAGCCCGGTTAAGCACTTTCTAAAAACGGCAATGAATTGGAACCTGGATAAGGGGGTACCATCTCCATGCACTAGGAATGAGGGAGCCGCCGAAGGCCTCATGGCCCCAAAAGCTTCCACTGCTCCGCAAGGACAAAGCGGGCCGTCCGTCCGAAATAAAGAGATGCACCTGCCCCTACCTGATTGATCTGTTTTTGAAAACCGAAGACGAATGACTACGGAGTCTCCCTGGACCCTGACGTCCTCCGCGAGGATGCCTCCCACCTTAACCTTACTGCTGCTCACTAATTCCCCTATCCTAAAAGCCCCAAAAAACGCCAAAATGAACCCTGTCCTAAACAAACTTACCTCAAATGCCGATGAACAAACCTCGTCCAGTCTGCGAACTAGTCTGCCTAACAGCTCAAAAGACACCGGCCGCCTTGAATCCCTGTGAGTCACCCCCACCCTGAAACCTTTTAATGCCTGCCTCACCCTAAAATCCTTTGTCGCATCCAGAAACCCCCTAATTTTAAACCAAAAAGCTAACGCTGACAATTTCTTAGACATCGCTGATGACGACACTCCTTCCGAAAAACACTTTCCCACAAAGTATAATAGCAGACATAGCCTGTCCTCTTGCGATTGACAGCCGCCCACCTGTACCATCAAAGCATCCCACGTGTTCCATACCAACGTGTATGCTGCCCAAGACGATGCTGCCAAGGATTGCCTGATCAATCCAGATACTGCCCGACAGGAATTCTCCACACCGCTTCGGGACACTCCTCCCCACTCTCGTCCGCCGATGGAGCCGCCGCCCGGAATCTGGCCCACTGGAATCGAGAGAGGGCATCAGCAATCACATTATCAATCCCTGGCAAATGCACCGCAGTAATCTGAGAATTCAAACGCAAGCAATCCAGTACTAACTGCCGCATCAAACAGATAACTGGCGGTGATGACGCCGAAAAATTATTTAT
Organism: Hyperolius riggenbachi; assembly: GCF_040937935.1. NCBI lineage: Eukaryota > Metazoa > Chordata > Amphibia > Anura > Hyperoliidae > Hyperolius > Hyperolius riggenbachi. Next base: position 224,604,311 of record NC_090655.1, read on the forward strand.
AGCTGCCACCACACCCATGTTATCACAGTTAATTCGAATCGTCCTATCAGCCAGTCTCTGCCCCCACAAACGAAACGCCACTATGATCGGAAACAATTCCAACATAACCAAATTGGAGGTAAAACCTGCTTTCACCCAGGACAAGTCCCAGGCGGGGGCACACCAACTCCCTGCCAAAAAGGCTCCAAAACCGATTGCACCGGACGCATCCGTGAATAATTCAGCATCAACATTACTCACCATTTCCTGAATCCGTAAGGGTCTGTAATTAAATTCCTCCAGAAATCTAGCCCACACCCTTAAATCCCCCCGTAACTCTGCCGATAAACGAATCCGATGGTGAGGAGAGGACTTTCCTGCCGTTGCCATGGACAGCCGCCTGCAGAATACACGTCCCATGGGCATGATTCTGCAGGCAAAATTCAATTTCCCGAGTAACGACTGCAGATCACGCAACGTTATTTTTTTAGACTTTTCAGCCAGCTTCACTGCCGCCGTTAAATCTTCTACCTTGTCCGTCGGTAACCGACACTCCATGGCCAACGTGTCAATAGTGATGCCCAAGAATTTTGTGGACGTCACCGGGCCCTCTGTCTTGTCTTCTGCCAGAGGCACCCCGAATAGGGCACACACATGTCTCATCGCGGCCAGCGCTGAAATGCACTCACCCGAATCTGACGCCCCCATAAACAAAAAATCATCCAAGTAATGGATAATTGATCGTACACCTGAAACCTCCCTCACCACCCATTCCAAAAAACAGCTGAACTTCTCAAAATATGAACAAGAAATGGCACACCCCATAGGAAGGCATTTGTCTACAAAATATTCACCCCCCCAGTGACAACCAAGCAAACGGAAGCTATCCGGGTGCACCGGGAGCAACCGAAATGCAGCTTCAATGTCGGTCTTTGCCAACAAGGCCCCCGCACCTAACCGCTTGACCCACCGCAATGCCACATCAAAGGATGTGTATGCCACTGATGTTTCCTGATCCGCCAGGCCGTCGTTAACCGATAATCCTTTTGGAAAAGACAGATGGTGAATGAGCCGAAAGGAACCCGGTTCCTTCTTCGGCACAACACCCAAGGGAGACACCACTAAATTGCGCAATGGTTGTTCTGTAAATGGGCCCGCAATACGGCCCGCTGCCAATTCCTTGTTCAACTTTTGAGACACTACCTCAGGAAATTCATAAGCTGATCTCAAGTTCCTCACTGGACCGTCCGCTGATAACGTACAACTACTGGGAATGACAAAACCGTCCCTAAACCCTGCATGCAAGAACTCCGCTGCCTCCCTCTGAGGATACCTACCGAGCAACTGCTCCATTTTTTCCACCCTCACCGGCGTCGTCCCTCTTGCTTGCAGGTTCAGCCGCCTTACCTCTGCGCTGTCTATAACATTTTGAGGCCGGATGTGAACCTCCGCAGGCTGAACACTCGTGTTTAAAACGACACGATTGCCCAAAACGACAAGATCCGTCGTTAAATTGCCAGCATACTCCTTTTCCCTTACCGGCCAGCTGTCCAGTGGGGGCTGGGCTGCTGGCCTGTCCCTGAAAGGGCGGTGCCGCCCGAGCAGGAATCATAAGGCGCATCCATAGCTCGATGTCCTTGTGATCCCAGCGTATGGCTGGACGGACCGCCTTACTCTGCCTAAACTGCTCGTCGTATCTGAGCCAAGCATTTCCGCCGTATGACCGATGAGCATCCCCTATCGCATCCATATACCTGAATAACGACGAACAGCAGTCCGGCTGACGCTCCCCAATCACACTCGCCAATATATTGAACGCCTGAAACCAGTTTTGGAACGTTCGCGGGATAAGCCGGTAGCGGCGTTCCTCCTCCCTCTTTTTTTCATCTAGTTTCCCCTTATCTAAATTAAACTTCTCCAATGGTAAAAGGGAAAAAATCTCAACATATTCCCCCCTCCATATACGCTCCCTCGTCTCCTGTTTCAGGTGGGCCCCCAAACGTCCCATAAAACAAACATACGTCTCACTATGAGCGGCGTCTGAGAGACGCACCAAATCCGCCTCCCTTCTCTCCGCCCCACCGCCCCCCGACTGATCACTCAGCCCTGGTGTGACCGATACCTCCCCACTTGCCGACCCGTTTGGCTCCGCCAACGGGGGGGGGGGAACCTGGACTGCTTGTACCACCGGGGGAATCTGGGAAAGAGTTGTCAACTGCCCTGGGGCGGACCCCGCCCCCCCCGGATGAACCTGAGGAAGAGGCACTACCTGACCTGTGATAGACCCCACCCCCACCGGAGCAAACTGAGAAAGAGGCAATACCTGCCCTGGCGCGGACCCCGCCCCCACCGGAGCAACCTGGGGAAGAGATACTACCTGCCCTGGCGCGGACCACGCTCCCACCGGCCCTGACATACCTGACATGGCTCTTAAACCTGCCCACAACACCTCTAAAGCGGACGGTACCTGAGATGGCATACCTGTAACCACCCCCTGTCCCCCCGCACCCGCCCCAAACAGCAAATTGGTCAGTACATTGGCATCATTGGCCTCACCTGGCTGTGCCGGACGAACGCCCTGGTCAGCCGTCACTCCGGATCCCGAGCTGGCACCCGCTTCCTCTCCCGCCGATGAGTCCTCATCCGACAGTGGTGTGTTCTCTGGCGACCGTCTGTCGTCTTGCCCACCATGATCCTGGCGGCGCTGCACCACACTCCGAACACTCTTTTGGCTGGTCCCTCTGGATGACGCCTTGCCCTTGCTCTTCCCTCCTCCCTTTGCCGCCTTGGACGATCCCGGTCTCTGGGTTTGGGCCACCGCCGCTCCCTGGGAGGAAGCGGTGCCCGTCCCTGCGGTAGCCTCCTGTTGAGTCTGCCTGGCCTGCTGCGATGTGCGGGGCACAGGGGCCGTCTGCTGAACAGATCCTCCAGACGTCTGCGCAGGAGCCGATTGCCCCCTCTGCGCGCCACTAGACGAGCGTTTTCCGCCTCTCGGATTCCTCTCGGCCGCCCCCCTGCCGCTAGCATGCGTTCGCTTGGCAGGGGGCGCGGGAGGGTCCCATTGCGGTGACTCCGTCTTGGCCCAGCGTCCGGGCTGAGCCGCTCCGGCGGCCTGGATTTTCGTTTGGCCTGCGCAGCCTCACCTTGGCTCCCCTCCGGCTGCGCAGACGTACTCGGGGCCATGGCTGCGAGCTGTGACTGGACCCATGCAGGCCCCCTGGCTGCCGCTTCGTCGCGGATCCGCGCCACAAGGCTTTCCACGTCTTCCATGCTGGGAGAAGGAGTGCGTGCAGCCAACTTTTCTTCTTCTCTCCGCGGAGTGCCTAAGCTCCGCCTACCCCCTACGCACTATCCTTGCTCCCAGCCCAGCCTCTTCCTGCTGCCCCCAGGGACACCACTCCTCCCTCACCACACTAAGGCACCGCCCCTACTCTACTCCTGGACGGCTACACTATCATGCTGGGCCTTGCGTATTGCGCTCTGCTCCAGCTCCAGGCCCTTTCCTGGTTTAGCGGAACAGTAAACGACTTTGATAAAGTCTTTATTTACGGGCAATATAAATAATTAATATATACAGACAATCATTAAAATCAACAATTATTGAGACATTAATAGCGCAGTATGAAAAGAAAAGGATAAAATACTTAGGTTCATGGAAAGATGTCCGTTTGTGGGAAAACTTGTAGAGTTCTTTGTTTCTTCAAAAAGGGGGGTGCCTGAGACTCCTGGCGCTACCTTAACTAGGGGGCACCTGTCACTACCTAAACTATCCAGACCAGCCAGCCCAGCATCACCACCAGCCAACCAGCCCAGAATCACTGTCAAAAAGACCACAGCATCACCACCAGTCAGGCCAGCATTTACTTCAACCAGCCAAGCACAGCCCAGCATCACCGCCAGCCAACCCAGCCATGGCATCACCGCCAACCCAGCCACAGCATCGGCCACAGCATCACCACCAGCCAACCCGGCCACAGCATCACCGCCAGCCAGGCCACAGCATCACTGCCAGGCCTTTCAGCCCACACATACAATACAATACAATAACATTTCTATAGCGCTTTTCTCCCATAGGACTCAAAGCGCTTAGGCTCTCTCAGATTCAGTAATTAGTAGGATGAAGTATTCACACAACAAAAGTTATATTTCTGCAAATGCCAGACTGAACAGGTGGGTTTTCAGTCTGGATTTAAACACGTCCAGGGATGGGGCTGTCCTGATCTGTTGAGGTAAGGAGTTCCAAAACGTAGGGGCAGCATGACAGAAGGCTCTGGGACCAAAAGTTTCCAAGTGGACTCTGGGTATGACTAGATTATTAGAACCTGTGGATCTGAGAATGCGGGGATTGCTACGCAGCTGTAACATATCTTTCATGTATCCAGCGCCTAGATTATTCAGGGATTTAAATGTCAGTAGGCCGATCTTGAATAGGACCCTCCATTCTATAGGTAGCCAGTGAAGGGAATGCAGGACTGGCGTTATGTACAAGTGACGGGGTTGGTTGGTTAGCAGTCTGGCAGCAGTATTCTGTATCAGCTGTAGGCGGTACAAGACCTTTTTTGGAAGGCCAGTGTAGAGAGCATTGCAGTAGTCCAGTCGGGATGTGATGAAGGCGTGGACTAAGGTTGGCAGATCTTCTGGGGGTATGAGGTGCTTGATTTTTGCAATGTTCTTCAGGTGAAAATAGGATGATTTCACCACAGCAGAGATTTGAGTTCTGAAGTTTAAATCCCCATCAATTAGAACTCCCAGGCTACGCACATGATCAGAGCTGCGTAGATCCGTGCCTCCTATTCCCAGTGGTGAAGACTGCAAGTTAAGTTGTTTTGTTATCATGCTCTGCCCTCCAATCAGAAGGACTTCAGTTTTGTCTGCATTTAGTTTCAGCCAGTTGTCATTCATCCATTGCTGTAGTTCACGTAAGCAGGCGTTTATAGTTAGAGTTGGGTCTGTCACACCAGGCTTGAAGGAAAGATATAGTTGGGTGTCGTCTGCATAGCAGTGGTATGTCAGGCCATGCTTTTGGATTAGTTTTCCCAACGGTAGCATGTAAATCGTGAAAAGCAGCACATCATCCCCAATCCAGCCAAAAACAGTATTGCCAGGCATAGCAGCCAGTACAGGAGAATTCAGAAGCCAGGTTAGAGGTGTCTACCATATTAAGGGGGCATTCTGCCTATTTATGTGAAATGCTGTCTATTTATGTGCCATCAGCAATGTCAGATTTCTACTACTTACTGTAAGTAGCAGCAACGTAGGTATAAGGAACGTGCCTATTAATAGTGATGTTTCCGCCGAGACCCGGGCAGAATTCGTTGCTTCCGGGTGTCGGTGGCTGTTCCCCGCTGGTGACGCTGCTGCTGGGATACAGGCCGCACATTCTGATAGGTGGAGGGTGCATTCCCAGTACGTCCTCCGCAGATGTAAACAATAGTCAGCTGACTGCGGTCAGCAGACAGTGCAGTGTCAGTTGACATTACAGCTGACACCTAGGTAGGTGTACTGCTGTATGATTGGATGTGCGATGTGTGGCCGGCAGGCTTGCTCTCCAGGACTCCCGAATGCGAATCTACCCGAATTATTCGGGTAAATTTCAGCGTTCCCGAAGTCGAAGCCGAATGCGCCGGACCCGAAGCCGAAGGCGGTCGAATGTAAGCATTTGAATTCGGCCGGATGACGCGTTGGGTTCGGCTTCGGGATTCGGGAGTGACGCGGGCCAATCAGAATTCCTCCAGCCGAATCCCTGGCAACACTAGCAACCAATCAGAGGAGGGGAGCCTAACCCTCCCCTCCTCTATATAAGGCGGCGGCCATTTTGCGGAGCTACACACTTGTGTGACTGAGCTGGTACTGAGAGCATCTCCAGTGCTGTGCTGCGTGTCTGATCAAGTGTATTCTGTGCTAAACCTAGCGTTTTGCTTCCTAAACACCTCCTAAACACATTAATTGTACTGTTATATAGATAGATAGTAATTTGATTGTTTGTAGTCAGCTAGTGTGTACTGTATACTGTGCTAGGCTAGTGTTAGTCTGTGTGCAGGCTAGGCCTGCTAGCCTAGGGCAACCTTAGCCTACTACTAGCTTAGGTAGGTTAGGGATTCTAGTTAGTTGTGTACTATAGTAGTTTAGTTAAATTGTACTGCTGCTGTTTGCTGTAGTTTGTTAGTTTATAGCTTCAGTACTGTTAGTTAATACAAGTTAGTTACTGATTGACTGTGTACAGGCCAGCATCCCTTGTTGTCACCTGCTGTGACTGTCATTTGCCGACGCACCCTGTTGATTGCGTCTGACCGTGTGTGGCCGACCGACTGTAATTTGTCACCCACTGTCTGGCAGTTAGTTATACTGTTTAGTACAGCAGGCGTTTAATAGTTACTACCTGCGCGTACAACCGTACTACTACTAGGTAGGTGGTAGTCTTCCACTACTACTACCACCGACCCCTTCATTTATTTTTTTTCATTTGTTACTGTGTGATTTATTACCTTTCTGTAGTAAATAGTTACATTCGCAGGCCAGCATCCCTTGTTGTCACCTGCTGTGTGACTGTCGTTTGCCGGCGCACCCTATTGATTGCGTCTGACCGTGTGTGACCGACCGACTGTAATTTGTCACCCACTGTCTGGCAGTTAGTTATATTGATTACTGTTTAGTACAGCAGGCGGTTAATAGTTACTACCTGCGCGTACAACTGTACTACTAGTAGGTAGGTGGTAGTCTTCCACTACTACTACCACCCACCCCTTCATTTAATGTTTTTCATTTGTTACTGTGTGATTTATTACCTTTCTGTAGTAAATAGTTACATTCGCAGGCCAGCACCCCTTGTTATCACCTGCTGTGTGACTGTCATTTGCCGGCGCACCCTATTGATTGCGTCTGACCGTGTGTGACCGACCGTAATTGTCACCCACTGTCACACGAGTTAGTACTGTAGAGTCTCACTGTTAGTAGTACTACTACTACTACTACTTCTACTACTACTACTACTACTTAAAAAAAAAACAAATTTCATTTTTTGTTGACACTTACCACTATTCAGTCACCACCACCAACCCAGACTTTATTAAAGTTTACACCGCATGTTTGAGATGGGTCGTCGCCTTGGGCCCATTGTGGAGAGTGAGGTGTAGGCTGTGGTGGAAATGATGGCAGAGCAGCAAGCCACCGTTTCCAGCCAGGCCTCCAGCACCAGCGAGACCAGTGCCACCACCACCAGCACTCCGGTCCGCAGCAGGCCTCCACCACCGCTTGAGGTCATGGTGACCCCGTTGACCAGCCTGCCCTCACTGAGCTCGGTCTTCACCCCAGTGACTGCAGCCGTGTACAGGGATGTTGTGGAGAAGTTTGAGCAGGAGATAATGGGGAGTCTGGGGACATCATCATGCAAGGAGGAGGAGGAGGAGTTGGAGGTGGAGCAGTTTGTTGTTGGCGCTGATGAGGAGGGGCGTGATGCAGGGGATTTTGGGCTACTGGATGTGGTTGAGGCGGGCTCAGAGGACATGTTTGGGGATGATGATGACATGCTGAATCCTCCCTATGTGCCACCACTAGCACACTTGCTTGAAGGCAGCTCATCATCGGAGGAGGAGGTGTCTCTGGCACAGAGGCATGGCAGCAGCAAGGCGGCAAGCACAGGGCGTGGAAGGCAGGAGCCACAGCCTGCTGCTTCAGCCGCTACCACCACCCGCAGCAAACCTTCAACCAAACCAAAAAAGGCACAAGCCTCCAAGGGCACCAAAAAACCCCAGCCCTCAAGCTCAAAGGGCAGGTTGAAGTCCCCAGTCTGGCGGTTCTTCACTAAGTGCACAGAGGACCCGACCCGTGCAATTTGCAACAGTTGCAAGGTCAGTCTCAGCAGAGGTCATGATCTCCTCAAGCTGAGTACCTTGTGCCTGTCGACCCACTTAGATACCAGGCATTTTGAGGATTTTTGTGAGTATGAGAAGCTGATGCAAAGTGGCACAGGCAGTGGTCAGAGCCAGACAGCCACTGCACAGATTTCAGCAGCAGCAGCAGCATCCCACCCAGCAGCAGCAGCAGGAGCACAGCAGCAGCAACTAACTCCTCCCCCCCCCCCCCCCGGGCAGCCAGTCCTCAGTTGCCTCATCAGCTCCCTCCACAGTGGCCTCCTCATCCTCCCGCGCAGGCAAACGCCACCAGACCCTGTTCAGCGAGTCCTTTCCCGGTGTGACCAAGGTGTTGCCTCCCGCTCACAGGCGCATCTGGGTGCTGAACGGGTTGCTTGCCCGGGCCATGTGCTCCCAGCTCCTGCCATATTCCTTCGTGCAGGAGGGGAGTGACATGAGAGCGCTGCTGCATTTTGGGATCCCAGAGTGGCAAGTCCCCAGCTGCCACTACTTATCCCGCACGGCGATCCCAGCACTGCACCAGTTTGCCATGGCGAACGTGGGCCGCGCACTCGATCACGCTGTAAGTGCGCGGATCCACATAACCATGGATTCATGGAGCAGCCGTTTTGGGACAGAACGCTATCTGTCCTTTACGGCACACTGGGTCAGCCTGGTGGAAAGCCTGAGCGAGGAAGCAGCAGGTCCACCCTCGGGCGCATCAACAGCAGCAGCAGCGGCACCAGTCGCCCACTATGTGGTGCCACCACGCGGGGTCAGGGGAGAAGCAGCAGCTCCCGCCGCCAAGCAACAACGCAACAGCAGGGTGAAGGCCCGCCACTGCCAAGCACTGCTGGAGATGGTGAGCTTGGGGAAGAACAGTCTGACAGCAGCCAACGTGCTCCGCTACCTGAGGGAGCAGGAGAAGACGTGGCTGACCCCAAGAGGCCTCCGAGTCGGATTGGTGGTGTCCGACAATGCCGCCAACCTGCTGGCTGCTATCAGCAGGGGACACTTATCCCACATACCCTGCTTGGCCCACATCCTGAACCTGGTGGTGCAGAAGTTCCTGCGCACCTACCAGGGGATGGAGGAGCTGTTGGAAGCGGGGCGGAAAATTGTGCGCACTTTCCGCCGCTCAGCTGCTGCTGCATCAAAGCTGGCAGAGATCCAGCAGCGCAAGGGCCTGCCACCACACCGCCTTGTCATCGATGTGCCAACTCGCTGGAACTCCACCCTGGCGATGTTGGAGCGGCTGGTTGAGCAGAGGAGGGCTATCAACCGGTACATCCTGGATGGCACTCTCGAAGGCACCACCAAACTCCAGCTCCTCACCAAAGTACAGTGGGGGCAGATGCAGCAGGTCTGCTTGGTGTTGGCTCCCTTCCTGCAGGGAACCAACCTGGTGAGCCAGGAGCGGGCATCCCTCTGCCAGTGGGTGCCCTTTGTTTGTCTGCTGGACAGGGCCCTTGGCGATTTGGTGGATTTGGGGGAGGAGGCCCTGAAGCAGCTGGAACAGCAGCCGCCTACGCAGTCCACTGCTGTGCAGGAATTTGAATCCCTGGAGGAGGATGAGGAGGAGTTGGAGGTGCTGGACGTCGCTGCTGAGGGGGAACAGCGGAGCGCAGCAGCAGTGGTGCGAGGGTGGAGAGAGGAGGAAGAGGCTCAGGAGCCAGAGGAGGACGCTGACCCTGATGTCTCTGTATCATGGACCACCCTGTTCCCCATGGCAGCGCACATGCTGCGTTGCCTGCGCACAGACCCCAGGGTGAAGCAGATGCAAGCGAGGGAGGACGCCTGCATCAGCATGATCCGGGATCCACGGCTGAGGGGGAAGTGGGCTCGGTTTCTGCCTGCTAGAGGACATGAGCAGCGCACAAGCGAGTTGCAGCAGCTCCTTGTTCGGAGACTGGAGGAAGCCTTCCCCCAGGCTTCCACCCCCTCTGTCCCTGTCCAGCCAGCACAGCAGCCGTTGCCTGCGGCCAGCAGCAGTGTCAGGCGCCCAGGAGACCTGCTGTCATTGACACAGGCGCTCTATATGATGGTAGAGCAGCCGAGAGAGGAGGTGTGTGCAGCAGCCACCTCCTCTGAAAGCCACTGCCAGCGCATGACCCAGATGGTGGCTGAGTACATGGGGTACTTCAGTGTGCTTGACACCGGCAGCGTGGACCCCATGGATTACTAGATGGAGCGGTTGCACATCTGGAGTGAGCTGGCGCAGTACGCCCTGGAAGTCCTGTCTTGCCCCCCTTCCAGCGTGCTGTCCGAGAGGTGCTTCAGTGCGGCCGGTGGCGTGGTCACCGAGAAGCGCTCTCGTCTGTCCACAGAGGGAGTGGACAGACTGACATTTTTGAAGATCAACCAGGCCTGGATTGAACGCATGTTCCTGGCACCTACTGTCGGCGAGAGGAGGACATGAGGTGCCTGGGAATCATTCTGCTGCTGCCACACGTCACTCCTCTTCCTGCTGCTGTTGCTGATGTATTTATATATTTATGAATTTATTGATTTATTTATGAATTTATTTATTTGTGTATTTATTTATTTATTGTATTTATACAGCGCCAACATATTACGAAGCGCTGTTTTTCATCCTCCTGCTGTTCACCACACAATGCATGCCTGCTGCTGCCACACGTCACTCCTCTTCCTGCTGCTGTTGCTGATGTATTTATATATTTATGAATTTATTGATTTATTTATGAATTTATTTATTTGTGTATTTATTTATTTATTGTATTTATACAGCGCCAACGTATTACGAAGCGCTGTTTTTCATCCTCCTGCTGTTCACCACACAATGCATGCCTGCTGCTGCCACATGTCACTCCTCTTCCTGCTGCTGATGTATTTATATATTTATGAATTTATTGATTTATTTATGAATTTATTTATTTGTGTATTTATTTATTGTATTTATACAGCGCCAACATATTACGAAACGCTGTTTTTCATCCTCCTGCTGTTCACCACACAATGCATGCCTGCTGCTGCCACACGTCACTCCTCTTCCTGCTGCTGTAGTTATCCTGCTGTCTGTGCTCCCACCGCCAGGGTCCACGGAAAACATTGCCTGCTGCCATTCGCTACTCCTCCTCCTGAGTTTATCCTCCTGCCTGTCTGTGTTCCCACCGCCAGGGTTCACAGAATTATGCGCTGCTGCCATGAGCCACTAGCTATTACGCCACTACAATAGCTATACCCTAGTAAAAAAAAAAAATCTGAGGTGTCTGGGTTGAAAACTGTGCTGTCCCAGTTGTGCATTGGGCACAATGCGGGCTGCACGACCGCTGTCCGGAACCTCCTCCTGCTCTTTCATGTTTATTTTCAGCCATGGTACCAACGCTAGGTACCATTGGCCTGTGACATTGCCTGCTGCCATTCGCCACTCCTCCTCCTGCTGAGTTTATCCTCCTGCCTGTCTGTGTTCCCACCGCCAGGGTCCACAGAATTATGCGCTGCTGCCATGCACCACTAGCTATTACGCTACTACAATAGCTATACTGTTGTAAAAGAAAAAAAAATTCTGAGGTGTCTGGGTTGAAAACTGTGCTGTCCCAGTTGTGTATTGGGCACAATGTGGGCTGCACGACTGCTGTCCGGAACCTCCTCCTGCTCTTTGGTATTTATTTTCAGTCATGGTACCAACGCTAGGTACCATTGGCCTGTGACATTGCCTGCTGCCATTCGCCACTCCTCCTCCTGCTGAGTTTATCCTCCTGCCTGTCTGTGTTCCCACCGCCAGGGTGCACAGAATTATGCGCTGCTGCCATGCGCCACTAGCTATTATGCCACTACAATAGCTATGCTGGTGTTGAAGATAACATTTCACAACAGTAGAGTTCTGTAAGGGAAAAAACAAAGAATGTTGGTAGTGGACGGTGGAGAAGAAGAAGAATAACCATGTGAAGAAGAAGAAGAAGAAGAATCAGGTGAAGAAGTAGTAGAAGAGGAAGAAGAACCAGGTGAAGAAGAAGAACCAGATAATGAAGAAGAAGTAGAACCAGGTGAAGAAGAAGAAAAAGAAGAACCAGGTGAAGAAGAAGAAGAAGAACCAGGTGAAGAAGAAAAGAACCAGGTGAAGAAGAACCAGTTCAACCAGTTGATGTTGAAGAAGAATAAGAAGATGAAGAAGAACCAGGTGAAGAAGAAGAAGAAAGAACCAGGTGAAGAAGAAGAAGAGAAGAACCAGGTGAAGAAGAAGAAGAGAAGAACCGGGTGAAGAAGAAGAAGAGAAGAACCGGGTGAAGAAGAAGAAGAGAAGAACCATGTGAAGAAGAAGAAGAGAAGAACCAGGTGAAGAAGAACCAGATGATGATGAAGAAGGAGAATAAGAAGACGAAGAAGAATCAGGTGAAGAAGAAGATGAAAAAACAATTGAAGATGAACCAGGTGAAGAAGAACTTAAAGAACCAGATGCCAGTGAAGAAGAAGATGATAGTAATGAATGATTGATGACGAGAAACAAAAAGAGGGTAAAACAGAAAAAGAAAATGGTGAAGAAAAAGATGGAGAGAAAAAAAAGAAGACGGTGACGATGAATAAACAAGAAATGCTGAAAAAAAAGTTTTCCATCACATTTTTCTTTTTTTTTTTTTATATTAGACCTATTTACATGTGATTTCCCTTTAAAAAAAAAATCTGAATTCGCGAACACAAATTTTTCCCGAATTTTTTTACGCAACCTGAACCGAATTCGAATCCGAACCGAATTCGGCGATTGCATCCGAATCCGAATTTTCCGCGGGCCCGAATTCGAATGTACCCGAATCGAATTTTGATACATTCGAGCAACCCTGGTGGCCGGCCACTGATTGGATGAAAGCTGTATTTAAACCTGTAGATTCCTCCCAGTTATCACCTGTAATAAGCATAGCTGTGGCTAGTTGCTGGGCGTGCACTCACTTGTTAGATTACTGGACATTGACCCTTGGCTTGTATTTGACTATTCTTGTCTGTTGTTATTAACCCTTGCTTTGATTCCTGGAAACTCTTGCCTGCTGCCTGTACTGACCTCTGCCTGTTTACTGGATACCCTTGTTTGCCGCCTGGACCAACCTTTGTCTGGTACTGGATACTCTTGTCGCCTGGACCGACCATTGCCTATTTACTGGATATTCTTGCATGCTACCTGAACTGGACGGTAAGTATACTTGAACTAATCCTTACCAGTTATTAAATAACCTTGCATGCAGACTTTGTATGAACTCTCTCAAATACCACCTGGATTATCGATTATCTGTTGAATAACCTTGCATGTAGATCTTGCATACATTCTCTCATTACCTGGATTATCCATTACCTGTTGAATAACCTTGCATGTGGACTTTGCATGAACTCTTTCCTAATACCTGGAACCTTCACTGCCTGTTCCTGTTCTATCTGTCATTTCTGACAATCGACGCTGAGAGCCTCATCCTCCTGAAGCAAGGTAATAACCCTGTGTGATACTAATGAACTATTGAAATGTGTTACTAGCCTCATCAGGCTTCTAACAGGTTATTGTCCTCTCTACGTCAGTCTGTATGCCTTGCACGTTAAGTCTTGGGGGTAGAGTTGGGCCGAACCTCCGATTTTAGGTTCGCGAACCGGGTTCCCGAACTTCCGCGGAAGGTTCGGTTCGCGTTAAAGTTCGCGAACCACAATAGACTTCAATGGGGATGCGAACTTTGAAAAAAAAAAAAATATGCTGGCCACAAAAGTGATGGAAAAGATGTTTCAAGGGGTCTAACACCTGGAGGGGGGCATGGCGGAGTGGGATACACGCCAAAAGTCCCCGGGAAAAATCTGGATTTGACGCAAAGCAGCGTTTTAAGGGCAGAAATCATATTGAATGCTAAATGACAGGCCTAAAGTGCTTTAAAACATCTTGCATGTGTATACATCAATCAGGTAGTGTAAATAAGGTACTGCTTCACACTGACACACCAAACTGTTCACTGAACAGAACAGGTATGCAGTGGCGGGTTCACTGAACAGAACAGGTATACAGTGGTGGGTTCACTGAACAGAACAGGTATGCAGTGCCGGGTTCACTGAACAGAACAGGTATGCAGTGGCGGGTTCACTGAACAGAACATGTATGCAGTGGCGGGTTCACTGAACAGAACAGGTATACAGTGGCGGGTTCACTGAACAGTACAGGTATGCAGTGGCAGGTTCACTGAACAGGTATGCAGTGGTGGGTTCACAGTACAGGTATGCAGTGGTGGGTTCACAGAACAGGTATGCAGTGGTGGGTTCACAGTACAGGTATGCAGTGGTGGGTTCACAGAACAGGTATGCAGTGGTGGGTTCACAGAACAGGTATGCAGTGGTGGGTTCACAGAACAGGTATGCAGTGGTGGGTTCACAGAACAGGTATGCAGTGGTGGGTTCACAGAACAGGTATGCAGTGGCGGGTTCACTGAACAGGTATGCAGTGGTGGGTTCACAGAACAGGTATGCAGTGGTGGGTTCACAGAACAGGTATGCAGTGGTGGGTTCACTGAACAGGTATGCAGTGGTGGGTTCACAGTACAGGTATGCAGTGGTGGGTTCACAGAACAGGTATGCAGTGGTGGGTTCACAGAACAGGTATGCAGTGGTGGGTTCACAGAACAGGTATGCAGCCAGGGACAAGCTAAGCCTAACTAATCTTTCCCTATGAGAGAGTGTTCAGCAGCTCGCCCTACTCTCACTAATGCAGGCACACGAGTGACCGTAATGGTCGCCGCTGCCTGCCTTTTAGTAGGGGGGGAGTGGCTCCAGGGGCTAGTGTAGCCTAATTGGCTACACTGGGCCTGCTGACTGTGATGTAGAGGGTCAAAGTTGACCCTCCATGGTGCATTATGGGGCGAACCGAACTTCCGCAAAGGTTCGCCTGCGGGACGCGAACGCGAACCACGGAAGTTCGCATGGAACCGTTCGCAGGCGAACCGTTCGGCCCAACTCTACTTGGGGGTAACCGTAGTCAGGAGACAAATAACGTGTCCTGTTCACACGGGGGGCTTGTCTATAGGTGAAGACGTGGGCCGGGCTCAGAGCTGCGGTAATATATTGGGGCATAGAGACTGATTGGGGACATATCCTGTCAAGCCTTACAATAGGAAAAAAGTAATGTATGGCTCATGTTACTCTGGAAGAATTATACGATAATTAATTTTGGAATCTATCTATTATTAGGACTGTGGCCCATGCTTATTGGTTTTGCACATGAGTATTCCGGTGCAAATAAGGCTATTTATTTAAGGATATCCAAGTTCTCAGGAGCAGGGAGATACACCCCAATCAGGAAAAACAGGTTATTCTGGAGTTTATGTGTTACAAATAAATACCTGTCCCTCTCATCTGTTTTGACGCTAATGATCTAATTACTTTGAAAAGAAATGTGTTTATTAATGTTTGTTTTTTTGTTGTTGTAGTTTTTTTTTAAAGGGGGTGTGTGTGTGTGTGTGTGTGTGCGTGCGTGCGTGCGTGCGTGCGTGCGTGCGTGCGTGTGTGTGTGCGTGTACTTACAAACTCATTGAAGATCATGTCCAGGCTTTAAACCTTTAAACCTAAAGATTTTAAACCCCAAAAAAGATTTAAAGATTTATACCTAAAAATGTTTTCTCTGAGAAGCAACACAGCAAGGCAGTCATGTTTACTCTTCACAAAAAGGTCTGTTGCCTGACTAAATTCAATTTCCGGATTCATGCTTTATATTTGGTTCAAATTTATCCAGGGAAATCAACTACTGATATGCAAATAGGAACAATTAAAGCCTTTTCTGCTGCCTGTACTGAGCCTTGCTTGTTTAACACCCTCATCTTGTCTGCTGCCTGCCTGCCTGCCCTGACTTGGGCTCAGTTAATGACTTTGTCCTGATAGCTGCCAGTCCTGACTTTACCCTGTTCCATAACTCCTCTACTGTACTTGAAGACGCAGTGTCTGTTGCCAATCAAGACAGCTGTCATCTGTAGGGGCAGCGCAAATGGCACATTGGGATGAATACTACTGTAACTCCTTTTTATTACTGCTCTTGCCTATGTTTTACTGTCTTTCTGACCCTAAATTCACTCATTATCTTTTACAGCAAAGTCCCTGTTATCTGGAAGCAGCCGGAAGTCTCAACTAACCAGCATGATTGAGTAGGATAATGGAGCTAAACAATTTTTTTTTTTTGGGGGGGGGGGGGGGGTGTAAGAGCAAGAACTACTTTTGGATTTGGATTTGGTGTAGTGTTTTTAATGCCCGCACAAGCAACCGATAAGCACATGTATCCAACATCAGGCAATCCCTGCCACTGCCGGACACCAGGTGTCTGTCTGTATTGTGCAGTCAGTTTGCTCTGTACTCTCTAGGTTCTATATTGGTGCTATTGTCAGTGTCAGTGTATCACTATGCTATGTTGGTAGTGTTAGTTAATCATCAGATGCTGCTGTTTTTTTTTTCTATATACCTCTCATCAGTGGTAATTTTTATTTAATATCGTGCCAATTATTTGCACCTTGCACTTTTTTATTGTGAAAGCCTATAGCTATATATGCACCACCATTCATATTTGTAGGCATGTATCAATTTTTTATTCACAACAACTTTATTTTGCACAATGCACTTTAATGCATTTGACTCACTGTTTACAGCCATTGACCCATTGTTTACTTTGTTTCCATTTACTGTTCATTGCTGCCCCCATACTGTTTGTTTTTAAAATTTGCAACAATTTTGCTAATAAAGTTTATACACTTATATTATTGGTGTGGTTTACGAATGCATTATTATGCATTACTTATTGCCTTAGTGCTCCTATGGGGTATCCTTCTCTTTTTCTATATATGTTCCATAACTCCAGCCCTTCCATAAAGTCTGCTAATCATGGGCTAGCTAAAGTAGGCCAATGCCCGCTAGGGGTAGCACCTCATAAGGATGGCCCATTATCCTTATGAGGTGCTCTGATGAAGACCACTTCCTTAGACCCTATGCCCTGGGAGAATTTGTGTCAATCACCGAAGCCGGGCTCAACAGGTCCTACCTTCTCCCCAAAACACTTTTCTTCACTTTATCTTCTATGCCACATTCTACCTAGCTTAATAATATTCTTCCACTTTTGTTCTTTGTCATCTAAACTTTTTGGCTAGAGCTGCAGAGTGTTTTGTTTTTGTTTATTGGAGGCTGTCATCTTGCTTTCTGCAAATTCTCAAAATAGCATTACCTGTATAGCTCACGAGTCAGTTTTTTCTGACTCTAGGTTTCTTTTGTCCTCTTGGCAGCTACAGCAAACATTAACAGCTTGTGTCAGTAAATACAGTAATCATATCTTGAAATGGCTAGTTATGTGTATAAATAAGTTATGCGTAGCATAGTCTTGGTAAGGGAAACTTACCCATAAATTTAGTTGCATAAATGATTCTGAATTCAGGTACAATTCAAGTATACGTACACTAACACTAAGTGCTGTTCTGCTGTGAACGATTGCGGAATAGCCGCCGCGTGCCCTGACAGCGTGGCGGCTACTTCCGCATCCAGCCCGGCGGTCTACGCGCTGCGACATGTGTCGGATGTGATACAGCCTTCCTGTGCACATAGGCTGAGGAATACACGCGCGCGCGCGGAGAGACAGAAGCTTTATGGGAAGCAGAGAGGGATCAGCTGACTCCCCTGGTCAGCTGATCCCAGGATGTATGCGGATTGGCTGGAAGGGACTGGGCGACGCTGATCAGCGCTGCACTATATAACCACTCGTCCCTCAGTCTCACGTTGTCTGCCGTTGCGAATGCTTTATGTGTTAGCACACAGACCTCAGTCAGATCCTACAGTGTGTTAGAACCGGGAAGGACCTGGGAATTCACACTGAGCTAGAATATTCTTGTATGTTATGCTTTAGACTAGTTCCAGGGCGTTGTGACTACGGACCTCACACCCAAGCCTAGGATACTGTGTCAATGCTATGTTATGCTTTAGACTAGTTCCAGGGTGTTGTGACTACGGACCTCACACCCAAGCCTAGGATACTGTGTCAATGCTATGTTATGCTTTAGACTAGTTCCAGGGTGTTGTGACTATGGACCTCACACCCAAGCCTAGGATACTGTGTCAATGCTATGTTATGCTGTAGACTAGTTCCAGGGTGTTGTGACTACGGACCTCACAGCCAAGCCTAGGATACTGTGTCAATGCTATGTTATGCTATAGACTAGTTCCAGGGTGTTGTGACTACGGACCTCACACCCGAGTCTAGGATACTGTACCATTTCTATGTTATGAGATAGACTAGTTCCAGGGTGTTGCGACTACGTATCTCACACCCAAGACTAGCACTGTGTACTTGTAT
The DNA here is from genome assembly GCF_040937935.1 of Hyperolius riggenbachi. Taxonomy (NCBI): domain Eukaryota; kingdom Metazoa; phylum Chordata; class Amphibia; order Anura; family Hyperoliidae; genus Hyperolius; species Hyperolius riggenbachi. Next base: position 224,622,434 of record NC_090655.1, read on the forward strand.
TACCTTAGCCCGCCACTAGGGTGTAGAGAGCTAGGATCTCACATCCAGTTAGGGCAAGTCGGTTCATATTAGCAGCAGGGCATCCTGCAACCAAGCTTAGGCCCCTCTCCTAGGGAGCCTTTAGCCTATAGGGATTCACCCACAGTCTGGGGTGAATTCCCTTCTTCCTCTTACCTCCAGCTCCTCTGGTGGTTTTCACTCAAAGTATTACTGCTACACCAAACACTCACATTCCTTAGGTGTCCAGAGGTTAGCAATATATCTGTATTATCGGTGATTCTGCAGATCATCAATAATCGGGTATATATCTGCATTCTTGGTGATACTGCAGATCACCAATAATCAGATTCTCTCTGCGTGCTGACACCAATCGTTACATCTGCATTATAATTTCTTAGTTATTAGTACATAAGCATGTACCTTCTATAGCTGTATACTTATCTTCTGTTATTTGAGCCAACCCAAAATTGGCTATCTTGCAGCTCAGGGTATCTGATACCAATATGCTAGCAGCTCGCAGGTCTCGATGAATGTAATTTTTGCGCTCAAGTAATGCCATTCCTTCTGCCACCTGTTGATGAACAAAATGCATTAAAGTAAAAGTCAATAAAATAAAATGTAGATACTTACCTCAGTAGTGGCGGGAAGCCTCTGGATGGTTCAGAGGTTTTTTGGATCCTTTTACAGCCCACCATTCCAGCAAAGGGACTCTCTAGTGCAGGGGTCAGGAACCTTTTTGGCTGAGAGAGCCATAAACGCCACATATTTTAACATCATAACGACCACGTCATGCCAATGGGCATGATCGCGGTGGCAGGACCACCTAACGCCAATTGGCATCAAGTCCTGGGGCTGGGTTTTGCAGGAGATCGTGCATGCTTATGCGCGCGCATCTCCGCTTGGAAGGCAGAGCTCCACCCCGCTCCGCCTTCAGTCTTCCACAGGCGATCGCTGCTCTGAGACTGTTAGACGGCAAAACCGCCATCTTTTTAGTTAGTTCAGTGCTTCGATCCACAGCAGCGCTGTATTGGGGACAGCCATGTGACACGTCTGTCTGCCCTGGGGGACACAGAAGCAATCAGCAGCCGATCGCTGTGATAGGCAGACGGGGGGAGGGAGGGGAATTAAAATAATAAAAAAAAGCAAAGAATGTTTATGAAAAATAAAGACATAAATATTTGTATAAAAATAAACAAACATCTGGGGCGTGATCTGACCCCACCAACAGAAAGCTCTGTTGGTGGGGAGAAAGGGGGGGGGATCACTTATGTCCTGAGTTGTGTGGCCCTGCAGCAAGGCCTTAAAGCTGCAGTGGCCATTTTTGTAAAAATTGGCCTGGGTGGGGGCGGGGGGTAAAGCCTGTGGTCCTGAAGTGGTTAAAATGTATTTCCATGCAGGGCCGAATTTGGGGAAAGGCCCCCAAGGCACGTTCCTAGGTTCCTAGGGCGCCAGAATTTAGCATAGTTAGAGGGGCGGGTGGTGACAGGTTGAATGCACCTGTCACCAGGAATTGCTCCGCAAAGCCGCAGTTGCGATCGCCCCTTCACTGGCTTCACTTGGCAGAAGTGAGCCTGTGAGCCTGTTAGCGGCAGCTGGCCGCCCCTCCCCTCCCCTCCGCTCCCCCTCCCCTCTGCTCCCCCTCCCCTCCCCTCCGAGCGGCTGCGGGAACAGATTCACTCACCTCACTCCAGACTTCCAGCGCCGAAGCTTCCTCTGTCAGCTACTGCTGCGCACCTCTATTTCCTGCAGTCGATCCCCGCCATGTGACTCGCCGGTAATTTGCCAGCGAGTCACATGTGAGGGACGCTAGCAGGAGATAGAGGTGCGCAGCGGCGGCTGGCAGAGGAAGCTTCGGCGCTGGAAATCTGGAGTGAGGTGAGTGAATCTGTTCTGTTCCTGTAGCCGCTAGGGAGAGGAGGGTAACGGGGATGAGGACGAGGACATTCGCACCGGCTTCTATTTTGTGGGGGAGGGGGAGTTCGAAGGCAGGACAGGGTCTGGTTGCAAGGGGGGGGGGGGCGCAGGATCTAACCACTTATACTAAAGTCTGTGTGGAGGAGGGGCACAGTAGCACAGTATCTGGCTGCCTATACTAAGTGGGGAGGGGGGAGAGGGAGAACACAAAGTTATGCTACCAATAGTAAAGGGGAGGGGCAGGTGGGACAGCATCTAACTACCTATACTAAAGGGGGGGCACAGCATCTGGCTGACTATATTGGGGTGGTAGGGCAGCATTTAGCTACCTATACTAAAGGAGGGGGAGGGGACAGCATCTGACTACCTATACTAAAGGAGGGGGAGGGGACAGCATCTGACTACCTATACTAAAGGGGGGGAGGGGGCAGCATCTGATTACCTATACTAAAGGGGGGGACACAATGTATGTCTACCTAGTGAGGGTGCACAGCATTTAGCTACCTATACTAAGGGGGGGGGGGGAGCACTATTTGACTATCTATACTTAATGGGGGGGGGGGCACATGGGACTTCATCTGGTTACCTATACTAAAGGGGGGGGGGAGGGTGACGGGACGGCATCTGGCTACCTATACTAAAGGGGGGGGGGGGCAATCATGGGGGGACAGCATCTTACTATTTATACTTAAGGGGCTTAGTGACCAGGGACCACATTAGGCTGCCTATACTAAGGGGGGGGGGGAATAGCATTTGGCTACCTACACTAAAGGGCAGTAAAGGAGGACAGCATCTGACTACCCATACTGGGGGGGGGGGAGCACCTGTCCCACCTATACTAAAGGGGAGGGCATAATCTGGCTACCTATACTGTGGGGTCATGGACATATTCAGTCCCACAGGGCTGCCAGGGACTAGTTTTTCTCATGGCTGCATTCCCATGTACAAGTGCAACTGTAATGGACATGCACGAGTATGGTCCTCACATTCACATTATTTCAAAGTTACTTGTGCACAGAGGAAACGGTCATGCACAAAAGTGTTTGAGCTACTGGGCATGTGCGGATCATACTCTCACAGACCCAGTACAGTTGTACACCGACGGGAGTGCAGCCACAAGGTAGAAGGGGATCCCAGGCTGCAGTGAGGGGTCTGAATATGTTCAGAGGGTCCCAATGAAGGAACAGTGGACACCAGGAGGATCTTTTTATTAATTATTTTGTGTAGTTTACTTTAAGACTTTTTCCTTGGGGAAAAAAGTGTGTGTAAGTTTGGGGTTGTTGAGATTTGGGGTGGGGGTGGGGTGGGGGGGGCAGGGCAGCGGCAGCTGGTCATAGTGGGCCTTGGGCGGTAAAAGGTACAAATCCGGCCCTGTTTCCATGAGAGCCATACAATATGTTTCAAACTGGGACAGTGCACATGCGCAGCAGAGAGGCAGCCTATTGGGCCAATCAAAGTGCGGGCATCTTGTCCTACAAAGTCACTGGACCTGAAAGGGTCCAGAGTGGGACAATTAAAGCAGCTGTTCGTTTTGGGGGGAGCGTGAGTAAGTTAGTAGTGCACACTACAGCAGTATCATGCCTACTTTCGCTGCTGCCACACTAAGCTGCGCTGCTTGAGCAGTGTAGCTTAGTGAACCAACCCCTACTGATTTGTCTGTGAGCCAGATGTAGCCATCAAAAGAGCTACATCTGGCACCCAAGGGTCCCTTCTCCTGCTGTAATGTATTTGACTTGTGCCAGTCAAATAGGTTTCTATCGACCGCATTCCTGCCATGGGTGACCACCTCCCGACTGAGCACACGCAAGCCCAATAGAATAAAGCTGCTAATGCACAGGGTTTTTTCTCTGTGAATGAAAACTTCATTCTATTAGGAAAAAGTGGACTTTACCTAGTCGGGATATGCTTGTCCACAGCCGCGGAGGGCGACTGAAAGAAACTCATTGACTAGGGTGAATTAAATAAAAGGGACCTTTCACTGTAACAGAATGCTATAAAATCATCTAAGAAGCCTCTGGGCTGTGTAGTCTTCCCATTTCCTACTTCCAAAGTTAGCATCATACTTTTTTATTATACACAATAAGGCCTCTTATCTACAGACAGTTGATAGGCAGTGAAATGCCTCAAACTCTCACAACTGGCTTCTGCTGCTTGGTAACTGCTCACTGCTGCCTGGTAACTGCTCACTGTTGCATGGTAACTGCTTGCTGAGCACACAGTTCAACAGTTCGTGGAAAAGAGGCCTTCAGGTTCATAATGTGCAATGCTACATTCACATTTGTGATGTGATGTTTTATCATCTCCCTGAAACTTCTGTATTTTGTAGGTGACCTTCTTACCTGAGCTGACATGCCTATAAGTTTTGACACATTCAGACTTAGTCCTTGTGGTGTTTTCAGATAATCACCCAATTGCCCTGCAACATGGAAAAACAAGTTTAATGACTAAAAAATGCAGCATTATAAAGGAGATGTTAAATTGTAAATAAACACTTTTTAACAATATATGTTTTTAATATATGGCAAATACAACAGAACCATGACAGCTATAGAATGTCATAAATCAGTCGATTACAGCCACAGATATAAACAGTAGTCTAACAAAGTTATAACCACGTCTGGGAGACATCTCCCAACCCATGTAAAATGACAGTATAGTTATATAGTATCCACGATATCAGAGTAATGAGCATCCATACATTACATGTAGGTGTCAAACACAACTGTCAATTAACTAGTATACATGAGGCAACATACCTAGCAATATAAATATAAAAAAAATAAAAAAATGTATCCCACATCGCCCGCTCCACTAAGACAAGAAAGAAAGAGAAGAATAACAAGATGGGTGGAAAAAAAATAGAAAGAGAGAGAGAAACAAGAATGAAAGAAAGGAGAAGGGTTTCCCTGTAATGCATGCAGCTTTAACCACTTAAGTCTATCTGGACAGATATATCCATCCAGATAGACTGTGCTGCTGCTGGTGCCTGAGGCGCGCTCCCATCGCCTGCCATTGTCCCCCTGATCAATGAATGGGAATGTACTTCCCATTCATCGATCTAAGTCCCCCGCAGAAAAACCGACAGTCTCTTATCAGAGGCCGCAGTCTTTCTGCAAAAAAAAAAAAAAAGTTTCCCATCCTCTTTCTAGTTCCTAGAAGCGAGATCGTTCGCTTCCAGGCTTTTTTGATTGTGGCCATCTTGTGGCCAAAGACTAAACTACACCCACACACATTGTTTTATTAAATAATTACATTATTTTACATTTAAAATTAGCTGTTTACCTCCCACACCAAAAATTACCTAAATAAATGTTTTAATAAAAAAAATAAAAAAAATAATTACAATTAAAAAAAATAGTTTCCTAAGGGTCTGAACTTTTAAAATATGCATGCCAAGAGAGTATATTATTATTTTATTTTATTTTTAGTTATAAGCTTGTAAATACTGATGGACGCAAGTTGAAAAAATGCACCTTTATTTTGAAATAAAATATCGGTGCCATACATTGTGATAGGGACATGATTTAAACAGTATAATAACCGGCACAAATGGGCAAATAAAATACATGAGTTTTAATTACGGTAGCATGTATTAATTTCAAACTATAATGGCCAAAATCTGAGAAATAATGATTTTTTCTATTATTTTCTTAATCTTCCTGTTAAAATGGATTTAGAAAAAAATAATTCTTAGCAAAATGTACCACCCAAAGAAAGTCTAATTAGTGGTGGAAAAAACAAGATATAGATCAATTAATTGTGATAAGTAGTTATAAAGTTATTGGCGAATCGGTGGTCAAAGTTGCTTGGATGCATAAGGTGAACAACACTGTAAGCTGAAGTGGTTAAAAACAAAACAAAAAGAAAACAGACATTACCTCATCCAATTTCTACCTCCTAGGGTGCCATTACTCAGAACCAGGGTTGCTCTCCAGTCATCGCAAATTCAAATTTACCCGTGATCATGGGTAGATTTTCATGATTGCAGAACTCAAATTCAAAGAGTGACTGCTCCTGAATTTGAATTCGAATGTACCTGAATAGTCACTCTCAAAACACGTGATCACGATTTCGGCTTTGGTATCCAGGGGATGACGTCATTGGGCCAATCAGAAGGCCCCCAGCCGAGGCCCTAGCAACCAATCAGAGGAGGGGAGCCTGGCCCTCACCTCCTATATATAATGTGGCAGCCATCTTAAGGAGTCCATCCTTGCTTGTGACTCTACGGTACTGAGAGCATCTCCAGTGCTGCTGTGTGTCTTAGCAAGTGCTTTTGAACTGCTTTACCCAGTTGCAATCACATTCTGAACACAAAGCAGAAGGAACAGAGGCGCCAAAAGAATAAAACCACAATATTAAAATGTTTAAAAAGTGCTTGGGGGGCAGTGGTGGGCTTACCCCCTAGAAGCAGACACTGGAAAAATGTCTATTTCAAAAATAGATTTTTATTGGTACACTCCAAGGTGGCTGCAATGCGTTTCACAGGCGTAGACCCGCTTCCTCAGGCAATACAAATAGGAGTACACAATCGGAGACAAAGGCAGACAATAGCGTATATAAGTAGTACCTAATACATTCACACAGGGACAATATATGATATATACAAGTTTGTGCATGTTATAAGGTAACGTAAGACAAATTATGATCTAACTATGTAATTACCTTGTGTAACACTAAAGAGCGGTTTACCATGCAAATACTAGCTATGTAATTACATTGTGTAGTACTAAAGAGTGGTTTGGGGGAGGGGGGAGGTAATGCAAAAATGTGGGGGGGGGGGGGGGAGGGGGGGAAAAGCAGGTGGAACCTGTTAAGTATGATGACAAGCGAGGGGGTAGGGAAGAAGGGTTGTATAATGGAATGGGGATTGTTAGTAGGAATAATCATAAACAAATAAAAAATAAAAAGGAGAGGTGATGGTATGTGTAAATATATCAACAACAAAGTATATGACAGCATGGCAAAGGTGATGGTATGTGCAAACATAGCAATAAATCATAGCAACAGGGTATGTGCAAATATAGCAATAAAATAACCATGAACATAACTACAGGGCAGCGGCAATGGTGTAAGGGCAAACTATCAGCATATTATGTAATAGGTAAAAAGTAATAACTCACCAGTATCAGGTTCAGAACAGGGTTGCTCGTAAACTACGCCAGCGCGAATCTACGCGTTGTAGTCCGCAACTACGCATCGTAGTTCATAGACGAAGTTTAAAAACTTTGCATACGTATTTCTGCGTAGTCGTAGTCCCGCTACGCGAAGCTTCGCCCGCTACGTGTAGTTGACGTATGTATTGCGAAGTCAACTACGCGTGCGGTAACTGTGTCTATACGGGTCATTGCACATGTGCAGAAATATTATTGCCCTTCTATACATATACAATTCCGCATTGGAAGGTGATATGTACGCATATATTAGTTCACCCTTTGGCATAGTTAGCGGATTATTGCGGACATTTTTCCACATAAGGACATAAACGTCCGAATCAACTACGCTTCGCACTACGCGAAGCTTCCATATTAGTAGTCTACGAAATGCAAACGTAGCTAAGTTTCTGATTTTGTAGCCGTAGTTTGCGAAGCGTATTCGCGAAAAACTATGCGTAGTTCCAGCGTAGCGAAGTTGGCTGACTACGACCATCCCTGGTTCAGAATACACTTGGCACTTCTGTGCTGTGGTGAGTAAAAATGACAGTTTAAATAGTACTTTATTGGGTCGCGTCACAATACATGCGTTGTGTCCGATGCAAACATGACGTTGTATCCGTGACATAAATCCGAACCAAACGTCGCATCCATGACGTAGCCATCTCCGAGCAGTACGGCCTTCCTGGTGCACTCTCGGTTGGTCAAAGCGTGGGGCGTGGTGGTGACTTAGTCAGTCACCATCGCGCAGCTTGGGGGGATTAAGTGGTTTGGTGTAGGGGAAACATTGCGGTGGTGGGGCGGGGACAGGAAGTTCCTGCGTGGCCATTTTCAAAAGGGGTAACCTGCCCTAATGGCTGTGTGCGTGGGGATAAGTAGTGAAAGTAAATGTTTGTAACTTGTTTAGAATAAAATGTGTAACAATCCTGGTGTGTATGTGTCAGTGAAGTGAGCCTGATTTGTTAGGTTATAATAAAATTGGTCGTAGATTGCCGATAGTGTATCGTATAGGAGGTTATGTGTTAAGGCTGCCATCATCTGGACAGTGTCATATGTACATTTGTGTAGTAGCATGGTGGAGTATTGGAGAACCAAAAATGACTGTATTTAACAAAGTGCATATCCTAAAAATATGCAGTAGCATAGTGCTAGAAACAAAAAATCCCCATAAGTATAAGTATAAATATATATACAGGTCCTTCTCAAAAAATTAGCATATTGTGATAAAGTTCATTATTTTCTGTAATGTACTGATAAACTTTACAACATCCAGAGCCACCATGTACAGGCATGTACAGGAAATGGGCTACAGGTGCCGCATTCCCCAGGTCAAGCCACTTTTGAACCAGAAACAGCGGCAGAAGCGCCTGACCTGTAGAGTTGGGCCGAACTTCCGTGGTTCACGTTCGCGTCCCGCAGGCGAACCTTTGCGGAAGTTCGGTTCGCCCCATAATGCACATGGAGGGTCAACTTTGACCCTCTACATCACAGTCAGCAGGCCCAGTGTAGCCAATTAGGCTACACTAGCCCCTGGAGCCCCACCCCCCCCCTTATATAAGGCAGGCAGCGGCGGCCATTACGGTCACTCGTGTGCTGCCTGCGTTAGTAAGAGTAGGGCGAGCTGCTGCAGACTGTCTCTCAGGGAAAGATTAGTTAGGCTTAACTTGTTCCTGTCTGGCTGCATACCTGTGCTGTGAACCCACCACTGCATACCTGTGCTGTGAACCCACCACTGCATACCTGTGCTGTGAACCCACCACTGCATACCTGTGCTGTGAACCCACCACTGCATACCTGTTCAGTGAACCCACCACTGCATACCTGTGCTGTGAACCCACCACTGCATACCTGTTCAGTGAACCTGCCACTGCATACCTGTTCTGTTCAGTGGACCCGCCACTGTATACCTGTTCATTGAACCCACCACTGCATACCTGTGCTGTGAACCCACCACTGCATACCTGTTCTGTGAACCCACCACTGCATACCTGTGCTGTGAACCCACCACTGCATACCTGTTCAGTGAACCTGCCACTGCATACCTGTTCTGTTCAGTGGACCCGCCACTGTATACCTGTTCATTGAACCCACCACTGCATACCTGTGCTGTGAACCCACCACTGCATACCTGTTCTGTGAACCCGCCACTGTATACCTGTTCTGTTTAGTGAACCCGCCACTGCATACCTGTTCTGTTCAGTGGACCCGCCACTGTATACCTGTTCAGTGAACCCGCCACTGCATACCTGTTCTGTTCAGTGGACCCGCCACTGTATACCTGTTCAGTGAACCCGCCACTGCATACCTGTTGTGTTCAGTGAACCTGCCACTGCATACCTGTTCTGTGAACCCGCCACTGTATACCTGTTCTGTTTAGTGAACCCGCCACTGCATACCTGTTCTGTTCAGTGGACCCGCCACTGTATACCTGTTCAGTGAACCCGCCACTGCATACCTGTTCTGTTCAGTGGACCCGCCACTGTATACCTGTTCATTGAGCCCACCACTGCATACCTGTGCTGTGAACCCACCACTGCATACCTGTTCTGTGAACCCGCCACTGTATACCTGTTCTGTTTAGTGAACCCGCCACTGTATACCTGTTCTGTTTAGTGAACCCGCCACTGCATACCTGTTCTGTTCAGTGGACCCGCCACTGTATACCTGTTCAGTGAACCCGCCACTGCATACCTGTTGTGTTCAGTGAACCTGCCACTGCATACCTGTTCTGTGAACCCGCCACTGCATACCTGTTCTGTTCAGTGGACCCGCCACTGTATATACCTGTTCAGTGAACCCGCCACTGCATACCTGTTCTGTTCAGTGGACCCGCCACTGTATACCTGTTCAGTGAAGCCGCCACTGCATACCTGTTGTGTTCAGTGAACCTGCCACTGCATACCTGTTCTGTTCAGTGGACCCGCCACTGTATACCTGTTCAGTGAACCCGCCACTGCATACCTGTTCTGTTCAGTGGACCCGCCACTGTATACCTGTTCAGTGAACCCGCCACTGCATACCTGTTCTGTTCAGTGGACCCGCCACTGTATATCTGTTCAGTGAAGCCGCCACTGCATACCTGTTGTGTTCAGTGAACCTGCCACTGCATACCTGTTCTGTGAACCCGCCACTGTATACCTGTTCTGTTTAGTGAACCCGCCACTGTATACCTGTTCTGTTTAGTGAACCCGCCACTGCATACCTTTTCTGTTCAGTGGACCCGCCACTGTATACCTGTTCAGTGAACCCGCCACTGCATACCTGTTCTGTTCAGTGGACCCGCCACTGTATACCTGTTCAGTGAAGCTGCCACTGCATACCTGTTGTGTTCAGTGAACCTGCCACTGCATACCTGTTCTGTGAACCCGCCACTGTATACCTGTTCTGTTTAGTGAACCCGCCACTGTATACCTGTTCTGTTTAGTGAACCCGCCACTGCATACCTGTTCAGTGAACCCGCCACTGCATACCTGTTGTGTTCAGTGAACCTGCCACTGCATACCTGTTCTGTGAACCCGCCACTGTATACCTGTTCTGTTTAGTGAACCCACCGCATCAGTGCGCATACCTGTGCAGTTAAGTGAACCCACCTACCTACGTGAGTGCACGCAGTGTGATATACCACTCCGTGCATACCCGATATGGACAAAACAGGTAGAGGAAGAGGTAGTGCCAGAGCCAGAGGAAGGCCACCCGGCAGGTCTGCGCGAGGTCGTGTAAATGTAATTTCTTGTGGACCTGGCCCACAGTACAGTGCTCGGAAGAAGGCACGTCCCATCACCTCCCAAGATTGTCAGGACGTGGTTGAGTATTTAGCGACACAGAACACCTCATCTTGCTCAGCCACCAGCGCTACTACTAGCACCACTTCCGCTGCATTTGACACTTCGCAAGAATTATTTAGTGTTGAAATCACTGATGCACAGCCATTGTTGTTACAGCCAGACGAATTTTCACCAGCTCATATATTTGAGTTACCCGGCAACACTATGGATGTAACGTGTAAGGAGGATGAAGGACCTACTGATGGTGCATGTTTGGATTTGTCTGAGGCAAGCGAAGCTGGGCAGGATGATTACGATGATGACGATGATAGGGATCCTCTGTATGTTCCCAATAGAGGAGATGAAGAGGGGGACAGTTCAGAGGGGGAGTCAGAGAGTAGTAGGAGGAGAGAAGTTGCTGAAAGAAGCTGGGGCAGCTCTTCGTCAGAAACAGCTGGTGGCAGAGTCCGGCACCATGTATCGCCACCTATGTACAGCCAGCCAACTTGCCCTTCAGCATCAGCTGCTGAGGTCCCCATAGTGCCCACATCCCAGGGTGGCTCAGCGGTGTGGAATTTTTTTAATGTGTGTGCCTCAGATCGGAGCAAAGCCATCTGTTCGCTCTGCCAACAAAAATTGAGCCGTGGAAAGGCCAACACTCACGTAGGGACAAGTGCCTTACGAAGGCACCTGGAGAAAAGGCACAAACAGCAATGGGATGGCCACCTGAGCAAAAGCAGCAGCAGCACACAAAAGCAAAGCCACCCTCCTTCTCCTCTTCCTCCTCCATCAGGTGCATTATCTGCTTCAGCCGCTTTCTCCCTTCCACCTTCACAGGCACCCTCCTCCACTCCGCCTCTGCCCTTGAGCGGTTCCTGCTCCTCTGCCCACAGCAGCAGTCAGGTGTCCGTGAAGGAAATGTTTGAGCGGAAGAAGCCAATTTCGGCCAGTCACCCCCTTGCCCGGCGTCTGACAGCTGGCGTGGCGGAACTGTTAGCTCGGCAGCTGTTACCATACCGGCTGGTGGACTCTGAGGCCTTCCGTAAATTTGTGGCCATCGGAACACCGCAGTGGAAGATGCCAGGCCGCACTTATTTTTCGAGAAAGGCCATACCCCAACTGCACCGTGAAGTTGAGAGGCAAGTGGTGTCATCTCTTGCGAAGAGCGTTGGGTCAAGGGTACACCTGACCACGGATGCCTGGTCTGCCAAGCACGGGCAGGGCCGCTACATTACCTACACAGCCCATTGGGTGAACCTGGTGGTGAACGATGGCAAGCAGGGCGCAGCGGACCAAATTGTGACACCTCCACGGCTTGCAGGCAGGCCTCCTGCCACCTCCTCTCCTCCTGCTACGTGCTCTTCGCTGTCCTCCTCCCCCTTGGCTGAGTGGCAGTTCTCCTCTCCAGCTACACAGCCCCAGCTCCGCAGGGCCTATGCTGCATGCCAGGTAAGACGGTGTCACGCCATCTTAGACATGTCTTGTCTCAAAGCGGAGAGTCACACTGGAGCAGCTCTCCTGGCTGCTCTTAAGAAACAGGTGGATGAGTGGCTGACCCTGCACCACCTGGAGATAGGCAACGTGGTGTGCGACAATGGCAGCAATCTACTTGCCGCTTTGCATATGGGGAAGCTGACACACATACCCTGCATGGCACATGTCATGAATCTAGTGGTTTAAAGATTTGTGGCAAAGTACCCTGGCTTAGCGAATGTCCTGAAGCAGGCCAGGAAGTTCTGTGGGAATTTGAGGCGGTCTTACACAGCCATGGCACGCTTTGCAGAAATTCAGCGCAAAAACAACATGCCGGTGAGACGCCTCATTTGCGAAAGCCCGACTCGCTGGAACTCGACCCTGCTCATGTTCTCCCGCCTGCTAGAACAGAAGAAAGCCGTGACCCACTACCTCTACAACTACAGTAGAATGAAACAGTCTGGGAAGATGGGGATGTTCTGGCCCGACAACTGGACACTGATGGAAAATGCATGCAGGCTCATGCGGCCGTTTGAGGAGGTGACCAACCTGGTGAGCCGCAGTGAGGGCACCACCAGCGACTTAATTCCCTACGCTTACTTCTTGGAGCGTGCTGTGCGTAGAGTGGCGGATGAAGCTGTGAATGAGCGTGACCAAGAACCGTTACGGCAGGAACAGGCATGGGACCAATTTTCATCAGACCCAGCTGTTTCCTCAACACCTGCGGCAGCACAGAGGGGGGAGGAGGAGGAAGAAGAGAAGTCGTGTGCAGAAGACGAGTCAGACTCAGAGGATGATGAGCAAGGTGTTTCTTTGGGGGAGGAGGAGGAGGAGGAGGGGACAGCGGCAGGAGAACAACCTCAGCAGGCATCGCAAGGGGCTTGTGCTGCTCAACCTTCCCGTGGTATTGTTCGCGGCTGGGGGGAGGAGGTTGACTTACCTGACGTCACTGAGGAAGAGCAAGAGGAGATGGAGGGTACTGGATCCGACTTTGTGCAGATGTCGTCTTTTATGCTGTCCTGCCTGTTGAGGGACCCCCGTATAAAAAACCTCAAGGGGAATGACCTGTACTGGGTGGCCACACTACTAGACCCTCGGTACAGGCACAAAGTGGCGGACCTGTTACCAACTCACCGGAAGGTGGAAAGGATGCAGCACATGCAGAACCAGCTGTCAACTATGCTTTACAATGCCTTTAAAGGGAAGGTTCAGGGAGGGTGGGCAAAAAATAAAAATCAAATTCCACTTACCTGGGGCTTCCTCCAGCCCGTGGCAGGCAAGAGGTGCCCTCGCCGCCACTCCGCAGGCTCCCGGTGGTCTCCGGTGGCGCGCCTGACCTGGCCAGGCCGGCTGCCAGGTCGGGCTCTTCTGCGCTCCAAGGCCCGGAACTTCTGCGTCCCACGCCGTCGCTCTGACGTCATCGGACGTCCTCCGTGCTCTACTGCGCATGCGCAGTAGTTCTGCGCATGCGCAGTAGAGCCCGGAGGACGTCCGATGACGTCAGAGCGCCGGCGTGGGACACAGAAGTTCCGGGCCTTGGAGCGCAGAAGAGCCCGACCTGGCCGCCGGCCTGGCCAGGTCGGGCGCGCCACCGGAGACCACCGGGAGCCTGCGGAGCGGCGGCGAGGGCACCTCCTGCCTGCCACGGGCTGGAGGAAGCCCCAGGTAAGTGGAATTTGATTTTTATTTTTTACCCACCCTCCCTGAACCTTCCCTTTAAGGGTGATGTGACGGCACAACGCCAGCATCCTCCTCCCGTGTCCACGCAGTCAAAGACAGGACGCTCCAGCGATCTCATGGTGATGTCGGACATGCGGACGTTCTTTAGTACAACGCCTCGCCGTAGCCCTTCCGGATCCACCCTCCACCAACGCCTGGAACGGCAGGTAGCCGACTACCTGGCCTTAAGTGTGGATGTAGACACTGCTGTGAACAGCGATGAGGAACCCTTGAACTACTGGGTGCGCAGGCTTGACCTGTGGCCAGAGCTGTCCCAATTTGCCATCCAACTTCTCTCCTGCCCTGCCGCAAGCGTCCTGTCAGAAAGGACCTTCAGCGCAGCTGGAGGCATTGTCACAGAGAAGAGAAGTCGCCTAAGTCACAAAAGTGTTAAGTACCTGACCTTTATCAAAATGAATGAGGCATGGATCCCGGAGGGCTGCTGCCCGCCCCAAGACTAAGTCAGTCCCCGCACACACAGCATCTCTGCCTGCACGCCGTGTGACTGGCTGCCTGGCCTGCCCCAAGAAGACTAAGTCGCTCCCAGTCCCTCCACACAGCATGTCTGCCTGCAGGCCGCTTGACTACCTTCTCCGCCACCACCAACAGGGTCCCGGGACTCCAGGCGGATTGCTGAATTTTTTAGGCCGCTGCTAGCAGCGGCCGCTGTAATAATTTTTCTGGTGCGTGTACATGACTGCCTAATTTTTCTGGCTGCACTGCGGGCAGCTGCAACAACAAAAGAAAAGGCATGTACATGCGCCCATTCCCCTTCGTGATCATTACCTTGCCGTGGTGAAGGGGCTTGCGTATCACAATGAAGCAATGACCGGCGCCTAGATGAGTGTCTCGGGGGGCACACCCACGATAATAACGTCGTTGCCTCATTGTGGTCAGACCAAATTTGATCAGCTGGACAGTCACTGTTCTGTCATTAAGCTACATCAGCCAGGCGACCATATGGGCTGTAAAGCCACCAAAACCTGCACTCTCGCCAGGGTGCGCACCAGTCCAGCACGGCCGTCACTACAC
This sequence comes from Hyperolius riggenbachi, assembly GCF_040937935.1. Lineage (NCBI taxonomy): Eukaryota > Metazoa > Chordata > Amphibia > Anura > Hyperoliidae > Hyperolius > Hyperolius riggenbachi. The sequence goes on from NC_090655.1 coordinate 224,637,486, forward strand.
AAACAGCTGTTTGCGGTGCGTTACACGGTGAGTTTGGTGTGTCAGTGTGAAGCAGTACCTTAATTACACTACCTGATTGATGTATACACATGCAAGATGTTTGAAAGCACTTTAGGCCTGTCATTTAGCATTCAATGTGATTTCTGCCCTTAAAACGCTGCTTTGCGTCAAATCCAGATTTTTCCCCGGGACTTTTGGCATGTATCCCACTCCGCCATGCCCCCCTCCAGGTGTTAGACCCCTTGAAACATCTTTTCCATCACTTTTGTGGCCAGCATATTTTTTTTTTTTTTCAAAGTTCGCATCCCCATTGAAGTCTATTGCGGTTCGCGAACTTTAACGCGAACCGAACCTACCGCGGAAGTTCGCGAACCAGGTTCGCGAACCTAAAATCGGAGGTTCGGCCCAACTCTACTGACCTGTACTTGACACTGGACTTCAGGCATTTTGGCATTTCCCTCTCCCCAGTCTTCCTCCAAACTCTGGCACCTTGGTTTTCCGAATGACATGCAAATGTTGCTTTCATCCGAAAAAAGTACTTTGGACCACTGAGCTGCTTCTCTGTAGCCCAGGTCAGGCGCTTCTGCCGCGGTTTCTGGTTCAAAAGAGGCTTAACCTGGGGAATGTGGCACCTGTAGCCCATTTCCTGCACACACCTGTACATGGTGGCTCAGGATGTTTCTACTCCAGACTCAGTCTACTGCTTCCGCAGGTCCCCCAAGGTCTGGAATCGGTCCTTCTCCACAATCTTCCTCAGGGTCTGGTCACCTCTTCTCGTTGTGCAGCGTTTTCTGCCACACTTTTTCCTTCCCACAGACTTCCAACTGAGGTGCCTTGATACAGCACTCTGGGAACAACCTATTCGTTCAGAAATTTCTTTCTGTGTCCTACCCTCTTGCTTGAGGGTGTCAATGATGGCCTTCTGGACAGCAGTAGTGTTGGGCGAACAGTGTTCGCCACTGTTCGGGTTCTGCAGAACATCACCCTGTTCGGGTGATGTTCGAGTTCGACCGAACACCTGATGGTGTTCGGCCAAACCGTTCGGCCATATGGCCGAACTAAGAGCGCATGGTCGAACGTTCCCCGAAAGTTCGGCTAGCGCTCTGATTGGCCGAACGGGTCACGTGGTTCGGGTAAATAAATACCCGATCCACGTCATTTCTCCGCCATTTGTCTGTGGGTTTAGCTTTGGGTAGGCAGGCAGGGTAGTTCTCTCTCCAGCCAGGCTAGCCAGGGTCCCCCCAGTCATTGTGTCGCTGCTGGGAACAGTAGTACACCGCTCACGCACACTATATAGCATTGTGTTTACTGCCACTCTGTGTACACTGCTCACCCACCACTGTATAGCATTGTGTTTACTGCCACTGTGTGTCTCTGCTGGGAACAGTAGTACACCACTCACCCGCCACTGTATAGCATTGTGCTCTGTGTCGCTGCTGGGAATAGTAGTACACCGCTCACCCACCACTGTATAGCATTGTGCTCTGTGTCGCTGCTGGGAACAGTAGTACACCGCTCACCCACCACTGTATAGCATTGTGCTCTGTGTCGCTGCTGGGAATAGTAGTACACCGCTCACCCACCACTGTATAGCATTGTGCTCTGTGTCGCTGCTGGGAATAGTAGTACACCGCTCACCCACCACTGTATAGCATTGTGCTCTGTGTCGCTGCTGGGAATAGTAGTACACCACTCACCCACCACTGTATAGCATTGTGCTCTGTGTCGCTGCTGGGAATAGTAGTACACCGCTCACCCACCACTCTATAGCATTGTGCTCTGTGTCGCTGCTGGGAATAGTAGTACACCGCTCACCCACCACTGTATAGCATTGTGCTCTGTGTCGCTGCTGGGAATAGTAGTACACCGCTCACCCACCACTGTATAGCATTGTGCTCTGTGTCGCTGCTGGGAATAGTAGTACACCGCTCACCCACCACTTTATAGCATTTCTGTACTGCCACTGTACTGCTGCCAGTCAGCGTGTACTTTAAGGATAAGTGAAATGAAGAAGAAATCCTGTGAAAGAGGGAGGGGCAAGGGAAGAGATGTTTCCCCTGACGGTTCACGTACAGGCCACAGTGGAGCACCGAAGAAAACCCACTCAATACCGCCCATGTTGTCCAGGAAATCAACCCTCACAAATCCAAAAGAACAGGACCAGATAATTAATTGGATGACCTCTCAAGCGTCCAGCAGTGGGTTAAGCAGCACCAGCACATCATGCACGAGGTCCGAGTCCTCAGCCAGTTACAAGGAGCCAGTGGGCACAAAGCTGACACAACCGGCAGCGACACCACGCACACAACTGCCAAATAACCAGTCCGAAGAATTTCCTCAGGACACAATGGGGTATTCGCAGGAGCTATTCCCAGCCCAACAAACTTCCACCTTTCAAAGGTCAATGGAACAGCCAGAAATGTTGTGCCCGGATTCACAACCATTTACTGTGGGAAATGCACCGCGCACTGAAATGCAAGGCGAGTCCGAGGACTTTGAAACCCAAATCCCAGAGCAAGTTGGGCAGGAGGGGTTTCAATTGCAGGAGGTCGGCTGAGAAGATCTGGAAGACGACGTTGGAGTGAGCTGCGCAGAGGTTGTTCTGGGGAGCTCTACTCCACGGCGGTGGCCCACAATCACATATGACAAGTTTGAGGAGATGGAAGAGGAGGGTTTGGACAATGTGGACACAGACCCAGATTTTGTATGTGAAGGAGAACATCGCCGTCATAGCAGCACAGATGAGTCTGTGGAAGAACCCACTGCTGCACGAGTTCGCCTTGTGCCACAAGGTAGGCGGCGCGAAATTTCAGGCACCACAAGCGTGGAAGTTCAAGTGAGATGCAAAAGAGGCGCAAACAGAAATCGCCAGCAAGGCAGGTGCTCCAAAGTCTGGCCTTTCTTTGAAGACTGCAGTGAGGATGGTACCATAGTGATTTGCAAGGTGTGCAAGACCCGCCTGAGCAGGGGGGAAAACCTCTCCACCACCAGCATGACCCGCCACATGGTATCCAAACATCCCACTCTGTGGGCAAACACGGCAGGACAGGGTACCAGCAACACTGCCTCCCTTGGGGTCACCAGACTCACCACCAGACCCTCCTCAGCAGCAGCAGTAGCCCAGCCATTGCGTGGTTCACAACAACATTCACAAACATCAGACGACGCTGACACTGTCACTTTCCGGAATAGTGCTCTTGAGGTCTCCCAGTCTTCATCAAACACAACAACCAACAGCCCTTCAGTGTGCAGCCCTACGGTTCAGTTGTCTGTCTCGGAGATGTTTGAGCGCAAGAGGAAATTGCCAGCAAATGACCCCTGGGCCGTGGCAGTAACAGCCAGCATAGCCAAGCTTCTGGCCTGCGAAATGCTGCCATATCAAGTGGTGGAGACAAACAGCTTCAAGGGCATGATGTCAGTGGCCATCCCACGTTACGTGGTTCCCAGTCGCTACCACTTTGCGCGGTCTGCAGTGCCTGAGTTGCATGAGCACATGGTCAGCAAAATAACCCGAAGCTTGAAGAATGCCGTTGCCTGCAAGGTTCACCTCACCACTGACACCTGGACAAGTGCGTTCGGCCAGGGTCGATACATCTCCCTTACCGCGCACTGGGTGAACCATGTGGAGCCTGGCAGCGATTCCTCACCTGCTATGGCGCGGGTGTTGCCCATGCCGCAAACAGCTGCACCGCCGTCCCTCCCACTGGATAACAACAGCAGCACCTACCTCTCTGACTCCTTCTCCTCCAACGCATCTCAAAGCTGTACCTCATCCGGAAACGCTAACCCAGCAGCAGTAGGATCGTGGAAGCAGTGCAGCACAGCTGTTGGCATGCGTCAGCAAGCGTTGCTGAAGCTGATCTGCCTTGGGGATAAGCAGCACACAGGGGAGGAAATTTGGAGGGGAATAAAGGAACAGACGGATTTGTGGCTGGTACCGCTGGACCTGAAACCGGGCATGGTTGTGTGTGATAATGGGAGTAATCTCATTCGTGCTTTAAGGTTGGCTAAGCTGACACACATCCCTTGCCTGGCACACGTGATGAACCTAGTAGTTCAGCGGTTCCTGTGGACATACCCAGGCGTGGCCGATCTTCTGTTGAAGGTGCGACGAGTGGCCAAACATTGTAGAAATTCCAGTACTGCTTCGGGGGCACTCGCCAAGATGCAGGAGCGCTTCAATCTCCCCCACCATCGCTTGCTGTGTGATGTCCCTACGCGCTGGAATTCTACGCTGCACATGCTAGCCCGCTTTTGCGAGCAGAAGAGTGCAGTGGTCCAGTACATGACGGCGCAGTACTGAGGCGCATCCGGACAGCTGCCAAGCTTCTGTGGATCCGATTGGGCCAACATGTTGGACCTCTGCCAAGTCCTCCAAAATTTTGAGCAATCCACGTTGCTTGTGAGCAGTGACAACTCTTCAGTCAGCATTACCATACCACTGCTGTGTTTACTGAAGAAGTCAATGTTGAAAATCAAGGAAACAGCTGTCATGATGCAACTGGGGGAATCTGAAGGAGAAAACGATCAGCGTGATGATACCAACATCAGGCCATCTGCCTCAGGAAACGCTGGCCCCAGCAGCTATGACGAAGAAGAGGAGGAGGAACAGCTGGAGTTGGAGCAGGAATTTCATGCCACCACTGACGAGGGCCAGAGCGGTGCACAATTCAGCGCGAATGGTCAGCAGAAGCAGACCAGAAAGAAGGTGACGACTATGATGCATCACAACTATCACAACGCTCACAAGAGGATGATGAGGATTCTGGCAGGACTCTGGCACACATGGCTCAATTCATGCTAGACTGCATTGAACGCGACCCACGCATTGTGCGCATTCTGGACAACACCAATTACTGGGTTTATACCCTTCTGGATCCACAGTACAAACAACGTTCCAAAACTGCTTGAAGAAAGAGTCAGACAGGTCAAAATGGAAGAATACCAGCAGGCCCTTGTGGAGACTTTAGAGAGGAGATTGACATCCTCCCCCTCCTCTAGCCAGTTGTACGCCGACAGACTGACTTCCGCAAACCCAGGACGACCAGGAGGGCAGCAAACAACACAAGCCGCAGCTAGTGCCCAAAAGGGAAAGGTATCAGCAGTGTCCTTGGAGTGGGACAATTTTCTGACACCCATGCAGCAGCCCACAGAACAGCAAGCGTGCAGATCCACCTCCAACACCGATCGCCTGGAGAAGATGGTCAAGGACTACATGTCAGATGGTGTAGCTGTGTTGAACAATCCATCTGCACCCTTCAACTATTGGGTATCGAAGCTAGACACCTGGCACGAACTGGCAATGTACGCAATAGAGGTGCTAGCTTGCCCGGCAGCCAGCGTTATGTCGGAACGCTGTTTCAGTGCTGCCGGAGGCATCGTCACAGATCGACGTATCCGCCTCTCCACAGAAAATGCAGACCGTCTGACTCAAATTAAAATGAATCAATCCTGGATTGGAAACGACTACGCAACACTCCCGGACCCCAACCAAGTAACATGAACAATGAACATCTGTGATGGGTTAGCGTTTCCGGTCCCTGTTTATTGAACCTCTCATCTGTATTACATTTATGACTGCATGGCGACAAAATGCATTGCTATCCGCACGCTTCTTGTCCTCATGCAAGGCCTGGGTTGTTGTGTCTCAAAGCGTGGCCTTCTCCTCCTGCGCCGCCCTCCTCCTGTTCCATCACGTGTTCTGCTGCTGGGTTAGCGTTACCGGTCACTTTTCCTGGAACCTCTTATCTGTATTACATTTATGACTGCATGGCGACAAAAAGCATGTTACCTGTGCAAAGAAAAATGACATTTTCCACATTTAAAAGACATTTTTTCCTTTGAAACTTTACAATCAATTTTCTCAAAAACTGTAAGCTCTTTTTCAAATATTTTTTTTCCTCTTGTACCCACTCCCAAGGTGCACATACCCTGCAAATTTGGGGTATGTAGCATGTAAGGAAGCTTTACAAAGCACGAAAGTTCGGGTCCCCATTGACTTCCATTATGTTCGGAGTTCGGCGCGAACACCCGAACATAGCGGCCATGTTCGGTGAACGTTCGCGAACCCGAACATCTAGGTGTTCGCCCAACACTAGACAGCAGTCAGGGCGGCAGTCTTACCTATGATTGCGGTTTTGAGTAATGAAGTAGGCTGGAAATTTTTAAAAGCCTCAGGAATCTTTTGCAGGTGTTTATAGTTAATTAGTTGATTCAGATGATTAGGTTAATAGCTAGTTTGGAGAACCTTTTCATGATATGCTAATTTTTTGAGATAGGAATTTTGGGTTTTCATGAGCTGTATGCCAAAATCATCAATATTAAAACAATAAAAGGCTTTGAACTACTTCAGTTGTGTGTAATGAATCTAAAATATATGTAAGTCTAATGTTTATCAGTACATTACAGAAAATAATGAACTTCATCACAATATGCTAATTTGTTTAGACTTACCTGTACACACATACCTGCATCCACATATAAACATATAGACACGTATATATGTACATACAAAAGCGAAAGACAAAAAACTATGTATCTCTGAATGTGAGCGCACAAAGGCAGCACCAAGACCATGCCTGGTTTTTCTTGGCAGTAATGTAATCCATATAGGTCCAGGCAATCCCGAAGTGCTATATTTGAACTCATGTTAATCTATGGTCTAGGTCCCATTCGAAAGCACGGATGACATTCATATTGCATAATTAATTTGTTTAGCATGCAGAGCTGTAAATTGTTATGAACATTTGAAGTAGGGTATATACATGGTAGTTCAAATTAAAACCATAATCATATTAAAAAGAGATAATAAGAAAGATATGTGTGTGCCAGTATATAAAATGAAACATATTTAGACAAATCTGTAAAAGTTCTATTAAAAAGGAGGTATAAAAATTAGAAATAGTATGATAAAAGAGACGACTATGCTAAAATTATAACTTATCAATTTGGGTTAGTATAATTTTTCCAGTCGCTCGTTAAGTCCGTCTGGTACAAGTGTTTTTAGTATCTGTATCCAGAACATTTCCCGAGCTTTGAGGCATTCAAAAGCACCCACTTGGTTTTGGTGTACTGTTTCGATAAGAGTGATGTGAAACAGACTAGGATCACCGTTGTGGTGTGTGTTGAAGCAGGGGTGGGCCGAGGCAGAGGCAAGAGAGGCTCCAGCCTCAGGGCGCAGTGTAGGAGGGGGCACACAACTCACTCAGCTATCATTCCCCTATTATGTTTGAAGCAGAGAGAAATAATAAAAGGGGATACATGCAGTGTCGGACTGGGAGCTGGGAAAGCTGAGTAAATCCACTTGCTGGCCAAGCAGCAGTAATCATGTGTTGCTGCTCACAGTGAAGACTTGCTAAAGGATTCTATAACACATGTTTTTTGCTGCTTGGCCATCAGGTGGATTTCCTCAGCTTTTCCACCTCCCAGTCCTACACTGGATACATGGCAGTGACTGCAAACCAAATAACTAGAGCGCTGCGTAATATGTTGGCGCTTTATAAATATAATAAATAATAATAATAATAATAATAATAGACTACTCCTCACGGTTTAGGGCCCCTAAAATGTCAGGGCAGTATAGGAACCCCACTGTAACGCTTGGCGGTGTATCCTCTACAGTCAGCGCGCAATGCACACTCTGACGTAAAGGAAACACACGCACAAGATGCAAGCAAGGCATAAAACTATGAATCTCAGGGTATAGTGCAAACGCACTGGTGGAGGAGAGGACGTACTCCAGCAGGAGATGTGGCGCACAGAGTAGGCGTAGCTCCGAGCAACCACACTGACACCTAACAAAGTTTTCTCAGCGCAAAAGCAGCGCTGAGCGTTCTTAACCAGAACTCAGAGAGAAAAGGACAGGCAGACAGAATGAACGCTTGCTAATCTAGTCACTCCTCAGTGACAGCAAGTATTCAAAAACAGGATAGACTGGAGCGAGCAGCGAGGGTGCCACTCGCGACCGCAGTGACGGCTTACCTCACAAGAACAGGACTGAAAGGATTCGCCACTCCTCCACAAGAGATGGCGCAATCCACAAGGCAAGACAAATCTCAGGGTATAGTTTTATGCCTTGCTTGCATCTTGTGCGTGTGTTTCCTTTACGTCAGAGTGTGCATTGCGCGCTGACTGTAGAGGATACATCGCCAAGCGTTACAGTGGGGTTCCTATACTGCCCTGACATTTTAGGGGCCCTAAACCGTGAGGAGTAGTCTATTATTATTATTATTTATTGTATTTATAAAGCGCCAACATATTACGCAGAGCTGGACATTAATTTAGGTTACAGACAATATTTAGGGGTGACATACAGCAATATGACAATACAGGAATACAAGAAAACCAGATCACACAGCACAGTATGAGTACAAGGTAATGCTTAGTCAGTCACTGGATGGAGCATGGAGATTAGGCAAGTTAGGTTCACTCAGATGCATAGCATGGGTTTACAGTAATGGAGGTGCATGATCAGGTTAGACACAAAAGGAGGAGGACCCTGCCCAAAGGTTTACAATCTAGAGGTAGAGGTAGGGACATGAGAGGTAGGGGACCAGAGTTCAGCTGTGGGTCTAGAGCAATTGTGAGGGGCGGTAGGCCAGAGTGAAAAGGTGAGTTTTGAGGGCCTTCTTGGAGGTGTTGAAGGAGGGGGCTGCCCTAATGGGTGGAGGTAGGGAGTTCCATAGTGTTGGAGCGGCTCTTGAGAAGTTCTGGAGGCGTGTATGGGACTGGGTGATGCGGGGGACGGTCAGGCGAAGTTCATTGGAGGAGCGGAGTGAGCGGCTTGGTGTGTATCTCTGAGTAAAATCAGAAATGTAGGTTGGAGAGGTTTTGTGGACGGATTTGTAGGTCAGACACAATATTTTGAATCTGATTCTGGACTGGATAGAAAGCCAGTGGAGGGATTCACGGAGGGGAGCTGCCCTGGTGGAACGATGGGAGGAGTGGATAATTCTGGCTGCCGCATTCATGATTGACTGCAGTGGGGCAATTTGGGTCATAGGGAGACCAGGCAGAAGGGCATTGCAGTAGTCGAGGCGGGAAATGTGGAAATGAGGGCATGGATGAGGAGTTTGGTGGTGGCAAAGGTCAGGAAAGGGTGATTCTTACAGATGTTACGAAGGTGGAAGTTGCAGGGCTTTGTGAGGTTTTGGATGTGGGGAGTGAAGGAGAGTGCGGAGTCCAGGGTGACACCCAGACAGCGGGCTTGAGAGGTAGGGTAAATGATAGTGTGGTTAACAGTGACCTGCACATCTGGGAGGTCCAGGGATAACCGGGGTGGGAAGATCATAAATTCCGTTTTGTCTAGATTTAGTTTCAGGAACCTAGTGGACATCCAGGAGGAGATAGCAGATAGGCAGGAGGAGACCTTGTCCATGGTAGTGGTGGATATGTCAGGTGTGTGGAGGTAGATTTGGGTGTCATCTGTATACAGATGATAGTTAAAACCCATGGAGGAGATAACCTTGCTGATGGAGGATGTGTACAGGGAGAACAGTAGGGGGGCAAGGACCGAGCCTTGGGGGACTCCCACTGAGAGGTGGTTGGGGGTGGACGAGGACTCATTGAAGGAGGTCGTGAAGGAGTGGTTGGAGAGGTAGGATGAAAGACAGGTCAGGGCGAGATCATGAATTCCCATGGATTGGAGGGACTGGAGGAGTAGGGGATGATCTACTGTATCAAAAGCTGCTGAAAGATCAAGGAGGAGGAGAATGGAGTATTTACCTTCAGTTTTAGCTAAGGCAAGGTCATTGACCACTTTGGTGAGAGCCGTTTCGGTTGAGTGGGCAGGCCGAAATCCAGATTGCAGTGGGTCTAGTAGTGAGTTGGCATTGAGTTACTGGGTCAGGTGTTTGTAAACCAGACGCTCAAGGAGTTTTGAGGCAAAGGGCAGGAGGAGCGAGGGGTCGAGGGAGGGTTTCTTGAGCAGGGGCAGTACTGTGGCCTGCTTGAAGTCTGAGCAGGGGCGTCTCTAGCCATTTTGTCACTCCAGGCGAGAAATCCTGTGGCGCCCGCCCCCCCCCCCCCCCCCGTGATTGCCCCCCAGCCCCATACCCCCCACCCCTGTGGTGAACCCCACCCCCCAAGACCCCCGAAAATCATAATACAGCTGCGTTTCACCAGAAATTACACTTATTGCGGCATGGATTCACCACAAAATAGTTGTAATGCGGCAGAGCGTTTCACCATAAAATATACTTATTGCGGCATGCACTCACACACTCACACACAATATACACAGTACACACAACACACACACTATACACAGTACACACACACGCTATACACAGTACACACACACACAGTACACACACACACACTATACACAGTACACACACACAGCACACACACACACTATACACACACACACACACTATACACACACAGTACACACACACACACACACTATACACACACACACACACACACACACTATACACATACAGCACACAGTACACACACACCACACACACACACACACACACACACACACACACACACCACACACACACACACACACACACACACACACACACACACACACACACACACACACACACACACACACACACATACACACACTATACACACACTATACACATACAGCACACAGTAGATATACACTATACACACACACACACACAGTATACACACACACACACTATACACACACAGCACACAGTAGATAAACACTATACACACACACACACACACACACACACACACTATACACACACAGCACACAGTAGATACACACTATACACACACACTATGCTGCTACCAGGGGAGGACTGGGACCTTTTGGCCTGTGGGGAAACATAGACTTGAGGCTCATTATCATGGCAGCCTCAGCCCAAATTATCAAGTCGCATTTGCAAATTGCTAGCGATTGCTATTGCGATTTTGTCGTGCACTAGCCCAGAGAGAGGAGGAGTGGAGTGAGACTGAGAATTATTATTATTATTGATTTATAAAGCGCCAACATATTCCGTGGTGCTGTACAAAGTGAGAAACAAACATGGGGTACATAACACAGACAATGGTGTACACTAATATACAAGATACATAATTAGTGACAAAATACAAAAAATTATACAGCATACAGAATACAAAATACAGAAGTGGTAATGACAGTGATAAAAATAACATGATGAATAAAATGTATAATGATTTCCAAGACACAAAAGGGGGAGAGAGCCCTGCCCTTGCGAGCTTACAGTCTAAAGGAGAATAGCAGGAGATGGAGCAGAGAGCTAATCTGTATTGCAGTCCCAAATTACACAGAGACTAGTTGCCGGTAATAGGATTCCTGTCACTGCCAGTCTCTCATACAAGTCAGAAAGGAGTCCTCCTGGAGTCTAGGGACTGTCAAAACTTTTCAACCTGTTTAACACCATATCTGCACATGCAGTCATTATAACAATGGGGAGAGACAAGACAGATGTTTTCCCACGGACCCTCCAGGCAAGCTCTGCATCATCCTGTGTATATTTACCAGCTTGCCTGTCCTCTAATTGCACTTTTATCAGCTAGCCTAGTATTTCACATTGCTGTCCAACAACAAACCTGAATACACCAGACCATCCCTAAATCACTGAATAAAAGCCTGGGGGGCAGTCCATGCCTGGCTGCTAATCCTGCTACTCTCAGTCTCTACATCCACTCAGTTACTAGTAGCAGAGAGAGAGGAACTGAATGAATCAGTGAATCAGAGTGAAGAGTCAGGACTCTGACAGAAGCTGATGCTGTACTCCAAGCCTTCTCTCACTGACTCAGTACTGTGGTTCTTTGAATCATTGAGCTGAAGGAACTGAATTAATCAGTCAGTGAATCCAGTTATGAGTCCAGTCAGGCGTTGCTGTTAGCTGCTGCTGTGTAAACTGAAACCTAAGTGGGCTGAGAGGCATTTATTCTCTCAACTCTCAACAGCGCTCCTGGCTCCTCCTGCCGCTCTAGGCAGGAATTTATAGCTGCCTGGTGGGTGAGACGGCTCCGAGTCTGAGGGTAAGGTGCCTGTGGATAGGGAGAGGTGAGGACTGGGGCCAAATTCGTGAAGTGAGGCTGAAGTAGATCAGAAGGGATGTGGTCAAGGGGGGAGGTAGGTGGTTGACTTCCTCAATGGTAGTAGGAGTGAAGGAGGTGAGGGGAGGATAGGGTGGAGGAGGAGTTGGTTGTGAGCGGGTGGGAGGTGAAGATTGAAGATTGGATATATCCTGGTGGATGGAGACTATTTTGTTGGTGAAGTGGGTGGCTAAATCTGTGGCAGAGAGGGAGGAAACAGAGGGTGGGGGCATGGCCGGATTTCTGGCAAGGCCACAAACGCCATGGCCTAGGGCACCAGATAAACAAGGGGCGGCCTGCAGGCAGTGGGCATTATTTGCAGGGCATTATTTGCAAGTGTCCAAACAAATGAAAGGGGTCAGGATAACTGCACTATTAGTACCAGCTGGCATCTGCCTGTGCAGTGCTACAGGCAACTGCAGTCCGTTAATTAAATGTTTGTGAACAGTGTGTGACTAGCAAAAAGCCAGACCTTGTCCAATGACATAGCAGCAGCTGCAGGCAGTTACAGAAGGCCGGGTCTCACGCACTTGGTGTGGGGGATGAAAGGACCAGGGGCAGCACCAGCAAATAGTACAGAATACAGAAGGCAGCCTCTCACAGTACCCATTTCTTAATTATTGATTGGCCAGCGCTGTTACCCTGGAGACAGCAGTGGGTACAGGACTCACTTTTACGTGTTGCTGACCCCACCCAATGTCCAATTGTGAGCCACTTTTGACAATGTGTGTGTGGTGGACGACTCCCACCACGCCCATCACCTGTAGATCGCTTGATTGACCAGTTCCCCCGTGTGACGTGATTGATTCACTTCACGTTGCCATGGAGACCTCGGCACTAGCCACAATAGTGGACACCAGCGGCCCAAAATTTTTTGGGTGTCTGTGTGTGTGTGGAGAGAGGTGGTAGGATACGGTTTCGGTTGGGGCAGCTGGTAATAGTCGGCCTTGGGCGGTAAGAAGTACAAATCCGGCCCTGGGTGGGGGGTTTAAGCAGGGAGTTAAAGGTGCAAAAAAGATGCCGGGGATTGGAAGCTTGTGCTCCAATGAGCTTGGTAAAGTATTCCTGCTTCGCATGAGCAAGGGCAGTGTGGAACTGCAGCAGGTTAGTCTTGTACTGTAGGAAATCGTGGTTAAGTCGAGTTTTCCTCCATTTTCGTTCAGTGGCACGTGTTTCCCTCTGGAGGTTGCGAGTATGGGTAGTGCTCCAGGGCTTGGGGTTAGGGGGTCGGTTGCGGCGGAATATTGGTGGAGCAGCTTTCTCTAGGGCTGATGAGAGAGTTTGGTAATACTGAGCTGCAGCAAGATTAGGACAGGTTAGGGTGGGGAGAGTGGAAGAGAGGGCATGGAGGGAGTCAGCAAGGACGCCAGGGTTGAGCTTGCGTAGGTCTCGCTGCCATCGACCAGGTGGATGGGCAGGTAGTTTGGAGGTGCCTTCCGTGAGGAGGTTGAAGGTGAGAAGATAATGGTCTGAGGGTGGAAATGGTGCAATGTCGAGGTCTGCAATGGTGGTGGATTTAGTGAATATAAGGTCGAGAGTGTTGGTGTGTTGTACTAGGCCATGTTAGTTGGCTATGGTGAGTAGCCGGGTTACAACAGAGTTCTTGGGTTCATCGATGGGAATATTGAAATCCCCGAGGATGATGGTGGGGAAGTCAGAGGAGAGGATGTGTGGGAGCCAGGAGGCAAGGTTGTTGAGAAATTGTCATGTGGAGCCCGAAGGGCGGTATAAGACTGTCACAATGGCTGGGAGGGGATTGTAGAGGCGGATAGTGTGGGTCTCAAATGATGTGAATTGTAGGGAGGCAGGTGGAGTGAGGACACGGAATGTGCAGGATGGGGTGAGGAGCAGACTCACCCCTCCCCCTGGCCTGTTGACTGGTCTGGGGATTTGACTGAGGTGAAGCCCCCCGTAGGAGAGTGCAGCCTCTGCGGCAGAGTCAGAGGGGGTGAGCCATGTCTTAGTGAGTGTGAGGATGGTGAAGGATTTGGAGGGGAAGAGGTCGTGGACCGCTGTAAGTTTATTGCGGACGGATCTGGCATTCCAGAGACCACAGGGTAGGGGGAGCATGTGTTTGTGAGTGGGATGGATGGAAATAAGGTTGGGGCGAGGATGGATGTTGAGGTTATTTGTGGACAGAGAGCTGTGAAGCGGGTCAACAGGGGATGCTTGTCTGGCAGCAGGCTGTGGCCCATGGTTAGGTGATATATCACTAGCTGCAAGTAAGAGTAGAAGAGAGAGAGTAAGCAAATGTGAATGAGATTTAAATGTTTGTAAGGTTTTTGAGCTGCTGGAGGGAGAGAGAGATTTCAGGAGAGCTAACAGTTCATGAGAAGCTGAGTAAGGTGAGGAAAGCAAAGCAGGTGAAATGAATATGGAGTGTGGTACACAGGGAGGATTCATGTTGCAATGCAACTTGTAGATGTTTGCAGAAAAGGAGAACATTGCAGAAAGGCAGAACATAAGAAATTTCAGCAGGAAATTTCCAACCCCTAAACACTTTATATGAGTATGCAGTTAGTGCAAGCAAACCTGTGTACATAAAGAGTCTACTTGGTTGTGCAACATATGTCCAGCGGTGGCATTTTGAGCAACAGCATTGGAGGCAGTTCTGGATGCAGAGTAGTTGTTTCCAGCAGAGACTGTTGAATCCTGTTTGAATTCCTGGGTGAATTCTTGGTAAATTCTTGGTAAATTCTTGTTAAGTTGTCAGCACTTTCTAATAAATGGCACTTAGGAATTAAATGGCACCTAGGAATTAAATGGCACCAAATGACCTAGGCCACAAGTGACCTTCTTGCAGCGTTTAACCCTCCTGGCGGTCTATTATAAACCGCCGGGGGGCAGCGCAGCAATTTTTTTTTTTAAATCGTATAGCGAGCCTAGGGCTTGCTACATGATAGCCGCTGTGCAGTGGCATCCCCCCACCCGGTTCGATCGCCTACGGCGATCTTTGATCAGGAAATCCCGTTCAAAGAACAGGATTTCCTGCAGGGCCTCCCGCCATGGCGATCGGCGGGATGATGTCATCGACGTCGTGACGTCAAAGGGAGTCCTGATCTACCCCTCAGTGCTGCCTGGCACTGATTGGTCAGGCAGCGCATGGGTCTGGGGGGGGCGCGGCGTGGTGATCGGCGGCTAATCGGCGGGTAGCGGCGGCGATTGGAATGCACACGCAGCTAGCAAAGTGCTAGCTGCGTGTTACAAAAAAAAAAATTATGCAAATCGGGCTTACAGCCAGGAAGGTTAAATAGGTATAGGTATGATAGCTGCCATGGCTGGAATGGAAGTGATTCTCAATTAGAAATTGGGAAAACAGTTCAGCTGGGGATGGGAGTGGCTACCAAAAACAGCCCTGCTGCAATAAATAATTGATGGTCACTGGGCTGGAACACAAGGATTCACAGGGTGTAATATGGGAATTTACAAACATTCCTAAACTACTTATATCTATATTAAACAATCTTAGTAGCAATGTTTGCAGCAATCGTACCAATTAAACGTGAAGATAATGATTGCAGTCACAGATTGAAAGGCAGACTTTTGCAAGAGGAAGCAGCAATCGTACCAATTAAACATACTCAGGAGAAGTAGTATAATGTGTTTTGGGGTGTATTTTTACACATACCACATGTGTGACACTCTTTTGCAGCCTAGGTGCGCTAAGGGGCCCAACGTCCTATCCACAGGTCATTTTGAGGCATTTGGTTTCTAGACTACTCACGGTTTGGGGCCCCTAAAATGCCAGGGCAGTATAGGAACCCCACACGTGACCCCATTTTAGAAAGAAGACACCCCAAGGTATTCTGTTAGGAGTATGGTGAGTTCATAGAAGATTTTATTTTTTGTCACAAGTTAGCAGAAATTGATTTTTATTGTTTTTTTTTCACACATCTTCTATGAACTCACCATACACCTAACGGGATACCTTGGGGTGTCTTCTTTCTGAAATGGGGTCACTTGGGGTTTCTATACTGCCCTGGCATTTTAGGGGCCCAAAACCGTGAGGAGTAGTCTGGAAACCAAATGCCTCAAAATGACTGTTCAGGTGTATAAGCATCTGCAAATTTTGATGACAGGTGGTCTATGAGGGGCTGAATTTTGTGGAACCGGTCATAAGCAGGGTGACCTCTTAGATGACAGGTTGCATTGGCACTGAAGTGCAGGAAGCACAAAATGTTCTCAAATTGTGACCTGGACATGGCAGCAGAGAACATGGGCATGTGATGTATTGGGTGCGTAGACCAATAAGACCGCAATACATTCTTTTTGACTAGACCCATGTTAGGAGAAGGCCCCAAAAAAGTTACGTTCGGAAACTTGGAGTGGTTTCCACAGAAAAGGCTGGGCATGGTAGCTTCTTGGATTGGCGGTTGTGTATTGTGTGGCATAACAGTTGGTCTCAAGCTAAAAGACCTCTCTAGCTTAGTGAACTTAACTGCCTTTGACACCTCCATAGCCCCACACTTAACCAGGGTATCCTTATCGCAATTACAAACCTCCCTACAAAGCCAGGACAACTCCACACAGACATGCTCCTCGTTCCAGGCGTGGAACAAGGATCTGTCAGACCCAAACATGGCAACAAAAATAGTATCAGGACTAGGCACCTTTAGAAAGCTGATGATAGGAGAAAAGTGGAGAGAATCGCACCTCAAATTCATCCATAGAGCGAAATACGCTTTCAACATTAAATACACCAGACCTCCACCACATTATACCCCAAAATGCCCCAAATGCCAATTACCAAATGCAGACATAATACACTGTGTATGGTCATGCCCACACATCAAAACATTTTGGCTGAAAGTTTCGGACTACATACACCAAACATGCAAGCAGAAACTTCAGCTGGACCCGGCCCTATTGCTATTTAATTACTATGAAGCCCCTAAGGCATGTGATGAGGGTGAAAGTACCCCAGCCAAGGGCATAGGCACATTCCCGACCTGGTGCCTCAGGTTTCTAACTGATGTAGGGAACATGTAAACCCTACCGACTGTTTGTCATTAAACTCTGCAAAAAAACAAATAAAATATGTTTAAAAAAAAAAAAAAAAAAAAAAGTTACAAAGTAAAAGTTACAACGATACACACAAGGCTATTTGCTTACCCAACATAAACAGGGATCAAGATAGAAGAACCTTGGACTTGGTTTTTGTGGACGGACACAGTTCTGGTTGGACCAGGAGCTACTTAGCTTGGACTGTGTGTCCAACTTCAGCTACCGTCAGGAGTGGACTGATTTTAGGTATCTGCCCCTGCCTTTTATGCTGGAATATTTGCCTTGAGGCTGCAAGCCCGTTTGGATGGGGGAACTAGTTTAATTAAATCTCCAGACATAATTTAATTCCCCAGAGATCTCACTTCCACATGTAAAAGTGTATTTCACAGCAGATCACAGCAGATTAGAGGTGGGTACTGGACTGCTTTTGGGATAATAAGCCATTTCCTGGCCTGAGGCTAGGTAGCCAATTAGCAGTTCCTGCTCCTATTCACCATCGGTCACCTTCAGATGCAAATGTAGTGGTCATTGACAAACAGACCATCACACCTGAGACTGCAGATGGGCTAGAGGCCTAATGAGCCATTTCCTTGCCCCAAGCTAGCAACTCCAGGCAAAAGCTGCCTTCTAGCAGACATACACGTGACATAGTCAGAAAAATTAAACATATGGCTTCCGTATTATCCCAACATCATAACTAACTGCTATATTCCTGACAACATCCTTTTTGGGAGGCAATAACATCCTTTATCTGATCTCTAAAGAGCATGTAGGCAGGCCGTTGCAGCATTGGTCATATGTCTGAGCAGAGATTTCTTATATTGTCCTAGGCACCTACAGTAGGTAAGAGATGAAACAAAAAGGTTTCAGTGGTCAAGCTCAGTTTTTCTCCTATGATTTCCTCTGCTAACGTCCTCACTTTAGCCCAGAAACTTGATATATCCGGACAAGTCCACCAAATTCAAAGGCGGGCCCCTTTTTCATTGAGACACCTCCAGCACCTATCAGATAACGTTTCAGACATTTTGTGCATTTTAATTACCATAGTTTAAAGTGAACCAGAGATGAAGCACCCTCATGTATTTCACCATATATCAGTGGGAACATTAGAGAAAACACCTACCCTGCTCTCTGTTTCTTCCTTCACTGCTCAGCCTGCCTGTTATCAGCCCTGATAAAATCCCCGACTGAGCATTCAGTCTGGCTTTGCTCAGGAATCATTATAGATGAGTCTGTCTTCTCTGATGTCGTTTCAAGCCTAAGCCTGCCCCCTTCTGGCTCTGCTATAATAACTCAGCTATAATGATTCCTGAGCAAAGCCAGACTGAATGCTCAGTTGGGGATTTTATCAGGACTGATAACAGGCAGGCTGAGCAGTGGAGGATGAAGCAGAGAATAGGGTAGGTGTTTTCTCTAATGTTCCCACTAATATATATGGTGAAATACATGAGGGTGCTCCGTGTCTGGTTCACTTTAAAGGTTTGTTTATTAATTAAACACTTATGAGCCAGTTTACATGCCCATTGCCATTTCTCGTCAGATAATTCAGTGCACAACAACATCTCTCATAAAACTTAGGTTGTAGTGTGTCTGCTAACAGGTATTTATAAAACAAAGAGACTATTAATTATCTTTGCGGAGCAAGATCTGACATTAGGATAACCAATCTATACATTTTAATTTCAGCTATCCGTTAACCCCCTTGGCGGTATGAAAAATACCGCCAGGGGGCAGCGCAGCAGTTTTTTTTTAATTTTTTTTTTTTAAATCATGTAGCGAGCCGAGGGCTCGCTACATGATAGCCGCTGCTCAGCGGCATCCCCCCAGCCCTGCCGATCGCCTCCGGCGATAGGCGATCAGGAAATCCCGTTCAAAGAACGGGATTTCCTGGAGGGCTTCCCCCGTCGCCATGGTGACGGGGCGGAATGACGTCACCGACATCAGCGACGTCGGGACGTCATTGGGAGACCCGATCCACCCCTTGGCGCTGCCTGGCACTGATTGGCCAGGCAGCGCAGGGGTCTGGGGGGGGGGGCGCGCGCCGCACCGGATAGCGGCAATCGGGCGCGCGGCGGCGGCGATCGGGGTGCTGGCGCAGCTAGCAAAGTGCTAGCTGCGTCCAGCAAAAAAAAAATTATGTAAATCGGCCCAGCAGGGCCTGAGCGGCACCCTCCGGCGGCTTACCCTGTGTCACACACGGGGTTACCGCTAAGGAGGTTAACTCACGTTGCTTTTCTTTGTACTTGCACCTTGACAACCAGTTGCTCTGGAGCTAATTCAACAGCTCTTTTCAGAGCTAATCCTGTTCTTGTGATCATTTTTTTTTCTGTGTGTCAAACTGACACTTGTGTTGCATAGACAGAATTGCTAATTCATACTGTGTGTGTGCCACTGCCAGCAGCCCAGCAGCACATTCAGTGACTACCTGTGTGTGTGACAGGAAGCTGCACATTGTACTACCCAGTACTGCATATACCTACTAGTACCTGTTGTGTTTAGTTAACCCACCTCATCACTGCATATACCTACCTTTGTGTTGAGTGATCCCACCTCACTGCATCTAACTACCTTTAGTGTTCAGTGAACCCACCTCACTGCATCTAACTACCTTTAGTGTTCAGTGAACCCACCTCACTGCATCGAACTACCTTTAGTGTTCATTGAACCCACCTCACTGCATATAGCTAGCTGTTGTGTTGAGTGAACCCACCTCACTGCATCTAACTACCTTTTTGTGTTGAGTGAACCCACCTCACTGCATCTAACTACCTTTAGTGTTCAGTGAACCTACCTCACTGCATATAGCTAGCTGTTGTGTTGAGTGAACCCACCTCACTGCATCTAACTACCTTTTGTGTTGAGTGAACCCCCCTCACTGCATCTAACTACCTTTAGCGTTCAGTGAACCCACCTCACTGCATCTAACTACCTTTTGTGTTGAGTGAACAAACCTCACTGCATCTAACTACCTTTAGTGTTCAGTGAACCCACCTCACTGCATATAACTACCTTTTGTGTTCAGTGATCCCACCTTACTGCATCTAACTACCCTTTGTGTTTAGTGAACCCACCTCACTGCATCTACCTAGCTGCTGTGTTGAGTGAATCCAACTCACTGCATCTAACTACGTTTTGTGTTGAGTGAACAAACCTCACTGCATCTAACTACCTTTGTGTTCAGTGAACCCACCTCACTGCATATACCTAGCTGTTGTGTTGAGTGAACCCACCTCACTGCATCTAACTACCTTTTGTGTTGAGTGAACTCACCTCACTGCATATAACTACCTTTGTGTTCAGTGAACCCACCTCACTGCATATACCTAGCTGTTGTGTTCAGTGAACCCACCTCACTGCATCTAACTACCTTTTGTGTTGAGTGAACAAACTTCACTGCATCTAACTACCTTTAGTGTTCAGTGAACCCACCTCACTGCATCTAACTACCTTTGTTTTCAATGAACCCACCTCACTGCATATACCTAGCTGTTGTGTTGAGTGAACTCATCCCACTGCATATAACTACCTTTGTGTTCAGTGAACCCACCTCACTGCATATACCTAGCTGTTATGTTGAGTGAACCCACCTCACTGCATCTAACTACCTTTTGTGTTGAGTGAACAAACCTCATTGCATCTAACTACCTTTGTGTTCAGTGAACCCACCTCACTGCATATACCTAGCTGTTGTGTTGAGTGAATCCACCTCACTGCATATGAACAAACCTCACTGCATCTAACTACCTTTAGTGTTCAGTGAACCCACCTCACTGCATCTAACTACCTTGTGTGTTGAGTGAACCCACCTCACTGCATCTAACTACTGTAATAATTTGTGTCAGCAAGAAACAAAGTTCTGATTATTAGGTGATCTGCAGTATCACCTATAATACAGATATATACCTGATTATATGGTGTTTTGCCTCACGGGAAGGGTTTTTAAACCCTCTAACTTTGCTCACCACCATAGTGGGTAAAATGAATTGCAGCAAAACATGAGGAAAACATTCAATAATAATATTTATTGAGCTACAATCCTGTTATAATAATTATCTAGGCCTGCAGAATCATAATTACATTGTATTTGAGTAATTAGTGAACATCAATATTATTTCTTACAAAGTATTGCAGCATCACCCAAAGAAGATCGGGGGACCTCAGCGACCTCGGAGGGGAAATACTTGGCTACACCAACAGACAGCATGTCTGCTTGTCCTTCGAAAGCCCCCAACTCGAAAGCATTTTTCCTCCTTTATATAGACAGAATTCAATGTCTGCGGAGGTGCAGAATATATTTCATCCATGCACCTGTGCAGATAAGGGTGCGTGATCACCATGTGCTTGTTTCATTGCAGACAAGGCACATGACTGCTTGATCACAACGTGCTTTAGAAGCGTCATAGAACACGTCTGACTATTTTTGTTTATGTGAGAACTCTGCACATCATCTCATATTTTGACTAGTCTTGTAGATAACAACAATTCTCATGGTCAGTCTTCCATGAAAATATTATGGTTCTCATTGTAGATAGCACCACTCTCATGGTCAATCCTCCATGAAAGTGTTATGATTAGAAATATCTCATAGCCAGCTTTTGATGAGAATAAACAAATGTGTTATTTTGAATTATAACTCCCAGTGTTGCATAGAACATCCAATATTAAAAGAAGCTAACACATATACCGTGAGCAGTAATCTCTTATCAATCAATCAGACATTTATGTCACTTTTGTATCTCATATGGTGATCTGCAGAATCACCAATAATACAAGTATACCAGACAACTGATGTGATAGCTACTAGCAAGTATAGTGCTTGGTGCAACAGTAGTACTGATAGGTTTAGCAATACCTCACCAGAGGAGCTGGTGGGTCCTAACAGTACAGAGCCCCTCACCAGAGTCAGGGCCCTCTGGTGAGAGTAGAGTGGTCAGACTAATCGGGTTGGCAACAGACAGGCAGATAAAGTACAGAATCAGGAGGCAAAGGCAGATCGGTAAACAAGCAGAGTCAGCAACTAGATCAGATGGGCAGAAGTACAGAAGCGTAGAGCAAAGGAGTAGTCAGAACGAACCAGAGTCATACACAGATAATAATACAGTTTTCAATGAATTATAATTATAGCTATCAAAGGTCTGAGCGCTAACACGAAGTATTCGCAACAGCAGACAAATTGCGAGTAATTCAGCTAGGCTTATAAAGCAGAGGAGACCCCTCCAGCACGCCCCCTCCGGCACGCCCCCTCCTATCAGCCAATGAGGAGCGGCGAGCGGCTCCTCTGACGTCAGCCGACCGGCAGGTCAGCTGACGTGCCTCCTCCCCGCATAAAGGTCCTGTCTGTGCGCGCGCGCACGCGACTATGCGACCTTATGTGCGGCTGACAGACCCGTCCTCGGCGTGCTAGACGCCCGAGGCACGGATAGATTGCTAGGCAGAGAGCTGGAGGCAGCTGCGGTGGTATCGCTGTTCACCGCAGCTGCCTCTCCATCGTTTGTTACAACTACCTTTGTGTTCAGTGAACCCACCTAACTGCATATACCTAGCTGTTGTGTTGAGTGAACACACCTCACTGCATCTAAGTGTCCGGTGCCATGTATCACCAGCTATGGACAGCCAGCCAACATGCCCTTCAACGTCAGCTGCTGATGCCACCATAGTGCCATCACCCCAGGGGGGCTCAGCGGTTTGGAAATTTTTTAACGTGTGTACCTCAGATCGGAGCAAAGCCATCTGTTCTCTCTGCCTCCAAAAATTGAGCCGTGGAAAGGCCAACACTCATGTAGGGACAAGTGCCTTACGAAGGCACCTGGAGAAAAGGCACAAACAGCAATGGGAAGAACACCTGAGGAAAAGCAGCACCCAAAAGACAGGCCACCCTCCTTCTCCTCTTCCTCCTTCAGGTGCATCAACTTCAGCCGCTTTCTCCCTTGCACCTTCACAGCCACCCTCCTCCACACGCGTACGTACAAAAAGGGCGCCCGGACAAAAAGGGCGCGGGGTGTAAACTCTAAATAATAATTAATCATTAATAGGGTTTATAAAAATAGTGTGCTATATTTCGTTTACAAATAAGGTTTAACAAAATTATAAATCATTAAATAATGTTTATGAAGTCGGAAATTGTGAAAACGTTAATCTTCCCTGTTTCTAAAGTTAAACTTATAATTACGTTTATGAAAAAAACAATAATATATGTTTAATTGTTATAATTCTATATTATTGTGAATAGCCTTCATTTACGGTTTGTTCTTATAATAAAATCTGAAAATATTCTTTATAACGATGATATAAATATAACTACGTTCATAATAAGTGTTGTAAAACATTAGTAATTATTACTAAAATTTTACTAAAACTATACCTAAGCCTACTCTTACACAGAACCCTCCCTGTACCTATCCCTAACCCCTAGACCCCCCTGTTGGTGCCTAAACCTAAGACCCCCCTGTTGGTGCCTAAACCTAAGACCCCCCTGTTGGTGCCTAAACCTAAGACCCCCCTGTTGGTGCCTAAACCTAAGACCCCCCTGTTGGTGCCTAAACCTAAGACCCCCCCTGTTGGTGCCTAAGTAACCCTCCCCGTACCTACCCCTAACCCCTAGACCCCCCTGTTGGTGCCTAAACCTAAGACCCCCCCCCCTGGTGGTGCCTAAACCTAAGACCCCCCTTTATTATGTGGATAATAATGTTTTACTAATTGTGGATGCAAAAAATATTTTGCAATTTACGTTACGTACTGATCGCTTTATTTTGTGAATAATAATGTTTTACAAACAGTAAGGGATAAAACTTTAAATAATGTTTTAATTAGTTAAATAAGATAAATATGTTTAGTATTTTTATAAACGTTATTCGGCACGGGTGCATTTTATAAACGTAAATCACCACAAGCACACTTATAAATCATTAAAAATCTCCTGGCGCCGTTTGTAAACGTTATTTATGTCCTGCGCCCTTTTTTCCTGCTCGGCGCCCATTAAACGCTATTTATTATGAGAGTGAATGGCGGTGCCCTTTTTGTCCACTAGCGGCATGCGCCCTTTTTTCCCGCTTCCCCTCCACACTGCCTCTGCCCTTGAGCGGTTCCTGCTCCTCTGCCCACAGCAGTAGCCAGGTGTCCGTGAAGGAAGTCTTTGAGTGGAAGAATTCCACCCTGCTCATGTTCTCCCACCTGCTAGACCAGGAGAAAGTCGTTACCCAGTACCTGTACAATTACTGTAGAAGGACACAATTGGGAAGCTGGGGATGTTCTGGCCACCGAACTGGACACTGATGCGAAATGCATGCAGGATCATGCAGCCGTTTGAGGAGGTGAAGGCACCATCAGCGACTTGATCCCCTACGCTTACTTCCTGGAGCGTGTCGTGCGTAGAGTGGTGGATAAAGCTGTGGAGGAGCGTGAACAGGAATAGTTATGGCAGGAGGAATCGTGGGAGCGATTTTCATCCGAACCAGATGTTTACTCCACACCTGCAGCAGCACAGAGGGGGAAGGAGGAGGAAGAAGAGGCGTCATGTGGGAAAGGAGCGGAGTCAGACTAAGATGAGGATGAAGAAGGTGTTTCTGTGGAGGAGGAAGAGGCAGCGGCAGAAGAACAACAGCAGCAGCCGTCAGAGGGGGCTTGTGCTGCTCCACGTTCCCGTGGTATTGTTCGTGGCTGGGGAGAGGAAGAGGAGTTGCGTGACGTCACTCAGGAAGAGCAAGAGGAGATGGAGAGTACGTCTGGATACGACTTTGTGCAGATGGCCTCTTTCATGTTGTCCAGCCTGTTAAGGGACCCCCGTATCAAAAAACTCAAGGGGAATGACCTGTACTTAACAAGCTGGCAATGATGCTTTACAGTGCGTTTAAGGGTGATGTGACAGCACAACGCAATAAAGGTACCACTGGCAGTAATCCTCCTCCTCCCAAGTCCACGCAGGCAAGGACAGGACGCTCCAGCGATCTCGGGGTGATGCCGGACATGCGAACATTCTTTAGTCCAACGCCTCGCGGTAGCCCTTCCGGATCCACCCTCCACCAATGCCTGGACCGGCAGGTAGCCGACTACCTGGCCTTAACTGTGGATGTAGACACTGCGAGCAGCGACGATGAACCCTTGGTCTACTGGGTGCGCAGGCTTGACCTGTGGCCAGAGCTGTCCCAATTTTCCATCCAACTTCTCTCTTGCCCTGCCGCAAGCGTCCTGTCAGAAAGGACCTTCAGTGCAGCTGGAGGCATTGTCACTGAGAAGAGAAGTCGCTTAAGTCACAACAGTGTTCAGTACCTCACCTTTATCAAAATGAATGAGGCATGGATCTCGGAGGGCTACTGCCTGACCGAAGACTAAGTCAGTCCCCACACACAGCATCTCTGCCTGCAGGCCACTTGCCTTCTCCGCCACCACCAACAGGGACTCTAGGAGGATTCCTGAATTTTTAAGGCTGCTGCTAGCAGCAGCCGCTATACTAATTTTTCTGGTGCGTGTACATGCCTGCCTAATTTTTCTGGCTTCACTGCGGGCAGGTGCAACAAAAAAAACAACAGGCATGTACATGTGCCCTTCTCCCTTTGTGATCATTTCCTTGCCGCGGTGAAGGGGCTTGCGTATCACAATGATCCAATGACCGCCGGCTATATGAGTGTCTCAGGTGGGGGTGGCACACCAAAGATAATAAGGTCGTTGTTTCATTTTAGTCAGACCAAATTTGATCAGCTGGACAGTCACTGTTCTGTCATTCAGCTACATCAGCCGGGCGACCATATGGGCTGTAAAGCCACCATCACCTGCACTCTCGTCATGGTGCGCACCAGTCCAGCACGGCCGTCACTGCACAAACGGCTGTTTGCAGTCACTGCATACCTTTCACTGCATTCTCGTTAAAGGATTCAAAGTTGATTCATTACATGAGGGCCTCAAAAGTCCTCCTGAGTCCTGTATTGTTATTTTTGGTCACTACCTCGGGGCGAGCATGCCTGCTGCCCTCCTTGCCTGAATGTGTGGTGGTAGCCGTTTGTTAGGCTACAACTCCGGACCGGAATCACACCAGCAACGATTCCCCGGCCATTACCCTTGATCACAATGGCAGACTTGCCCTCCATAATAGATTCTCGTTGCAGGTACTGAACAGCAAGTAAAAAATGTAATGTAAAAAAAATAGATGTAAGCTTTAACAATGGTAGCGAAAGAACCATTGAAAGTTGATAAGGCAGACAGACATTACCTAACCAGACATCACTGAGTGAGGAAGAGCAATCTCGCCATGGTGCGCATTGCGCAGTAGTCCACAGCTGTTTGCGGTGCATTACACAGTGAGTTTGGTGTGTCAGTGTGAAGCAGTACACTAATTACACTCCCTGATTGATGTATACACATGGAAGATGTTTGAAAGCACTTTAGGCCTGTAATTTAGCATTCAATGGGATTTCTGCCCTTAAAACGCTGCTTTGCGTCAAATCCAGATTTTTCCCCGGGACTTTTGGCATGTATCCCACTCCGCCACCTGGGGGTCCAGGTGTTAGACCCCTTGAATCATCATGTTTTCCATCACTTTTCTGGCCAGCATAAGTGTTTCTAGTTTTCCAAGTTCGCCTCCCCATTGAAGTCTATTTCGGTTCGCGAACTTTTTTGCGAGAACCGAACCTTCCGCGGAAGTCCGAAAATCGGAGGTTCGCAACATCTCTAGTGCTTTAATGCTGTGGCTAAAAACAATGTCAAAGGATATGCGAGGCGGATGAAAAATACTAGGTTTACTTACCTGGGGCTTCTTCAAGCCCCTAGAGGGCATTTGGGTCCAGGGATGGTCATAGTCAGCCACATGCGCTACGCTGGAACTTCGCATAGTTTTCCGCATTTACGCATCGCCAACCTACAGCTTCAAAATCAAATGTCAACTACGGATGCATGTTGTACACTTCACGTTAAAATTTGCAATTACGCGTAGTGCGAAGCGTAGCGTATGTGGACGCTTATGCCCTTATGCGGAAAAATTTCCGCATTAATCGGCTAAAAATACATTCCCCTTCCAATGCGAATTTGTATACGCATACAAGGAGCAGTAATATTTCTGGGCATGCGCAAGCGAAAACTATGATCCGTACGCGGAAAAATAGACGCATTTACGGCATTCGTAGTTTACTTTGCAATACACATGTCAACTATGTGTAGTGGGCAAAACTTTGCACAGCGGTACTTCGCTACACGTAAATGCGTGAGTGTAGTTTTGAAACTTCGCCTACTAACTACAATGCGTAGATGCGAACTACGATGCGTAGATTCGCACTGGCGTAGTTCCTGCTCATCCCTGTTTGGGTTCTTTGTTGCAGCTCCTGCTGGCAGACTCTGAAGTATCATCTTCTGCTCATGTGCGTGAGTGCTCTGTGTCCACATCACCAGGAGCGTACAGTCACAGTACGCTCCTAATAATGGGGACGCAGGTGCGTGCAGCATGGGTGCACACCTGTGCATGCGCAGAAGACGCCGGCCCACTAGGGTCGGCGATACTTCAGCGCCTGCCAGCGGGAGCAAAAAGCAGACCAGAGCTGCGACAAGGGACAGATGTGACCTCTAATGGTTGGAAAAAGCCCTGGGTAAGTAAAGCTAGTTAAGCTATTTTTTTCATCCACCTTGGATATTCTTTTAGACCTCGTTCACATTGCGTTCAGCTCCTATTAGCATTCGCGTTGGACTTTTTTTAACACAATTTTTTTTTTCAATTCCCGGCGCTTGGGTGGGCATTGCATTTTTGTGAAAAGCGATTTTCTAAGCACTTTTCCGGAGCGTTTTTTTAATTCACTCCCTGACGCAAATCAGGAAGTGAACTTTTTGACCCGAAAAAGAATAAATACAATGCATTTAATCTTAAACACGCGAACGCAATGGCTGCACAAATCGATTTTGTGAGCGTTTTGAGTTTTTCCTATACCTTCCGTTGATGCCAAATTGCCTCAAAAATTTCTGAGCAGATTGGAAACAAACCGCTCAGATGTGAACTCTCTCATAGAAAATCATTGCACAAGCGCTTTCAGGGCGATTTTGAAAAATTCTCCAGCGCTTAAAAATAAATAAATCACAAAACGTGTGTAGTGTGAATGAACCCTAAGTCATTTTTGTCATGTATCTGAACATATAATTTCAGTGAAAGTACATCCAAGCTTAGCAAAAACACAGTTTTGTCAAAAAGCCTTTCAGTGGGGCAGATTTATTGTTGCCAGAGCAAGAGACCGTAGAACAAATCTGAAGCATGGTATAAAGGATGATTGTGCCACAATTCACAAAGTGTTAAAACAGACTTCACATGCACATTGGGATTAGTGATGGGCGAACACTTACTGTTCGGCATAGCGAAGGTTCGGGTGACGTCATTCAGCGCGCCTGCCCCCTCCCGCCACCAGGGGGTGCCGGTCCTCCCGAGAGCCGGCCGGCCCCTCCACAAGCCCCCCCGCGCCATGATACAGCGGGCGCGGGGGGGCTTGTGGAGGGGCCGGCCGGCTCTCGGGAGGACCGGCACCCCCTGGTGGCGGGAGGGGGCAGGCGCGCTGAATGACGTCACTAGAACCTTCGCTATGCCGAACAGTAAGTGTTCGCCCCAGTGCTGGGCCGAAATTACGCATGAGCGTAATTACGCATCGTAATTCAATGTAAATTTACGCGTAAGCGTTATGCGTAACTTACGGTCTTACGCGTAATTATTTACGCGTAAGACCATAAGTGGTATCGTAATTACACTGTCTACCGTAATTGCTAGGCATGCGTAATTTTACGAACACTTACGCGTAATTTTACGCGTAATTACTAACGTAAAATCTCCCATTTTCTAAGAGTAGCCAATCAGTCAACATCCTAAGCAACCAATAGTATCTTCTCCCGCCCTTCAGTATAAGCGTACATTTTGATGCATACGAATGATATGTACGCAATAACTGTCACATTGACGGCTATTGCGTACATATCGTCCGCATGCGTAAAAAAATATGCATTAATGGGTATTACGGCACTACGCGTAACATCGTAGTGTAAGCGCCTTCATTACGGTATCCTTACGCGTAATTGCGTAAGTTTACGCGTAATTACAGTGATGTACCGTAGATAATTTCCTACGCCGTAACCGTAATTGCGTAATGCGTAATAGCGTAAAATTACGCGTAATGATCCGTAAGCGTAGATTTTTCCATTACGACCAGCACTGGTTCGCCCATCACTAATTGGGATGTGGACAAGGATGCATCTTGTGGCTGAAGGAAATACATCTTACATGCTTGGCAATGATATTACTGGTACCCATGTCATTGCCATTTGCACCACTAAGCTGCCCGAAGGACAATTGCTGTTCCTCTAAATACTGAGAAAAAAATGTATCCATCAACTGAGACAGCAAAGTGCATCTTAGATAGGACTTACCATTTTCCATATACTCTGTCACAATGTACATAGGTTCCTGAGTTACCAATCCATATAATCGGACCAACCGTGGATGTTGCAACTGTTTCATAAGGTCGGCTTCTGCCAGGAAATCTGATGGAGACATGGTGCCATGATTAAGGCACTTTATGGCAACCTTTATATTCCCATGATGGTACCCTGTGCAAGAAGACGAGAAAAAATGTAACACAAGAGAGAGAGAGACACAAAACAAGAGAGACAAAAAGGAGAAACTTATGATATGTCACGTTTTCTAGATGAATGAAACTAAATAGCACTAGAGGTGTAGCGAACGATTCGCCGGCGAACGGTTCCAGGCGAACTTTGGTGGTTCACACGTTCGCCTGCACCAGGCGAACTTTTGCGGAAGTTCGATTCACCCCATAATGCTCTATGGAGCAGAACTTTGACCCTCTACATCACAGTCAGCAGGCACATTATTGCCAATCAGACTGCACTCACGCCTGGAGCCCCCCCCCCCCCCTTATAAAAGGCAAGGTCCTTGAGCCTTTGTACTCACTCGTCTGCCTACACTAATTAGTTAAGGGACAGCTGCTACACACTCTGCTAGGGAGAGTTTAATTAGGCTCTTGTATATTACTCACTACCTCCACCCTCCTCCCTCCTACCGGAGGGAGGAGGGTCTCATCTGCCAGAGAATTATAGTATTTCAAAAGCCAGTTTACATACCATGGCTGAGAATTGAACCCAGGTCTCACTGTGTGGTGGGCAAGTACCTTAACCACTGTAGCACAACAGTACTAACTGAAGCTGGCCTAGCATTTACCATTTATGCTCAATCCAATAGAAACATTAGGTTGCTTAAAGGGAACCTTAACTGAGAGTGATACGGATGTTTCCTGTTAAACAATACCAGTTGCCTGGCAGTCCAGCTGATCTCTGTGACTGCAATAGTGGCTGAATCACACCTGAAATGCAGCTAATCCAGTCTGACTTCAGTCAGAGCACCTGATCTGCATGCTTGTTCAGGGGCTGTGACTAAAAGTATTAGAGACACAGGATCAGCAGGCGATTCAGGCAACTGGAATTATTTTAAAAGGAAAAATCCATATCCTTCTCAGTTTAGGTTCCCTTTAAGGATTTGTAGCACAAAAGCCAACTCACATTGGCTGGGAAGTGAACCTGGGTCTCCCTGTGTGGTGGGCAAGTACCTTAACTGCTGTACCACAACAGTACTAACTGAAGCTGGCCTAGCATTTACCATTTATGCTCAATCCAAGAGAAAAATTAGACAAGACAAATAACATTTATATCACGCTTTTCTCCTGGCAGACTCAAAGCACCAAAGCTGCTGCCACTAGGGCACGCTCTATAGGCAGTAGCAGTGTTAGGAAGACGTGCCTAAGGTCTCTTAATGAATTTTTTTCGCGAACCGAACCTTTCGCAGAGGTTCACGAGCAGGGTTCGCAAACCGAAAATTGGAGGTTCGCGACATCTCTAAATAGCACGAGTACCATAAAGACTACAGTTGTAAAGGTATTCAAACCTTTGCTCAATTCTTAATATAGCAGATCAAAGCCTACCTTGAAAATGTGTTTTGAACTGTGTTTTAACTGCGCTGCTGCATGTGCTTGCAAGATAATGTAATGTGGGAATGGATATAAATGTTGAGTCAGGGTATAACCCACAGAATTAAAAACAACCCATAAAACAATGCGGTCAGAGCGCTCATAGACCTACTTTTCCAAAGATCCCTGCTAGGTAGTTGGTCCAAATCACCTATGCAACTTCAGAACACTATATCCCAGCGGTACATCTAGCGTGGACCCACCATCGGTGCATATCAAGGGAGGTGACTGTAAGTGCACTTGTCAGTTCAAATGGTCATGCCTGCATGCTGTATAGATGCTGTATAGATGTACACCTCATGCCTAGGTTGGCAAATACATGGTAATTAACTGTGTTGTGATGGATCCTTTCACTCGCAGCTCCGTCGTCCTGTGAGGTACTTAAAGGGAACCTGAACTGAGTAAAATTATTTAAAGAGGAACTCCAGTGAAAATAGTGTAATAAAAAAAGTGCTTCATTTTTACAATAATTATGTATAAATGATTTAGTCAGTGTTTGCTCATTGTAAAATCTTTCCTCTCCCTGATTTACATTCTGACATGTATCACATGGTGACATTTTTACCGTGGGCAGGTTATGTAGCTGCTGCTAGCTGTTATGGCCGTTAGAGACAGCTGTAAGCAGCTATTTCCTGTCTCTGAACATTGTTACATTGTGGCAGTTTGCCAGGAGCACCACGGTCCTCAGAGCTTCTTGTGGGAGGGGTTTCACCACAATATCAGTCATACAGCGCCCCCTGATGGTCTGTTTGTGAAAAGCAATATATTTCTCATGTAAAAGGGGGTATCAGCTACTGATTGGGATAAAGTTAAATTCTTGGTTGGAGTACCTCTTTAAAATAAACACATGACGTAGCTGCAAATGAATATTACATACTAACCTCACCGTCAGTTCCTCTCAGAAGCTCACTTTTCTTCTTACAGCGATCTCTTTCAGTTCTGACAATATTTTGTCAGAACTGAAACATACCAGTTGCTGTCAGTTATATATCAGCTGCTGTCCGTTACAACTGAATGTGCAAGGTAACGTCCATGTTTCCCTATGGCTCAAGTGGATGATATTACAGTTTAACAGTGTGCTGACCAGGAAGCTGTTATGGGGTAATGGACACTTTTAAAATGGAGGACGGAGAATTCCATGTATCACAATGGACAAATGGGATGCAGGAGAGAAGAAAGAGATTGAGGAGTAGACTACACAGGAGGTAAGTATGACCTGTGTATGGTTATTTTGACTTTTCATTTTCAGTTCAGGTTCTCTTTAAGCTTGGTAGCTGCATCTCAGCAGCGCTTCCCCGCTGTCTCCATCACACACTAGGATGTGGCATGTGCAGTGTGTATTTCCCAGTGCCCCAGGTCACGTGAGCGCTCTGTCCGCTTTCAGCCCTGCCCGATGACACGTTTCACCCCGCACTTCTCAGCGTGGCTATTGTTGATAGTGTAAAAAGATTCACATTTGTACTTTTATTCAATAAAATGTTATGGGATCAAAATTGACCCTCTATACCTATTTACCTGGAAGGGGCAGGACATCTGGGGGTCACCTTATTAAGAGGGGCTCCCAGATTCTGCATAAACCCCCAGGATGTATGTGACCCCACCTCCTCCTGGGCACCTGAGGTAGGGAAGAGCTCTGTGCGCTGCGTGACGCCTGATATCAACTGTATAGCTGCATGCCAGGTTGATTCTCATTAGGCCACCTAGTGGACGAATGGGGACTGAGCCCCCAGCAGGACATTCAAAGATGGTTCTGCTGGGGCTCCAAGGAAGCAGAATGGAAATGGGGGGTCTTGCGAGTGGCACAGAATGATGGAAGTGCCTGCCATATAGCGCAGATGTCATGAGTGATTATGAGCCTATTAGCTCTCGCAGTGGATGTTGGGTGCATGGCCTCTTCTGGGAGGGAGGCAGCAGTGCCGTGGTCTTAAAAGACAGTACCACAGCTCAAAGCCTCACTCCCCATTGTTCATGATATGGGAGCATTGCTCAGGCTTTTTCCTGAGTAATGCTCCATAACACTCAGCCAGCCCATTGTATGAGTGAAACTGATAATTAGAATTGCCGGTAATCCTCGTATGCAAGCTCCTTATCACCTAGAATAGGATATTACACTATGTGCTTTATGCATAGCTTAATTTGACCAGCTGGTTCAGTGACCAGCTAAAATTATTTGATTATTGTAACAATAGGTGTCAGCAAGAAACAGCATTCTGATTATGAGGTGATTGTGAGAAAACGCGGAAGAGCCGCCGTGGGTACTCAGACTAAGGCGGCTGATTCCGCGTCCAACACGCCAGCTTGCGCGCCTGGACCTGCATCTACTGGCTTGACGGAACGCGGAGAAACCGCCGCGTGCCCTGTGAACAAGGCGGCGGATTCCGCGTCCGACGCAGCAGGTTGCACGCATAGGCCCACAGCTATCAGTGCGGCTGAACGCGGAAAAACCGCCGCATGCTCGGATAGCGGTGCGGCAGGTTCCGCGTCCAACGTAGCAGATACATTGCAAAACATGTCTGGCATGGCTGGGACTGATAGTGCACACAGATTCAGAAGGACGCGCGCGCGCGCTGAGAGACAAAGCTTTTATGACAGTCAGAAGGGCGTCAGCTGACCAAGCCGGTCAGCTGACAATTCTGTCAGTTTTCATTGGTCCAGCACTTAGGGGAGGCGCTGAGGAGCGCTTGAGTATATATACTGGGTGCTGGTCATTTCTCTGGTGTCTGGCGTTGCGATCACTACGTGGTAGCACTCAGACCTTTTTGTCAGTATCTGTGTTTATTACCTAGACTAGTTCCAGGGTGTTGATGACCAAGGACCTCACACCTCAGACTAGGAATTCTGCTTGTTATCTGTGTTATTACCTAGAACAGTTCCAGGGTGTTGATGACCAAGGACCTCACACCTCAGATTAGGAATTAACTTACCATCCAGTTATT
Source organism: Hyperolius riggenbachi (assembly GCF_040937935.1). Classification (NCBI taxonomy): domain Eukaryota; kingdom Metazoa; phylum Chordata; class Amphibia; order Anura; family Hyperoliidae; genus Hyperolius; species Hyperolius riggenbachi. The sequence goes on from NC_090655.1 coordinate 224,671,474, forward strand.
ATCTAGACTAGTTCCAGGGTGTTGATGATCAAGGAGCTCACACCCAAGACTAGGCATTGTTGATTATTTGTTATGACCTTCTGCTTTCCTGACCATTCTTCTGATTTCTGATTTAGTACTTCTGTCACTTCTGATACTCTGTTGCCAAACTCGGCTTGTCTTTAGGATTCCGCATCCGTCTCCTGTCTATGTACCTGATCTGTCTGTGTGTTGACGACCTGGCTTGCCCGACCTCGAGAACTATCTCCCCTGTTAGAGATAGTTCACAGATCTGTCAGTGACATCCCCTCTTTGGTGTCTCTGTGTTACACCGATCGTTACAGTGATCTGCAGTATCACCTATAATACAGATGTATACCTGATTATATGGTGATCTGCAGAATCGCCAATAATACAAGTATATCAGACAACTGATGTGATAGCTAAAGTACAGGTAGGTGATTGGTGCAACAGTAGTACTGATAGATATCAGAGGCACCTCACCAGAGGAGCTGGTGGGCGCTATAGTTCAATGAGCTCCTCACTAGTGACAAGGGCTCACTGGTGAGAGTAGAGGTGCAACAATACGTACTGATAAATGTCAGAGTCACCTCACCAGAGGAGCTGGTGGGCACTACAGTACAATGAGCTCCTCACCAGTGACAAGGGCTCACTGGTGAGAGTAGAGTGGTCAGACAAATCGGGTCGGCAACAGACAGGCAGATAAAGTACAGAATCAGGAGGCAGAGGCAGATCGATAAACAGGCAACTAGATCAGATGGGCAGAAGTACAGAAGCATAGAGCAAAGGAGTAGTCAGAACGAACCAGAGTCATACACAGATAATAATACAGTTTTCAATGAACTATAATTATGGCTATCAAAGGTCTGAGCGCTAACTCGAAGTATTTGCAACAGCAGACAAGTTGTGAATGAACCTGCTGTGCTTAAGTACGCTGCGGCATCCCCGAGGCACGCCCCTAGAGTTCAGCCAATCATTGATGGCGAGCGTGCCCTCTGACGTCAGCCGACCCACAGGTCAGCTGACTCGCCTCCTTCCCGCATAAAGGTCCTGTCTATGAGCGCACGGCCCGCGCTAATGCGACCCTATGTGCTACAGAGATGCCCGTCCTCGGTGCGCGAGCCGCCCGAGGTGCGGGAACATTTACAGGCCGAGAGGCAGAGGCAGTTGCGGCGGTAGCGCTGTTCGCCACAGCTGCCTCGCTACCATTTATTACAATTATAAAATTATATGCTTGTTTGATTAGAAATAGTTTTCAGGTTGCATTTGAATATTTACAGGGCTGGAGAAGGTCAATCTGATTAAGGTAGGAAATTCCAGAAGATGCATTTGAGAAATCCTATATATGGGAGTAGAAGGTGGTGACTTGACAACTAGTTCTAAGTCTTTTACAAATACTATCATATAATGTACTGACTTAATATTTATTTGAAAAACTCCAAACAACCACCTATAAATAAATATCACTTACCCATCCATACCGCTCCAAATGGGCCTGTATCAATTTTTTCCACCAGCTCCAGTGTGTTACGTGGTATTTCCCATTGATCTGCCCTCCAGGGTTTTTGTGGGCGCTGAGCTTGGCGAGATTCTTTCAGCAAGGTGTTACGTCCACCCGAGGATTCTAGACAGAATATCAAATGTGGCAATCAAAAAATACGTTAAAAATATGCAATCAGAGCAACACACAGAAAACAGTTATTTTTTGCTTTTCTCCTGGCAGACTCAAAGCCCCAAAGCTGCAGCCACTAGGGCATGCTCAGTAAGCAGTAGCAGTGTTCAGGAGTCTTGCCCAAGCTCCCCTTACAAAATAGGCACTGGCTTACTGAACACACAGAGCCAAGATTCGAACCCTTAACCAGCCACCATGTACACAAGGAAAGTCGTCCGTAACAACCACAAAAAAGTAGTCTGTATTACTAAAACATAATGTTTATTTAACTTGCACTTTAAAACCATACAATGTTATAAACCATCTTTATATAATAAAATAACAGTGTTGGTATATAAGCTAGCTGGCAACCATTCCCCCCTCACATTATCCCACATATTTAATTGCAATGCTGACATTAAGACTTGGGTACATCACTGTACTGTACTTTCCATCTATCACATGTACACTAGGTGGGAACATCGGCATAGCTTACATCTCCAAGATATGTATGGGGTAAACAGAGTTTAACAAATGGACCAAAGAATCAATTTACAGCATTCAGTGGTTTGGTAATATGGATTCAGAGATTGCAACTGCATTGGGGTTCTGATCCAGGGAGGTTCACCAGTGGCACTCCTTCAACTGCTGTATTTGCTCTCGATTGATGTTACAGTATGTTGTTTAAGATCACCTGATCAATAACATTTTTAGGTAATTACCACAGAAAATGGTAAACGCCTCATGTATTCTGCCCAATATCAGTCAGCTATGTTGATGAGTACCTAGATACACCACAGTGTTGCTTGCAAATTTTTGCCAAAGCCATTTTCGCATCGAAAATCCCATTTTCGATTTTGCCAAATTTTCGCGGGCCAAGGGCCAAGTGCAAAGGGCCAAGTGCAAACTGCCAAGTGCAAAGGGCCAAGTGCAAAGGGCCAAGGGCATAGTGCAAAGTGCAAAGTGTCAAATTCAAAGGGCCAAGTGCCAAGTGCAAGGTCCAAGTGCAAAGGGCCAAGTTCCAGTGCCAAGTGCAAAAGGCCAAGTGCAAAAGGCCAAGTGCCAAGTTCAAAGGGCAAAGTTCAAAGGGCCAAGTGCCAAGTGCTAAGTCCAAAGGGCCAAGTGCCAAGGGCCAAGTTCAAAGGGCCAAGTGCCAAGGGGCAAGGGCCACGTGCCAAGGGCCAAGTTCAAATGGACAAGGGCCAAGTGCAAAGGGCCAAGTGCCAAGTGCAAAGAGCAAAGGGCAAGGGCCAAGTGTCAAGTGCAAAGAGCAAAGGGCCAAGTGCAAAAGGCCAAGGGCCAAGTGCAAAGGGCACTTGGCACTTTGCATTTGACACTTGGCACTTGGCCCTTTGCACTTGGCCCTTTGCACATGGCCCTTTGCATTTGACACTTTGCACTTGGCCCTTGGCACTTTGCATTTAACACTTGGCCCTTTGCACTTGGCACTTTGAATTTGTCCTTTGCACTTGGCCCTTTGCACTTTGCATTTGACACTTAGCCCTTTGCACTTGGCCCTTTGCATTTTACACTTTGCACTTGGCCCTTGGAACTTGGCCCTTTGCACTTGGCAGTTTGAACTTGGCACTTGGCCCATGGCACTTGCACTTGGCCCTTTCTTTTGATATTAGTAAATTTACACTACCGCTAGGTTTGCTACAGTAACTGTCATTTACTGCATCTAAATATATACTTTTTTCCTTTGAAACTTTAAAATCGATTTTCTCAAAAACTATAAGGTATTCTTGAAAAAATTGCACTTGGCCCTTTGCACTTGACACTTGGCCCTTGGCACTGGGCCCTTTGCACTTGGCCCTTTGCACTTGGCCATTTGACACTTGGCCCTTAGACACTTGGCCCTTAGATACTTGGCCCTTTGCATTTGACACTTGGCCCTTTGCACTTAGCCCTTTGCACTTGGCCCTTTGAATTTGCACTTGGCCCTTTGCACTTTGCATTTGACACTTGGCCCTTTGCACTTGGCCCTTTGCACTTGGCATTTGACACTTGGCCCTTTGCACTTAGCCCTTTGCACTTGGCATTTGACACTTGGCCCTTTGCACTTGACACTTTGCACTTGGCCCTTTGCATTTGACCCTTTGCCCTTTGCACTTACATTTGGCCCTTTGCACTTGGAACTTGGCCCTTTGCACTTAGCACTTGCCCCATGGCACTTGTGCTTGGCCCTTTCTTTTGATATTAGTAAATTTACACTACCGCTAGGTTTGCTACAGTAACTGTCATTTACTGCATTTAAATGTATACTTTTTTCATTTGAAACTTTAAAATCGATTCTCAAAAACTATAAGGTCTTTTTTTTTAAAAAAATTCTTCCTCTTGTACCCACATATCTCCTTAATATACCCTACTTTTGAAACAAAAATAGTACTTATTTTCGTGAAAATTCGGCGAAAAGAATATTTGCATTTTCGCTCATCCCTAAAATACATCCACTGAATTTAACAATCCTTGTGGACTGTTAGAAAAATATTCTGGATTAAAAGACATGAGTCTCTGATCTACTTAGCAATTTATTAAAAGGATGTTTGCTTGGAAATATATAAAACAGGGAGCACACATATTAGACTTGTGTGCATGGTGTCGTACATGGCAAAATGTGCACTTTCACACTGGCCATTGTATTCAATAGCCTGCTTTTTTTTAGCTCAATACATGCAATTCTGAATTACGGTGGCTTGCAAAAGCATTCGGCCCCCTTGAAGTTTTCCACATTTTGTCATATTACTGCCACAAACATGAATCAATTTTATTGGAATTCCACATGAAAGACCAATACAAAGTGGTGTACTTGTGAGAAGAAGTGGAACGAAAATCATACATGATTCCAAACATTTTTTACAAGTAAATAACTGCAAAGTGGGGTGTGCGTAATTATTCAGCCTCCTTTGGTCTGAGTGCAGTCAGTTGCCCATAGACGTTGCCTGATGAGTGCTAATGACTAAATAGAGTGCACCTGTGTTTAATCTAATGTCAGTACAAATACAGCTGCTCTGTGATGGCCTCAGAGGTTGTCTAAGAGAAAATTGGGAGAGCAACAACACCATGAAGTCCAAAGAACACACCAGACAAAGCAGGGTTATAATCCCTAAAAGGCAGAAATCACATTGCATGGCTAAATTGGAGGCCTAAAGTGCTTGAAAACATGTTGCGTGTGTATACATGGATCAACAGATAGTGTAAGTAGTGTACTGCTTCACATTTACAGACTAGAAATGGCCCAAACCTCTGATTTTAGCTGGGTTCGCAAACTTCCGCAAAAGGTTCACTTTGCGCGAACTTTCGCGAACCGCAATAGACTTCAATGGGGAGGCGAACTTTGAAAACTAGAAACATTTATGCTGGCCACAAAAGTGATGGAAAAGATGTTTCAAGGGGTCTAACACCTGGAGGGGGGCATGGATGAGTGGGATAGACGCCAAAAGTCACACGGAAAAATCTGGATTTGACGCAAAGCAGCGTTTTAAGGGCAGAAATCACATTGAATGCTAAATTGCAGGACTAAAGTGCTTTCAAATATCTTGCATGTGTATACAGTGGCTTGCAAAAGTATTCGGCCTCCTTGAAGTTTTCCACATTTTGTCCCATTACTGCCACAAACATGAATCAATTTTATTGATATTCCACCTGAAAGACCAATACAAAGCGGTGTACACGTGAGAAGTGGAACGAAAATCATACATGATTCCAAACATTTTTTACAAATAAATAACTGCAAAGTAGGGTGTGCATAATTATTCAGCCCCCTGAGTCAATACTTTGTAGAACCACCTTTTGTTGCAATTACAGCTGCCAGTTTTTTAGAGTATGTCTCTACCAGCTTTGTACATCTAGAGACTGAAATCCTTGCCCATTCTTCTTTGCAAAACAGCTTCAGCTCAGTCAGATTAGATGGACAGCGTTTGTGAACAGCAGTTTTCAGATCTTGCCACAGATTCTCGATTGGATTTAGATCTGGACTTTGACTGGGCCATTCTAACACATAGATATGTTTTGTTTTAAACCATTCCATTGTTGCCCTGGCATTATGTTTAGGGTTGTTGTCCTGCTGGAAGGTGAACCGCCACCCCAGTCTCAAGTCTTTTGCAGACTCCAAGAGGTTTTCTTCCAAGATTGCCCTGTATTTGGCTCCATCCTTCTTCCTATCAACTCTGACCAGCTTCCCTGTCCCTGCTGAAGATAAGCACACCCAGAGCATGATGCTGCCACCACCATATTTGACAGGGGGGATGGTGTGTTCAGAGTGATGTGCAGTGTTAGTTTTCAGCCACACATAGCGTTTTGCATTTTAGCCAAAAAGTTTCATTTTGGTCTCATCCGACCAGAGCACCTTCTTCCACATGTTTGCTGTGTCCCCCACATGGCCTGTGTCAAACTGCAAACTGGACTTCTTATGCTTTTCTGTTAACAATGGCTTTCTTCTGGTCACTCTTCCATAAGAGCCAACTTTGTACTGTGCACAACTAATAGTTGTCCTATGCTGAGATTCCCCCACCTGAGCTGTAGATCTCTGCAGCTAGTCCAGAGTCACCATGGGCCTCTTGACTGCATTTTTGATTAGAGCTCTCCTTGTTCGGCCTGTGAGTTTAGGTGGACGGCCTTGTCTTGGTAGGTTTACAGTTGTGCCATACTCCTTCCATTTCTGAATAATCGCTTGAACAGTGCTCCGTGGGATGTTCAAGGCTTTGGAAATCTTTTTGTAGCCCAAGCCTGTTTTAAATTTCTCAATAACTTTATCCCTGACCTGTCTGGTGTGTTCTTTGGACTTCATGGTGTTGTTGCTAGAGATGTCGCAAACCTCCGATTTTAGGTTCGCGAACCCTATTCTCGAACTTCCGCGGAAGGTTCGGTTCACTGAAAAGTTCGTGAACCGCAATAGACTTCAATGGGGAGGCGAACTTGGAAAACTAGAAACACTTATGCTGGCCAGAAAAGGGATGGAAAACATGTTTCAAGGGGTCTAACACCTGGACCCCCAATTGGCGGAGTGGAATACATGTCAAAAGTCCCGGGGAAAAATCTGGATTTGATGCAAAGCAGCGTTTTAAGGGCAGAAATCATATTGAATGCTAAATTGCAGGCCTAAAGTGCTTTCAAACATCTTGCATGTGTATACATAAATCAGGGAGTTTAATTAGTGTACTGCTTCACACTGACACACCAAACTCACTGTGTAATGCACTGCAAACAGCTGTCTGTGTTTTGACGGCCATCGTGGACTACTGCGCAGTGCGCTTCATGGCGATATTGCTCTTCCTCACTCAGTGATGTCTGGTTAGGTAATGTCTGTCTGCCTTATCAACTTTCGATGGTTCTTTCTCTACCATTGTTAAAGGGACTCCAAGCTCAACTAAAAAATGAAAATTGTACTCACCCGGGGCTTTCTCCAGCCCAGTGCTGGTCGGGAGGTCCCACGACGGCGACCTGGCTCCTCTCCTAGTTCCTGCTCCGCATTGGCTGCCCGGCGGTAGCCAAGTGACACTCAGCTGAGTGTCGGGCTTCTTCTTCCGCGTATGACGTCACCACGCCGGCCACCTTGCGTCATCACGGTGGCCAGCGTGAAAGTACAGCGCATGCGCGATTAAAGCGCGGGAAGCGGGAACTAGGAGAGGAGCCAGGACGCCGTCGTGGGACCTCCCGACCAGCACTGGGCTGGAGAAAGCCCTGGATGAGTACAATTTTAATTTTTTTAGTTGAGCTCAGTGTCCCTTTAAAGCTTACATCTATTTTTTTTAACATTACATTTTCTACATGCTGTTCAGTGCCTGCAATGAGAATCTATTATGGAGGGCAAGTCTGCCATTGTAACCAAGGGTAATGGCGGGGGAACCCTTCCTGGGGTGATTCTGGTCTGGAGTTGTAGCCAAAGAAAAGGCTACCACCACACATCCAGGCAAGGAAGGCAGCAGGCAGGCATGCCCGCCCCGAGGTAGTGACCAAAAATAACAATACGGGAGGACTTTCGAGGCCCTGCTGTTTTCAAAATGAATTAACTTTAAATCCTTTAACGAGAATCTGTTATGGAGGGCAAGACTGCCATTGTCACCACGGGTAATGGCCGGGGAATCAAGGTTCGATTTCGGTCCGAAGTGGGAGCCTGCAGAGACCCATGCTGTACCTGCCCTCACCGTGCTTTACAGACCAGGCATCTGTGGTCAGATGGACCCTTGACCCAGCGGAAGACAAACCAACTCGAAAGCATTTGCCAAGAATGTTTTATGGAGGGCAAGTCTGACATTCCTTCAAGTGTGTGAAACTTTCGATGGTACTAGTTTCTCAGTACCATGGTGACTGACCACGGGTAATGGCCGGGGAATCCGGTTTCTATTCCATTCCGGAGTTGTAGCCTAAGAAACGGCTACCACCACACATCCAGATAAGGAAGGCAGCAGGCATGGCATGCCCGCCCGAGGTAGCGACCAAAAATAAAAATACGGGAGGACCTGCTGTTTATGAAACAAATTCACTTTAAATCCTTTAACGAGAATCTGTTATGGTGGACAAAGATGACACCACTTGCCTTTCACGAGAATCAGTTATGGAGGGCAAGTCAGCCATCCATTCAAGTGCAAGGTATGCACTGACTGCTAGGTATAATACAGTGTGCAGTCAGAGATGCAGTGAAAGGTATGCAGTGACTGCAAACAGCCGTTTGTGTAGTGACGGCTGTGTTGGACTGGTGCACACCATGACGAGAGTGCAGGTGATGGTGGCTTTACAGCCCATATGGTCGCCCGGCTGATGTAGCTGAATGACAGAACGGTGACTGTCCAGCTGATCAAATTTGGTCTGACCACAATGAAGCAGCGAACTTATTATCTTTGGTGTGCCACCCCCACCCGAAACACTCATATAGCCGGCGGTCATTGCTTCATTGTGATACGCAAGCCCCTTCACTGCAGCAAGGTAATGATCACGAAGGGGGATGGGCACATGTACATGCCTTTTGTTTTTTTGTTGCAGCCGCCCGCAGTGAAGCCAGAAAAATTAGGCAGGCATGTACTCGCACCAGAAAAATTAGTATAGCAGCCGCTGCTAGCAGCGGCCTTAAAAATTCAGGAATCCGCCCAGAGTCCTGGACCCTGTTGGTGGTGGCGGAGAAGGCAGTCAAGCGGCCTGTAGGCAGAGATGTTGTGTGTGGGGACTGACTTAGTCTTCAGTCGGGCAGTAGCCCTCCGGGATCCATGCCTCATTTATTTTGATAAAGGTGAGGTACTGAACACTGTTGTGACTTAAGCGACTTCTCTTCTCAGTGACAATGCCTCCAGCTGCACTGAAGGTCCTTTCTGACAGGACGCTTGCGGCAGGGCAAGAGAGAAGTTGGATGGAAAATTGGGACAGCTCTGGCCACAGGTCAAGCCTGCGCACCCAGTAGACCAAGGGTTCATCGTCGCTGCTCGCAGTGTCTACATCCACAGTTAAGGCCAGGTAGTCGGCTACCTGCCGGTCCAGGCGTTGGTGGAGGGTGGATCCAGAAGGGCTACGGCGAGGTGTTGGACTAAAGAATGTCTGCATGTCCGACATCACCCCGAGATCACTGGAGCGTTCTGTCCTTGCCTGCGTGGACTTGGGAGGAGGAGAATTACTGCCAGTGGTACCTTTATTGCGTTGTGCTGTCAATTCACCCTTAAACGCATTGTAAAGCATCATTGCCAGCTTGTTCTGCAAGTGCTGCATCCTTTCCGCCTTCTGTTGAGTTGGTAACAGGTCTGCCACTTTGTGTCTGTACCGAGGGTCTAGCAGCGTGGCCACCCAGTACAGGTCATTCCCCTTGAGTTTTTTGATACGGGGGGCCCTCAACAGGCTGGACAACATGAAAGAGGCCATCTGCACAAAGTTGGATCCAGATGTACTCTCCATCTCCTCTTACTGTTCCTGAGTGACGTCACGCAACTCTTCTTCCTCCCCCCAGCCACGAACAATACCACGGGAACGTGGAGCAGCACAAGCCCCCTCTGACAGCTGCTGCAGTTGTTCTTCTGCCGCTGCCTCTTCCTCCTCCACAGAAACACCTTGCTCATCCTCATCCAAGTCTGACTCCTCTCCTTCCCCACACGACTCCGCTTCTTCCTCCTCCTCCCCCCCCCCCCCCCTCTGTGCTGCCGCAGGTGTCGAGGGAAAATCTGGTTTCGGATGAAAATCGCTCCCGCGACTCCTCCTGCCGTAACTGTTCCTGTTCACGCTCCTCCACAGCTTCATCCACCACACTATGCACGGCAGGCTCCAGGAAGTAAGCGTAGGGGATCAAGTCGCTGATGGTGCCTTCAGCGCGACTCACCAGGTTGGTCACCTCCTCAAACGGCTGCATGATCCTGCATGCATTTCGCATCAGTGTCCAGTTCGGTGGCCAGAACATCCCCATCTTCCCAGATTGTGTCCTTCTACTGTAATTGTACAGGTACAGGGTGAGGGCTTTCTCCTGGTCTAGCAGGCGAGAGAACATGAGCAGGGTGGAATTCCAGCGAGTCGGGCTATCGCAAATCAGGCGTCTCACCGGCAAGTTGTTTCTCTGCTAAATGTCCGCAAAGCGTGCCAAGACCGCCTGAAATGCCCACACAACTTCCTGGCCTGCTTCAGGACGTCCTCTAAGCCTGGGTACTTTGACACAAATCTTTGCACGACCAGATTCAGCACATGTGCCATGCAGGGTACATGTGTCAGCTTTCCCAAATTCAAAGCAGAAAGGAGATTGCTGCCGTTGTCACACACCACGTTGCCGATCTCCAGCTGGTGCGGGGTCAGCCATTGCTCCACCTCTTTGTTAAGAGCAGCCAGGAGAGCTGGTCCAGTGTGACTCTCCGCTTTAAGGCAAGACACGTCTAAAATGGCGTGACACCATCGTACCTAGCATGCAGCGTAGGCTCTGGGGAGATGGGGCTGTGTAGCTGGAGAGGAGGAGATGGCAGCACCACTAGATTTGAACTGCCACTCAGCCAAGGAGGAGGAGGAGGATGACAGCGAAGAGGATGTAGCAGGAGGAGAAGGAGAGGAGATGGCAGGAGGCCTGCCTGCAAACCGTGGAGGTGTCACAAGTTGGTCCGCTGCACAGCCACGTACTCCCTGCTTGCCATCGGTCACTAGGTTGACCCAATGGGGTGTGTACGTAATGTAGCGGCCCTGCCCGTGCTTGGCAGACCAGGCATCCGTGGTCAGGTGGACCCTTAACCCAACGCTCTTCGCAAGAGATGACACCACTTGCCTCTCAACTGCACGGTACAGTTTGGGTATGGCCTTTTGTGAAAAATAATTGCGGCCTGGTATCTTCCACTGCGGTGTCCCAATGGCCACAAATTTACGGAAAGCCTCTGACTCCACCAGCTTGTATGGTAATAGCTGGCGAGCTAATAGTTCCGCCACGCCAGCTGTCAGACACCGGGCAAGAGGGTGACTGGCAGAAATTGGCTTCTTGCACTCAAAGACTTCCTTCACGGACACCTAGCTACTGCTGTGGGCAGAGGAGCAGGAACCGCTCAAGGGCAGAGGCGGTGTGGAGGAGGCTGGCTGTGAAGGTGCAAGGGATAAAGCGGCTGAAGATGCTGCACCTGAAGGAGGAAGAGGAGAAGGAGGATGGCTTGTCTTTTGGGTGCTGCTTTTCCTCAGGTGTTCTTTCCATTGCTGTTTGTGCCTTTTCTCCAGGTGCCTTCGTAAGGCACTTGTCCCTACGTGAGTGTTGGCTTTTCCACGGCTTAATTTTTGGAGGCAGAGAGAACAGATGGCTTTGCTCCGATCTGAGGTACACACATTAAAAAATTTCCAAATCGCTGAGCCCCCCTGGGGTGATGGCACTATGGTGGCATCAGCAGCTGACGTTGAAGAGCATGCCTCTACCTCTTCCTCTACCTGGTTTGTCCATTTTGTCCATCTCGGGGGGATGCTAGGTATATGCAGTGAGGTGGGTTCACTCAACACAACGGTAGTTAGATGCAGTGAGGTGGGTTCACTCAACACAACAGCTAGGTATATGCAGTGAGGTGGGGTCACTGAACACTAAAGGTAGCTAGATGCATTGAGGTGGGTTCACTGAACACTGACGGTAGTTAGATGCAGTGAGGTGGGTTCACTCAACACAAAGGTAGTTAGATACTTTTTTATTAATGAAAATCAAGTAGCATACAAAAATAAATAGATGAGATAAAAGTATGCCATTAATCAAAAAAAACTAAAGTCATACAGCATATGACATGATAAATTATAGTAAAATATGCAATGCAAAACACAAAACCAGAGAATAATCTATCCCAAATACACTGCAGTTTAATACTGCCATAAGTACAGAAGATTCCTGTGATATAACATAGTATAATATCAACGTAAGATAATATATGCTGCATATAACTGCACAAACCTTAGGAACAAATGTCCCAATATAGGTGACAATCAATAGTAACAAAACAGCTGATGAGGGGACACCACACATTCTCATTCGAACAACAGGACAACCAGACAAAAAAGAAAATGAAAAACATATAACACAAACCACCACCTAAAAGACACAAGTCAACACCTACGACACAACTTCTGCACAACAAGACAAAAAAAATAAATAAATAAAATAAAGAAAAACATATAACTTATACCACCACCCAAAAAGTGAGAGACAAAACCTACACTACACCATACACTCCACATGCGCGCTGTGAGACTTTTACGCTCACAAAGGTAATGAAATACACACAAGACTAAAGACACTACATAACTCGAGACTAAATAAAAAATAAAAACCCACATGACAGGACAATCTACACCAACAAACAGAAAGAAACACAAAGGGACACTCCCCTTGTGCCTGCGGCCAAACTTCAAAAGATACTAGAAAAATCAAAATCTATGGTGAGAGAAAAAGAAATAGAATAGCTCTGCACCCAGGAGAGGCTTCCACTAGTTCAAGGAGGCTTAATGTTCTGCCACGCCAGAACCCAAGCCCCTCTCCCCAGCTTCTTCCTCTCCAAGAACCGAATCTTCCACACTTCACCCAAAATGTTGCTCACCACCACCTGGACGGGCAAGACTTGTTTCCTAATAGCTACACCACACCGTGCCAACCATACGTGTCTTCTAACCACTAAGCTAACTATGTATAACGTGCACAAATCATAACCTTGGCGCTGGTTGAAAGCCCCATACGCCCACTCGGCATAACTGAGATGCGCCAGAAACGGGATATTCAGGGCCCTCCCCACCTCATTGTACACTTCCACATTGAAGGGGCACGACATCAGGAAATGATCCATGGTCTCCTCAACAGAACACCCCTGCCGAGGACAACCACGGAGTGCCACCTCATTTCTTCATGTTCCCTCCAACATAAAGTTTGCCCTGGAAGGTAAGCCAGGCGATGTCCCACAATTTGTTCGGTACCCGTGGTGAATTCAACAGTCGCAAACCGTTCTCCAAAATTGTGCCTGGGCAATCCCTCAAGGCCAGTGAGTCAGGAAAGTAGGATTCCACCACTCTAGCCAACAGGACTTTCCTGTCAACCGATTTGATGTCCTCCACCATCAATCCCCACTGCCACAGTTTCTTCATGCACGGCAAGACATAGGCCGGAAGATAGCTGTAACGTGCTCTCAAATTCTTCACTGGGCCACCGCTCTTCCATTCCTTAAGGAAAGGCTCACACCAAGTCTGGAAGATCCCTACCCAACCAGGTGGGCTCTCTAACAGTAGGCTACCAATATTATACTTAATGAAAATTAGAGAGAAAAAAGCAATCGGGTTGACCATGTCTAAGCCACCCTCCCGCCTGGTTTTGTAAGTGATATTCCTACGCACATGGTTCATTCTGTTTCCCCACAACATCAGGAAAAACAGAGCATTGACCCTGGTGTACAGGGATGCTGGCAAAATTGCAACATAGCTGACATATAACAATATTGGCACCAGATAGGTTTTGATCAGGTCAACCCTTTCCCTATAGGTCAAACTCCAACCTTTCCAGCGTACTACTTTCCTGTCGACATCAGATAGTTTGTTTTCCCAATTTCGCAGGCCGTAATCGCCTGGGCCGAATTTGATGCCGAGAATCTTAATTTCATCTTGAGGCATGGGAAAGGAACCGGGAAGTCTGAAGGACTCTCCAACTTTGCCCATCCAAAACGTCTCACATTTATCTGGATTGATCTTTGAGCCAGTAGCCAACGAGTACCTAGTGATCTCTTCAGCAACCACCGCCGCCTCCTCTGCATCTGAGACCACCACGGTGACATCGTCAGCGTATGCCACCACCTTCAGAGATGGGCTCCCAGGAATGCCGGCCGGAACCCCACTAAGCACGCTGCCATCTAGCCTTCTCACGAAGGGGTCGATGGCAAACACGTACAGCAGGAAACTCAATGGACATCCCTGGCGGACCCCCGAGCTCACCCCAAAAGGCTGGCTGACCCACCCATTGATCAACATGAAACTTTCAGCCTCTTTATATAAAGTTTGAAGGCCAATCAACAAACCTCCCCTGCAAACCATACACAGTAAGTAGACGCCAAAGGTACTTATGATTGACCCGATCAAAAGCCTTGGATTGGTCCAATGTCAGCAGGTATTTTCCCCAACCGACTGACACTCCGCCTGGAGAGAGAGACCCCAGCCATCCTGTACCATCACGGATTTGGGCTGGATGATAAAAGGATTAATACCTATTCCATAGAACTTTCCAGAATTGGACTGCATATCTCTGTAGGACTTACCGCAAAGGACTCGGTAACTTGACAAACTGCTCAGACTGTAATCAGCTATTATTTTCATATTGAACCCTTATTAATTCTGTATCCATTTGTTTCTATTGCTATATTTTGTTCTGCATTATTTCTTTAAATAAACGATTTAAAAAATCGTTCGTCTAAGTGCTGTTCTGAAACAAATCTCCGCCAAAAGAATTCACATCTTCAGAGAGACATGTTACCATAACTGTTTTGATATTAAATATTGTTAGTTTTGCTATCTCTAGAAAGGTTGTGAAATTAACCCTTTTTCCTACAGGATTTAGCTAGAGTTCGAATTAGCGCATTCGCACGCTTTTATTGCGGATTGGTGGCAGCGAACTGGCCTCTATATGAGAGCACAGATTGTATCAATTGTATATACAATCGAAATTGGACTGTGTGTGGACTCACCAACCAATCCAAAAGGTTACTTTGCCTGCAAATGTAGTGGGTGAGATCGCTCAACCTCTATCTTACCCAAGGCAAGGTGCTGGAAACCAGTGCGGCAGATCAGGATACAGGAGGAACAGAATCCGCACACCCGCAGGTAGAGTCCAAGGGTTTTTATTCAATGCAATTCACAAAGGCAGTAAAATGGCTGACATGTTTCGGATCATATCCTTACTCATAGCCTAAACATACTGAGATCAAGGTGGACCATATATACTAGACCGGCTCCACCCCAGGGTGTAAATACACAAGAGGCCAAGAGGACTTAAAGCTGCAGGAGTAAAAACCTGCACAGGAGTATACATGGGGTATATATATATGGGAAATCCACCATCCCGATATTCCAATGTATATCAAATACACTAATTAAAAAACAAAGTACATAATAGAAAAATACAATACAATAATATAAAACTACAGATGTACAAAAATACAAAAATGCAAAAAGTCAAGATTAAAGCGATATCAGTATATAAAATTAATATCCCACCTAGCATTGAGGCCATTAGGTTCCCTAGTGCCCATCTGTAGGATCCAAAATGCCTCCCGTGTACGTAATTTCATATAGAGATCACAACGTCTAAAAGGGGCAGTAACCCTCTCAATTCCCTGAAATGAGAAACCCTCCATATTGCAACCATGCCTCTCCCTGTAATGCCTCGCAACATTGCTAATATTATCTGTTTTCCAGGAGGCCGCATTAAAGTGCTCAGAGATCCTTTGTCTCAAGCAACGCGTAGTGCAGCCCACATATTGTAGGTTGCAAATAGTGCATGTGACCACATAGACAACAGATTTAGTGCTGCAGTTAATAAATTGTCGTATAGGAAAAGTTTTTTGGGTAGCAGCCGAAAAAACACCACGTGAAGAACGATGGTGAATGCAATAGTTGCAGGAAGAAAGTCCACATCTATGTGACCCCAAAACAGACAGCCATGTAGACCGTTGGGGTGCAGCATTAGATTGGAACAAACTGGGAGAGAGGGTGGACGACAGGGAGGGAGCCCTTTTGTAGGCAAATCTACATCCCGGCTCAAGAATTTCTTGCAGCTTATCATCAGCATACAATATAGGGATATACTTCTTGATAACCCCTATAACTTGGTTATATTGTTGGCTATAGGTGGTAATAAAATTTAAAGGGGCAGCGTTGGTGTCCTGTACAGTATCCGGACTGTTTCTCAGAAGTCTGTCCCTGTCCCTGGAGATAGCAATTCTCTGGGCCCTATCCAGATCGGAGTC
Organism: Hyperolius riggenbachi; assembly: GCF_040937935.1. Classification (NCBI taxonomy): domain Eukaryota; kingdom Metazoa; phylum Chordata; class Amphibia; order Anura; family Hyperoliidae; genus Hyperolius; species Hyperolius riggenbachi. The sequence continues at coordinate 224,687,533 of NC_090655.1, forward strand.
CGAATAGCCCCTAGACCTGAACCGCGATCTGAGGACAGAGAATTCCTGAATGGTGAATTCCTCTGTAGAGCAATTCCTCCTAGCCCTAATAAATTCTCCAACAGGGACCCCTCTAAGGGTATGTCTCGGGTGGCAGCTTGTAGCTTGTAATAAGGAATTTCCAGCACAAGGCTTCCTATATGTTCTGGTCTCTATTCTACCAGATTCACCAAAACCAAACAGGGTTATGTCAAAAAAATCTATTTGCTTATCGTTAGACATACAGGTAAATGAAAGATTAAAGTCATTCGAATTGATATATGATAAAAATTGTTGCAAAGTTTCCTCTGTGCCCTGCCAAATTAACAAAAGGTCGTCAATAAAACGACCATACCAAATAATAGAGTCCAAGAAGGGGTTCGAGTCGCCAAAAATGCGGAGCTCCTCCCACCACCCCATAAAGAGGTTAGCGAGAGAGGGCGAAAATTTCGCCCCCATAGAAGCTCCGCACTTCTGGAGATAGAACCCCCCATCGAATGAAAAATAATTATGTGACAAAAGAAATTCCATTACTACCAAGATGTGTGCTTGGAGTGAAGCTGAAAAGGAGCTGTAACTAGACAAATGGAACTGAAGGGCATCCCCAGCTAGACCATGTGGGATGGAGGAGTATAGAGCCCTAACATCGAGGGTCACCCATTTATAATGTGGTCTCCACTGCACATCCTCTAAACTGGCCAAAACATGCTTAGTGTCCTTAATAAGACCTGGAAGTCTCAAAACCAATGGCTGCAGGTGAGAATCAAGCCATTCCCCCAATCTCTCCCCAAGGGACCCAATCCTAGAGACAATGGGCCTACCCTCAGGTGGGGTGGCAGGTTTGTGCACCTTGGGGAGGTGGTGAAAAATGGGGATAACAGGATTCCGAACCCTGAGAAATTCAGCCATATTCTTTTTAAGTAACCCCATGGATTCCCCTATAGAGATCAACTGGTCAAACTCTAATTTATAGTCAAAGGTGGGGTCTGAGGGGAGATGTATGTAGGTGTTAGGATCCTGGAGCTGGCGCATAGCTTCCGCTTTGTAGTCAGTGGCATTAAGCACAACCACCGCCCCCCCCTTGTTAGCATTTCTAATAACAATGTCAGATCTTGACTTCAAGTTCTCTAATGCCTGCCGTTCCAAGGGGGTTAGGTTGTGTCTAAGTCTACTAGTTTCTGCTAAAAGTTTCAAATCTTTCTCTACCAGATCCTGGAAAATTTCTACTGGTGAGGATCTACAGTACACTGGATAATAGTCACGATTAAGAGGGAGCGGTAAATTGACATCCTCTATACTAATGAGACCAACATTCTCTGATGCTAAGTGTTGTGCCGTAGCTATAGTACAAGTGTCAGAAAACAAAGGTATAGGAGGTAGCAGTGGTGCTCAGCAGAGCTCGAATATTCGAGTAGCTCGAATATTCGAGCTCTTTTTCCAGCTATTCGAGCTCGGTATTCGAGCTCCGAATAGCTGTAGCTATTCGAATGGGCTATTCGCGTACACTCGAATAGCCTATTCACTATTCGAGCTATTCGAGCAAACGGCGCTATTCGAGCTCGGTACCGAGCTCGAATAGCGTCATAGCCCAGATTGATGTCCTTAGAGCCAATCAGAGGGCTCCCAGGCCCTCTGACGGCAGCCAATCACAGAGGGGGACCCTGGCCAGCCCCTACCCTATAAATAGCGGCCGCCATGTTACGTTTCTCCATCCTTGCCTGAGACTTGCATAGAGAGAGAGTTGCTCCTTTGTGCTTTGGCTTAGCAAGAGCTTTATTGTGGTCATTTACCTAGCGTTTTTGCTCACATACACCTCCTATACACACCTATATTGTTGTTAGTTAGTTAGACATTGTATTTTAGTTAGTAGCTTTTGTGTTACATAGAGACAGGCCAGCTGCTGCAGGCTTACAGCTTTAGGCCTCAGGGCCTTGCCTGTGTGGGCAGCTGTCCTCCTGTCCTCTGTTTATTTCTCTCTATTCTATACCAGTATTTCTGCTGTCCTTTACTACTGATTGTATTAGTATTGTAGTTATATACTGTAACTGTACTAGGACACTCACTGTCACTGTTCATAGGCTACTAGCTGCTCCTGCGTGTGTGCACTCACTGTCTGTGTACACACTACACACACTCTATTTCCTTCTGATAACTGATTGATTATTGTAATTGAATATTGTAATTAGTTAGTTGTACTCACTGTTACTACTTACTGTACTAGGAGTCTAGGACACTCAGTCACTGTTCATAGGCTACTAGCTCCTGCGTGTGTGCACTCACTGTCTGTGTACACACTACACACACTCTATTTCCTTCTGATAACTGATTGATTATTGTAATTAGTTAGTTGTACTTACTGTTACTACTTACTGTACTAGGAGTCTAGGACACTCAGTCACTGTTCATAGGCTACTAGCTCCTGCGTGTGTGCACTCACTGTCTGTGTACACACACTACACACACTCTATTTCCTTCTGATAACTGATTGCTTATTGTAATTAGTTAGTTGTACTTACTGTTACTACTTACTCTTACTGTACTAGGAGTCTAGGACACTCAGTCACTGTTCATAGGCTACTAGCTCCTGCGTGTGTGCACTCACTGTCTGTGTACACACACTACACACACTCTATTTCCTTCTGATAACTGATTGCTTATTGTAATTAGTTAGTTGTACTTACTGACTGTTACTACTTACTTACTTACTGTACTAGGGACACTCACTCAGTCACTGTTCATAGGCTAGCTCCTGCGCGTGTTTGCGCGTGCGTGCACTCACTGTCTGTAGTGTACACACACTAAATTTACTTGTGATTACTACTGATTATTGTAACTGCTAGTTGTACTTCCTGACTGTTACTACTTACTTACTGTACTAGGGACACTCACTCAGTCACCTCACCCACCAACCCACTCCATTAAAGTACCCCACTTTTCACCCGCCCTTTTAAAAAACTTTTGTCTATACGCCCAAAACATCGAAGATGTCTGGAAGTGGCAGCCAGCGCGGTTTGGGCAAGGGGAAGGGCAGCAAGGGAATCAGGAGGAGAGGGAGCAGCATTGTGGCAAGCCGCGGGCGCGGGCGCGCCACCATGCACAGTTCCGCAGCAGCAGCAGCAGCGTCAGTGGCTAACATTCCTCCCATAGCCACTGGCCGTGGACGCCTTTGGCGCCGCCCAGCAGGAGCATCTGCAACTCACGCTGCAGAGACACAGCAGCAGCAGCGTGTAGCACCTGCTCCGATTTTCCTCCAGCCGGGTCGGAAACGTCCCATTGAGGAAAAGCATGCAGACACTGTGGTGCAACTGATGACGGAGGATGAGCAGCCCGCCATCAGCTCTGCATCCGAGGCCTCCACCCTCACCACCACCCCTGTTCGCAGCAGCCGCCCAGCAGGGCCTGGGGAGGAGGCCAGTTCACCGTCAGTTGGCGACCTGTCATTCAGCAGTCTTTTGACCCCAGGCATCATGAGTCAATTGTCTGCTGTTGTTGGCGATTTTGAGGAGGAGATGCTGATGGGCACTTTGGGGGATGAGGGATTGGACAGCAAGACTGTGGCGACAGTCAAGCAGCCCATCCATGCATCAGGAGAGGAGTTTGGGGGGTCCTCATCCCAGCAGGACATGTTTCAGGAGGGGGAGGATGATGATGACCCGGTGACAGACAGAGACTGGGTGCCACCACCTCCAGGGGATGTCGTCCTCAGCAGCTCTGAGGAGGAGGAGGAGGATGCTCTTGTGGGCCTTGCAAGGAGGCGCATCATTGCAAGCATTGGCAGCAGCAGTAGGCAGGTCCCACAGCCTGCTGGTGTCTCAGGCTCAGCAGCAGCAGCAGCAGCATCTGCCAGTACCACCACCAGCCGCACCCAAGCCCCCCAAGCCCCCCCCCCAACCACCACAGGGAGACAGGCAGCAGCGCTTCCATGCCGTAGGGGGATGTTTCTGTCACCAATCTGGCGCTTTTTCACCATGCCCACAGTGTACAGCAAGTACGCCACTTGCAACCACTGTCAGCGGAAGTTGAGCAGAGGTGCAGACCCCTTAAAGTTCTGCACCAGCTCGCTCATCAACCACCTTGCTGCGAAACATTTCCACCAGCATCAGGAGTTCCAGAGGCTGAAGGCATCTGGTGCTGGCAGTGGCACCACACCCATCACTGCACAGCCTTCAGCAGCAGCAGCAACAGCAGCCACCCACCCTCCTGCTCCTCCAGCAGCACCAGCAGGAGTGCGGAAACGCACTGCTCCTCCCCCCTCTGCAACTCCTGCCGCCGACACTGAGGCCTGTTCTGGCAGCCAGTCCTCAGTGGCCTCCTCCGCTGTGTCTGCTGATTCCCGTGCCAGCAAAAGGCCACGCCAGAGCCTTTTGAGCGAGTCCTTCCAGGGGGTGGTTAGGGCTCTGCCTCCCAGCAGCCGTCACGTGCGGCAGCTGAACGGCTTGCTGGCACGGGCCATGTGCTCCCAACTCCTGCCGTACACGCTCGTGCAGGAGGGGAGCGACATTCGTGCGCTGCTTGCTTGCGCAGCCCCAGACTGGCAGCTCCCCAGCAGACACTTTTTCTCCCGCAAGGCCATTCCTGCACTGCACCGCTTTGTGATGGCCAATGTGGAGCGAGGGCTGGAGCACGCGGTTGGTGAAAGGGTCCACGTCACCATGGACTCCTGGAGTAGCCGCTTCGGGACAGGCCGCTACCTGTCCTTCACTGTCCACTGGGTCAGCTTGGTGGAAGGGGGTGAGGATGGGAGAGCAGCAGCGGGCACAGCAGCAGCAGCAACACAGTGGGTGGTGCCACCCCGCAGGGTCAGGGGAACTGCAGCAGGTTCCTCCGATCCTCTGCCATCCTCCGGCACACCTGGCCAAACCCCCCGCCTCAGCAGCAGCGTGAAGGCCCGCCACTGCCAAGCGCTGCTGCACTTGGTCAGCCTTGGGAAGACCAAGCTGACGGCAACCCATGTGTTGGCCAAACTCCAGGAGCAGGAGAGGATTTGGCTGACCCCCAGAGGCCTCAGAGTCGGAGAGGTGGTGGCCGACAATGGGGCCAATCTGGTTGCCGCAATAGACAGGGGAAACCTGACCCACATCCCCTGTCTTGCCCACGTGCTGAACCTGGTGGTGCAGAAGTTCTTGCGCACCTACCAGGGGATGGGCAAACTGCTGGAAACGGCAAGGAACGTTGTGCGTCACTTCCGGCGCTCGGCTGCAGCCTGTGCGAGCCTGGAAGACGTGCAAAAGGAGCTGGATCTGCCACGCCATCGGCTGATCCTTGACGTTCCGACTCGCTGGAACTCCACCCTGGCGATGTTGGAGCGTCTGGTTGAACAGAAGCGCGCTGTCAAACAGTACCTTGCCCTGGCCACTGTTTCCGCCGCTCAGAGAAGGGACAAGACCAGCAACATCCCGTCCATCGTCCCCGATGATGACTGGAGGCACATGCAGCAGGTGTGCTTAGTGCTGGCTCCCTTTCTGCAGGCCACTAACATGGTGAGCAGGGACCATGCTATGGTCTGCGAGTGGGTGCCCCTGGTTTGTCTGCTGAACAGGGCCCTCGATGCTTTGCTGGAACAGGGAGCGGCAGCCTTGGACCAGCAGGAGCGGCAAGCAGCTGCACAGTCCACCTCTGAGGGGGAGGAGGAGGAGGACTTGGTGGAGGTCCCTGACCTTGCTGCTGATGAGGGGGATCAGCACAGTGCAGCTGAGTTGGTGCGGGGGTGGAGAGAGGATGAGGCTGACGAGGCAGAGGAGGAGGATGAGGACAGCAGCACTGCCGTCGATGTGCCAGCAGACGTGGCCCGCCTCTTCCCAATGGCAGCGCACATGCTGACGTGCCTGCGCAGAGACCCCAGGGTGATCCAGATGAAGCAGAGGGAGGACATCTGGATCAGCATGATGTTGGACCCACGCCTCAAGGGGAAGTTGAGCCAGTTCCTGCCGCCTGCAGGAGGAGACCCAGCGCAACAAATAAGGAGCTTGCAGCAGGCCCTTGTTGAGCGCTTGGAGGAAGCCTTCCCCCAGCCTTCCACCCCCACTGTCCAGCAGCCAGCACAGAGGCAGCAGCAGGTGCCTGCATCCAGCAGCAAGCGCCCCACAGACCTGCTGTCTCTCAGCCACGAGCTCTACAGGACTGTAGAGGCTCCGGCAGTAGTGACTAGAGAGAAGGTGCATGCAGCAGCATCCTCCACCGGTCACAGCCAGCGCCTGACCCGCATGGTGGCTGACTACATGGGGTCCTACAGCGGGCTTGACAGCGATGCCCCTGTTGATCCCATGGAGTATTGGGTCAAGCGCCTGGAGATCTGGAGCGAGCTGGCGCAGTACGCCCTGGAAGTGCTGTCCTGCCCCCCTTCCAGCGTGCTGTCCGAGCGCTGCTTCAGTGCAGCTGGTGGTGTGGTCACCGAGAAACGCTCACGTCTGTCTCACAAGTCTGTGGACAGACTGACGCTTCTCAAGATGAACCAGGCGTGGGTGGAAGGCGAGTTCCTGGCCCCTGTTGTCTGCGAGAGGGGGACATGAACTGGCTAAGAACCATCGTTAATGTGCCTTACCACCCTTTACCACCTCCTGGCTCCTGCTCACTAAGCCAGCCTGGTTCACTTTGACTATTACGTCGCCTGCAGCCACACATTTTACACCTACAGTGGGCTGCTGTGTACTGCCCTTCTGCTGTCTGTCTGTGTTTCCCACTGCCAGGGTACACAGATTTACCTTCTGCTGCCACTCTGCCACCAGCTATTACGTCAAACAATAGCTATATATCTGTGTAATTTGTTTTACAAACAAAACCAAAAAACCATAAAAAAAAAAAAAGGTTTAATTTTTCTGAGGTTCCCGGGTTGAAAACTGTGTTGTCCCAGTTGTGTATTGGACACGATGTGGGCTGCACGACCGCTGTCTGGGACCTCCTGTTGTGTTCATTTACGGCCTGGTATCACCGCTAGGTACCAGGGCTATTATGTCACGCTGCCTGCCTGCTGCCACACTCACACTACTCCTCCATTCCTCCTGCTGATGCTGCTGTCTGTCTGTGTTTCCCAACGCCAGGGTACACAGATTTACCTTCTGCTGCCACTCTGCCACCAGCTATTACGTCAAAAAATAGCTATATCTGTGTAATTGGTTGTAAAACCAAAACTACAAAACCATAAAAAAAAAAAAAAAAGGTTTAATTTTTCTGAGGTGCCCGGGTTGAAAACTGTGTTGTCCCAGTTGTGTATTGGACACAATGTGGGCTACACGACCGCTGTCTGGGACCTCCTGCCTGCTGTGTTTATTTACAGCCCTGGTATCACCGCTAGGTACCAGGGCTATTATGTCACGCTGCCTGCCTGCTGCCACACTCACACTACTCCTCCATTCCTCCTGCTGATGCTGCTGTCTGTCTGTGTTTCCCAACGCCAGGGTACACAGATTTACCTTCTGCTGCCACTCTGCCACCAGCTATTACGTCAAACAATAGCTGCTCACATTACTCCTCCATTCCTCCTGCTGCTGCTGCTGCTGCTGTCTGTCTGTCTGTGTTTCCCAACGCCAGGGTACACAGATTTACCTTCTGCTGCCACTCTGCCACCAGCTATTACGTCAAACAATAGCTGCTCACATTACTCCTCCATTCCTCCTGCTGCTGCTGCTGCTGTCTGTCTGTCTGTGTTTCCCAACGCCAGGGTACACAGATTTACCTTCTGCTGCCACTCTGCCACCAGCTATTACGTCAAAAAATAGCTATATCTGTCTGTGTAATTTGTTGTAAAAACAAAACTACAAAACCATAAAAAAAAAAAAAGGTTTAATTTTTCTGAGGTGCCCGGGTTGAAAACTGTGTTGTCCCAGTTGTGTATTGGACACAATGTGGGCTGCACGACCGCTGTCTGGGACCTCCTGCCTGCTGTGTTTATTTACAGCCCTGGTATCACCGCTAGGTACCAGGGCTATTATGTCACGCTGCCTGCCTCATTGACTGCCTGCTGCCACACACTCATCCTCCTCCTCCTGCTGCTGAATTTACCTCCTGCTGTCTGTGTGTTTCCACTGCCAGGGAGCACATACAATGGCGCTTCCAACATGCGTGCGCCACCAGCTATTTGTTACGCTCAAAAATAGCTGCATTTCTTTAAAAAAAAAAATTTGAAAAGAGAAATAAGTGAAGAAGAAGACGATATAGAAGAAGATGAAGAAGATGAAGAAGAAGAAGATGAAGAAGAAGAAGAAGAAGATGAAGAAGAAGAAGAAGAAGAAGAAGAAGAAGGAGAAGAAGATGAAGATGAAGAAGAAGAAGATGAAGAAGAAGAAGATGAAGAAGATGAAGAAGAAGAAGATGAAGAAGAAGAAGATGAAGAAGAAGAAGATGAAGATGATGAAGAAGAAGAAGATGAAGAAGAAGATGAAGATGATGAAGAAGAAGAAGATGAAGATGAAGAAGATGAAGAAGAAGAAGATGATGAAGAAGAAGATGAAGAAGAAGATGAAGAAGATGAAGAAGAAGAAGAAGATGAAGAAGATGAAGATGAAGAAGATGAAGAAGAAGAAGATGAAGAAGATGAAGAAAAAGAAGATGAAGAAGAAGAAGATGATGATGAAGAAGATGAAGAAGAAGAAGAAGAAGACAATATAAAAGAAGAAGAAGAAGATATAGAAGAAGATATAGAAGAAGAAGATATAGAAGAAGAAGATATAGAAGAAGAAGAAGAAGAAGATATAGAAGATAAAGAAGAAGAAGAAGAAGTATATACAGTACTGAACAAATTTCTGGACACAACTTCTCTTTTCAACTTTTTTTTTTTTAAAGGAACATCCCCACATAATCACTTGCTGTTGTTACTTGGAAAAAAAGAGGTTTCTTGCATCATTCACCCTCAAAACAAGTGTTGGAAGCTATTTAAGGCCATTTCGAATAGTCAGCTCGAATAATGAGCTCGAATACCGACTCGAATAGTGAGCTCGAATTCCGAGGTCGAATCGAATAGTAAAAATTATTCGACTCGAATATTCGACTGATCTCGAATAATTTACTATTCGAATTCGACCTAACTCGAATTTTGAAAAGGGGTATTTGAGCACCACTAGGAGGTAGTGGTACCGAAGTACGGTGGGGCAATGTATTGGAAGTGGTTTGTGTAAGGAAGTGTTTTTTTAATAAAAGTGTTCTAATAAATTTATTGACATCCTTAAGTGTGTCAAAAAGACTAAATTTACAAGCAGGGACAAAATTAAGGCCACTGGAAAGAAGTGAAATCTCCTCCTGTGATAAAATAGCATCAGAGATGTTGATAACATTCATGGGCTGAATTACATTCTTCTTCCTGTGTTTCCGCCCCCCTCTCCGTGTCTTCCTCCCTGTCCTCCCCCTGGGGTCGGCCGGGACCTGTGCCATCTCCGTTTGGAGTTCTGACTGTCTTCAGGATTCCCTCAGGGTCTGAGGCTTTATGGAAAACTGCAGCAAAGGGAACAGGAATTGGTGGGTGAGTGCGCATACGTCACAGTGGGTACTATCAGTACAGTGGTTCTCACCAAAGGAGCTGGTGGGTATAATCAGTACAGAAGCCCTCACTAGAGGAGCTGGTGGGTACTTATCAGTACAGAGGCCCTCACCAGAGGAGCTGGTGGGTACTATCAGTATAGAAGCCCTCACCAGAGGAGCTGGTAGGTACTATCGGTACAGAGGTCCTCACCAGAGGAGCTGGTGGGTACTATCAGTACAGAAGCCCTCACCAGAGGAGCTGGTGGGTACTATCTGTACAGAGGCCCTCACCAGAGATCAGGGCTCTCTGGTGGGAAGGCGAGGTCAGACAGGCAAGGTCAGCAACAGACAGGTAATCACAGTACAGAATCAGAAAGCAATAGGAAGGTGATTATACAGGCTGAGTCGGCAACAAGATCAGATGGGCAGAAGTACAGAGACAGTAAACGACAGAGAGGTCAGAATCTAGCCAGAGTCATACACAGATATCAATGAAGAGTAAATGCAAATGTAATGAATAGCAGAGATGCCGCCGCATGGGCAAGCGGCATGGCGGCTATCTCCGCATCCCAGCCGGCGGCTGCTGCCGCGCAGCAGCATGAGGCTGTCTTGCCTGGTCCTTCTAGTGCACACAGATGAAGAACTATGCGCGCGCGCGCCAGGCGACAGGGCCTTTATGCTGCTAGAAGGGGAGTCAGCTGATCATGCCGATCAGCTGACTCCAGCTATGCTCCGGATTGGCTGAGTGTCTGGGGCGGTGCTATGGAGCGCTTTTAGTATATATAGGACTTGCTTGCCACTTGCAAGTTGTCTGCTAATGCGAATATATACGTGTGAGCACTCAGACCTGAATCAGATCCCACATGTGTTAGAACCAGCCGGAGATGGGAATTCACACTGAGTCAGATTCCATTGATAGCTTTAAAGTACTATTGCTTGCTACTGTTTGTGTTAGACTAGTTCCCAGGTGTTGAGACCAAGGACATCACATCACACCTAAGACTAGGAGTTTGCTATATTGTTACTATTATCTGTTAGACTAGTTCCCAGGTGTTGAGACCAAGGACCTCACACCTAAGAGTAGGAGTTTGCTATATTGTTACTATTATCTGTTAGACTAGATCCCAGGTGTTGAGACCAAGGACCTCACACATAAGACTAGGGTTGAGAGATATTACTGTTACCTGTTATGACCTTTGGCTTTCCTGACTACTCTCCTGTTCTCTGATTCCGTACTTCCGCCCATCTGATTATCTGTTGCCAACCTTGCCTGTACCTGGATACCGAATCAGTCTTCCACTTCTGTACTTTGTCTGTCCGTGTGTTGCCGACCTGGCTTGTCTGACCTTCCTGGCTGTCACCTAGCCCTTGGGTGATCAGCCTTACTGTACTCCTGTGACACCTGCTCTTCAGGTGGTTACTAGCTGCTATATCAGGCCTATGGTCACCAGCTCCTCTGGAGACCATCTTGCAGCATAGCTAGTGGGTCTCTACCTCTCTAAGGTCCACTGGCTGCAGTACAGTCTGATTCCCTGCCTCTCCGGGAATCCTTGGCTGCAGTACAGTCTGATTACCTGCTCCTCAGGGAATCTCTAGCTGCAGACCAATACTCACTACATCACTCCAGTCAGTGGTCTCTGCTCCTCAGGTGTCCACTGGCTGCAGTGCAGTCTGATTCCCTGCACCTCAGGGAATCCTTGGCTGCAGTAGTGTCTGTATCTCCCGCTTCTCGGGAGATAACCTCACCCATTACTGTTGCACAAAACACTATATCACATTGGGTGTCCTGTGTCTAGGTATACTGGTATTATTGGTGATTCTGCAGATCACCACATAATCGGGTATAGCATCTGTATTATTGGTGATACTGCAGATCACCAATAATCAGAAAATTCTGTGTTGCTGATGCTGACACCAATCGTTACAGCAAACAATAGTATTCCTATCTAGTGTGAAATCCCCGGTTTCCTCCCAGATCAAAGCACACCGGATCTATCTAAGGTCTGAGCGCTAACACGTAGTATTCGCAACAGCAGACAGTTTGCAAGTGAAGCCGAGAGACTTAAGAAGCAGAGGAGACCCAATTGGCACACCCACTCCTCTGAGCCAATGAGGAGCGGCGAACGTCTCCACTGATGTCAGCCGACCCTCTGGTCAGCTGAAGCGCCTCCTCCCCACATAAAGGTCCTGTCTGCACGCGCACGCGACAATGCAACCCTATGTGCGGCTGACAAACCCATCCTCGGCGTGCTAGACGCCGGAGGCACGGGTGACACACTAGGCAGAGGAATGGAGGCAGCTGTGGAGGACGCCAGACTGCCCGCAGCTAGTGTTGGGCGAACAGTGTTCGCCACTGTTCGGGTTCTGCAGAACATCACCCTGTTCGGGTGATGTTCGAGTTCGGCCGAACACCTGACGGTGCTCGGCCAAACCGTTCGGCCATATGGCCGAACTAAGAGCGCATGGCCGAACGTTCCCCGAACGTTCGGCTAGCGCTGTGATTGGCCGAACGGGTCACGTGGTTCGGACCCGAACGCGCTCTGATTGGCCGAACTGTCACGTGGTTCGGGTAAATAAATACCCGAACCACGTCATATCTCCGCCATTTGTCTGTGGGTTTAGCTTTGGGTAGGCAGGCAGGGTAGTTCGCGCTCCAGCCACGCTAGCCAGGGTCCCCCCCAGTCATTGTGTGTCGCTGCTGGGAATAGTAGTACACCGCTCGCTCAGCATTCTGTTTACTGCCACTCTGTGTACCTCGCTCAGCCACACTATATAGCATTCTGTTTACTGCCACTCTGTGTCTGCTGGGAATAGTAGTACACCGCTTGCACAGCCACACTATATAGCATTCTGTTTACTGCCACTCTGTGTACCTCGCTCAGCCACACTATATAGCATTCTGTTTACTGCCACTCTGTGTCTGCTGGGAATAGTGGTACACCGCTCGCTCAGCCACACTATATAGCATTCTGTTCACTGTTCTGTGTCTGCTTGGAATAGTGGTACACCGCTCGTTCAGCCACACTATATAGCATTCTGTGTACTGTTCTGTGTCTGCTGGGAACAGTAGTACACCGCTCGTTCAGCCACACTATATAGCATTCTGTGTACTGTTCTGTGTCTGCTGGGAACAGTAGTACACCGCTCGCTCAGCCACACTATATAGCATTCTGTTCACTGTTCTGTGTCTGCTGGGAATAGTGGTACACCGCTCGCTCAGCCACACTATATAGCATTCTGTTCACTGTTCTGTGTCTGCTGGGAATAGTGGTACACCGCTCGCTCAGCCACACTATATAGCATTCTGTTCACTGTTCTGTGTCTGCTGGGAATAGTGGTACACCGCTCGCTCAGCCACACTATATAGCATTCTGTTCACTGTTCTGTGTCTGCTGGGAATAGTGGTACACCGCTCGCTCAGCCACACTATATAGCATTCTGTTTACTGTTCTGTGTCTGCTGGGAATAGTGGTACACCGCTCGCTCAGCCACACTATATAGCATTCTGTTCACTGTTCTGTGTCTGCTGGGAATAGTGGTACACCGCTCGCTCAGCCACACTATATAGCATTCTGTTCACTGTTCTGTGTCTGCTGGGAACAGTAGTACACCGCTCGTTCAGCCACACTATATAGCATTCTGTGTACTGTTCTGTGTCTGCTGGGAACAGTAGTACACCGCTCGTTCAGCCACACTATATAGCATTCTGTGTACTGTTCTGTGTCTGCTGGGAACAGTAGTACACCGCTCGTTCAGCCACACTATATAGCATTCTGTTCACTGTTCTGTGTCTGCTGGGAATAGTGGTACACCGCTCGCTCAGCCACACTATATAGCATTCTGTTCACTGTTCTGTGTCTGCTGGGAATAGTGGTACACCGCTCACCCGTCACTGTATAGCATTGTGCTCTGTGTCGCTGCTGGGAATAGTGGTACTGTATAGCATTTCTGTACTGCCACTGTACTGCTGCCAGTCAGCGTGTACTGTAAGGATAAGTGAAATGAGGAAGAAATCCGGTGAAAGAGGGAGGGGCAAGGGAAGAGGTGTTTCCCCTGACGGTTCACGTACAGGCCACAGGGGAGCACCCAAGAAAACCCACTCAATACCACCCATGTTGTCCAGGACAACAACCCTCACAAATCCAAAAGAACAGGACCAGATAATTACTTGGATGACCTCTCAAGCGTCCAGCAGTGGGTTAAGCAGCACCAGCACATCACGCACGAGGTCCGAGTCCTCAGCCAGTTACAAGGAGCCAGTGGGCACAAAGCTGACACAACCGGCAGCGACACCACGCACACAACTGCCAGATAACCAGTCCGATGAATTACCTCAGGACACAATGGGGTATTCGCAGGAGCTATTCCCAGCCCAACAAACTTCCACCTTTCAAAGGTCAATGGAGGAACAGCCAGAAATGTTGTGCCTGGATTCACAACCGTTAACTGTGGGAAATGTACCGCGCACTGAAATACGAGGCGAGTCCGAAGAGGACTCGGAAACCCAAATCCCAGAGCAATTTGGGCAGGAGGGGTTGCAATTGCAGGAGGTCGGCCGACAAGATCTGGAAGACGACGTTGGAGTGTGCTGCGCAGAGGTTGTTGTGGGGAGCTCTACTCCACGGCGGTGGCCCACAATGACATATGACGAGTTTGAGGAGATGGAAGAGGAGGGTATGGACAATGTGGACAGAGACCCAGATTTTGTTTGTGAACGAGAACATCGCCGTCGTAGCAGCAGCACAGATGAGTCTGTTGAAGAACACACTGCTGCACGAGTTCGCCTTGTGCCACAAGGTAGGCGGCGCGCAATTTCAGGCACCACAAGCGTGGAAGTTCAAGTGAGAGGCAAAAGAGGAGCAAACAGAAATCGCCAGCAAGGAGGCAGGTGCTCCAAAGTCTGGGCTTTCTTTGAAGACTGCACTGAGGATGTTACCATGGCGATTTGCAAGGTGTGCAAGACCCGCCTGAGCAGGGGGAAAAATATTAACAACCTCTCCACCACCAGCATGAGCCGTCACATGCTATCCAAACATCCCACTCTTTGGGCAAACGCGTCAGGACAGGGTACCAGAAACAACACTGCCTCCCTTGGGTTCACCAGACCCGCCTCAGCAGCAGCAGTAGCCCAGCCATTGCGTGGTTCACAACATTCACAAACATCAGACGACGCTGACACTGTCACTTTCCGGAGTAGTGCTCTTGAGGTCTCCCAGTGTTCATCAAACACAACAACCAACAGCCCTTCCGTGTGCAGCGCTACGGTTCAGTTGTCTGTGTCGGAGATGTTTGAGCGCAAGAGGAAATTGCCAGCAAATGACCCCCGGGCCGTGGCAGTAACAGCCAGCATAGCCAAGCTTCTGGCCTGCGAAATGCTGCCATATCGATTGGTGGAGACAAACAGCTTCAAGGGCATGATGTCAGTGGCCATCCCACGTTACGTGGTTCCCAGCCGCTACCACTTTGCACGCTCTGCAGTGCCTGAGTTGCATGAGCACGTGGTCAGCAAAATAACCCGAAGCTTGAAGAATGCCGTTGCCTGCAAGGTTCACCTCACCACTGACACCTGGACGAGTGCGTTCGGCCAGGGTCGATACATCTCCCTTACCGCGCACTGGGTGAACCTTGTGGAGCCTGGCAGCGATTCCTCACCTGCTACGGCACGGGTGTTGCCCACGCCACAAACAGCTGCACCGCCGTCCCTCCCACTGGATAACAGCAGCACCTACCTCTCTGACTCCTTCTCCTCCAACGCATCTCAAAGCTGTACCTCATCCGGAAACGCTAACCCAGCAGCAGTAGGATCGTGGAAGCAGTGCAGCACAGCTGTTGGCATGCGTCAGCAAGCGTTGCTGAAGCTAATCTGCCTTGGGGATAAGCAGCACACAGGGGAGGAAATTTGGAGGGGAATAAAGGAACAGACGGATTTGTGGCTGGCACCGCTGGACCTGAAACCGGGCATGGTTGTGTGTGATAATGGGAGTAATCTCATTCGCGCTTTAAGGTTGGCTAAGCTGACACACATCCCTTGCCTGGCGCACGTGATGAACCTAGTAGTTCAGCGGTTCCTGAGGACATACCCAGGCGTGCCCGATCTGCTGTTGAAGGTGCGTCGAGTGTCCAAACATTGTAGAAATTCCAGTACTGCTTCGGGGGCACTCGCCAAGATGCAGGAGCGCTTCAATCTCCCCCACCATCGCTTGCTGTGTGATGTCCCTACGCGCTGGAATTCTACGCTGCACATGCTAGCCCGCTTTTGCGAGCAGAAGAGTGCAGTGGTCCAGTACATGACGGCGCAGTACCGAGGCGCATCCGGCCAGCTGCCAAGCTTCTGTGGATCCGATTGGGCCAACATGTTGGACCTCTGCCAAGTCCTCCAAAATTTTGAGCAATCCACGTTGCTTGTGAGCAGTGACAACTCTTCAGTCAGCATTACCATACCACTGCTGTGTTTACTGAAGAGGTCGATGTTAAAAATCAAGGAAACAGCTGTCATGATGCAACTGGGGGAATCTGAAGGAGAAAACGATCAGCGTGATGGTACCAACATCAGGCCATCCGCCTCAGGGAACGCTGGCCCCAGCAGCTATGACGAAGAAGAGGAGGAGGAACAGCTGGAGTTGGAGCAGGAATTTCATGCCACCACTGACGAGGGCCAGAGCGGTGCACGTTGGACTTCCACAATTCAACGCGAATGGTCAGCAGAAGCAGACCAGGAGGAAGGTGACGACTATGATGCATCACAACAACTATCACAACGCTCACAAGAGGATGATGAGGATTCTGGTAGGACTCTGGCACACATGGCTCAATTCATGCTAGACTGCATTGAACGTGACCCACGCATTGTGCGCATTCTGGACAACACCAATTACTGGGTTTATACCCTTCTGGATCCACGGTACAAACACAATGTTCCAAAACTGCTTGAAGAAAGAGTCAGACAGGTCAAAATGGAAGAATACCAGCAGGCCCTTGTGGAGACTTTAGAGAGGAGATTGACATCCTCCCCCTCCTCTAGCCAGTTGTACGCAGACAGACTGACTTCCGCAAACCCAGGACGACCAGGAGGGCAGCAAACAACGCAAGCCGCAGCTAGTACCCAAAAGGGAATGGTATCGGCAGTGTCCTTGGAGTGGGAAAATTTTCTGACACCCATGCAGCCGCAGCCCACTGAACAGCAAGCGTGCAGATCCACCTCCAACACCGATCGCCTGGAGAAGATGGTCAAGGACTACATGTCAGATGGCGTAGCTGTGTCGAACCATCCATCTGCACCCTTCAACTATTGGGTATCGAAGCTAGACACCTGGCACGAACTGGCAATGTACGCAATAGAGGTGCTGGCTTGCCCGGCAGCCAGCGTTATGTCGGAACGCTGTTTCAGTGCTGCCGGAGGCATCGTCACAGATCGGCGTATCCGCCTCTCTACAGACAATGCAGACCGTCTGACTCAAATTAAAATGAATCAATCCTGGATTGGAAATGACTACGCAACACTCCAGGACCCCAACCAAGTAACATGACCAATGAACATCTGGGATGGTGTTGCGTTTCCGGGCCCTGTTTATTGAACCTCTCATCTGTATTACATTTATGACTGCATGGCGGCAAAAAGCATTGCTGCTATATCCGCACGCTTTTTGTCCACATGCAAGGCCTGGGTTGTTGTGTCTCACAAAGCGTGGCCTTCTCCTCCTGCGCCTGCTCCTGTTCCATCACGTCTGCTGCTGCTGGGTTAGCGTTGCCGCGTGGTCCCTGTTTATTGAACCACTTATCTTTATTACATTTATGACTGCATGGCGGTACAAAGCATGCTATCCGCACGCTTCTTGCCCTCATGCAAGGCCTGGGTTGTTGTGTCTCACAAAGCGTGGCCTTCTCCTCCTGCGCCTCCTCCTGTTCCATCACGTCTGCTGCTGCTGGGTTAGCGTTGCCGCGTGGTCCCTGTTTATTGAACCACTTATCTTTATTACATTTATGACTGCATGGCCGTACAAAGCCTGCTATCCGCACGCTTCTTGCCCTCATGCAAGGCCTGGGTTGTTGTGTCTCACAAAGCGTGGCCTTCTCCTCCTGCGCCTGCTCCTGTTCCATCACGTCTGCTGCTGCTGGGTTAGCGTTGCCGCGTGGTCCCTGTTTATTGAACCACTTATCTTTATTACATTTATGACTGCATGGCGGTACAAAGCCTGCTATCCGCACGCTTCTTGCCCTCATGCAAGGCCTGGGTTGTTGTGTCTCACAAAGCGTGGCCTTCTCCTCCTGCGCCTGCTCCTGTTCCATCACGTCTGCTGCTGCTGGGTTAGCGTTGCCGCGTGGTCCCTGTTTATTGAACCACTTATCTTTATTACATTTATGACTGCATGGCGGTACAAAGCCTGCTATCCGCACGCTTCTTGCCCTCATGCAAGGCCGGGGTTGTTGTGTCTCACAAAGCGTGGCCTTCTTCTCCTCCTGCGCCACCCTCCTCCTGTTCCATCACGTGTGCTGCTGCTGGGTTAGCGTTACCGGTCCCTTTTCCTGGAACCTCTTATATGTATTACATTTATGACTGCATGCCGACAAAAAACATGTTACCTGTGCAAAGAAAACAGACATTTCCCGCATTTAAAAGACAGTTTTCCCTTTGAAACTTTAAAATCGATTTTCTCAAAAACTATAAGCTCTTTTTGCTAATTTTTTTTTCCTCTTGTACCCACTCCCAAGGTGCACATACCCTGCAAATTTGGGGTATGTAGCATGTAAGGAGGCTTTACAAACCACAAAAGTTCGGGTCCCCATTGACTTCCATTATGTTCGGAGTTCGGGTCGAACACCCGAACATCGCGGCCATGTTCGGCCTGTTCGGCCCGAACCCGAACATCTAGATGTTCGCCCAACACTACCCGCAGCTGCTTCCTCCATGTTTCTTACAGTATCCCCCCCTTGAGGCGTGGACTCCGGACACGATTTACATGGCTTTTCTGGATGCAACTCATGGAACTTCTTCCTAAGTTCCTCAGCATGCATACAATAAGCTGGCACCCAAGACCTTTCTTCAGGCCCAAACCCCTTCCAATGCACCAGGTACTGTATTGAGTTGCGCACCCACCTGGAATCCAAAATCTGCTCACCCTCATATTCAGGCTCACCATTAATCACCACAGGTGGGGGGGGGGGGGGGTAGAGGAATCCACATGCACAGCCGGTTTCAACAGAGACACATGGAATGACTTCACACCTCTCATGTTGGAGGGTAACACAATGGCATAAGTGACATTAGTAATCTTCTTTGGGCCTATAAATCTGGGGCCCAACTTAGCTGAGGGTTGTCTTAAGGTCAAATGCCTGGTAGAGACCCACACGATGTCTCCTGGAGCAAAATCCCACTCTACAGACCGTCTCTTATCTGCCTGTCTTTTCTGGGACTGAAAGGCCCTTTCCAAATTCTTTTTGCCCAAGACCCAAATCTCCCTTAAAGCTCCCTGCCAATCTTCCAAGGCAGGAAAGGGAGATGACACCACAGGTAATGGTGAGAATTTTGGGTGATCTTCTCGTAACCACTTGAAATGGGGAGAAACCTGAAGAAGAACTCTTCAGGTTATTGTGCGCAAATTCTGCAAACGGTAAGAACTTAACCCAATCCAACTGGGCATCTGCCACATAACACCTTAAGAACTGTTCAAGGGACCGGTTAACCCTTTCGGTCTGACCATTAGTCTGTGGGTGACTATGATAGGTTCATACCTAGATGATGACAAAAGGCCCTCTAAAACTTGGACACGAACTTGACTCCCCTATCTGACACTATATTCTCTGGTATCCCATGCAACCGGAAAATATGCTGGATGAAGATTTCTGCCAGTTCTTGAGCTGAGGGGAGTCCGTCCAATGGGATGAAGTGAGCAATTTTGCTGAATCTTTCGACTACCACCCAAATAACCGTTTTACCCTCAGATCTAGGCAGTTCACCAACGAAATCCATGGACAGATGGGTCCATGGTTGTTCAGGCACAGGCAATGACTGAAGCGTACCCACAGGAGCCTGTCTGGACGGCTTATTCCTGGCACAGACTGAACAATCTCTGACAAAGTCCGTACAATCTGAGACTATAGACGGCCACCAGACGCATCTGTCCAAAAATTCCTGTGTCCTAGCAACCCCTGGATGCCCTGCATTCTTATGAGCATGAAATATATTACGAATTTTCAGACGGAATTGCAGTGGCACAAACAGAACACCTTCTGGTCTCCCTTCAGGAACGTCCTGCTGATAGCGACTCAAAGTGGACGACCAATCCTCCCAAGTTTCTGTAGCTGCAAGGACAACTTTCTCGAGAAGGATGTTCTCAGGGGCTGGTGCCTGGTGGCTGTACTGTCTCAGACTCAAAACATCTAGATAATGCATCTGCCTTGATGTTCTTACTACCTGGTTTATAGGTAATAATGAACCTGAATCTCGAGAAAAATAACAACCATCGAGCCTGTCTAGGACTGAGATGTTTGGCCCGATCAGTATACTCTAAATTCTTGTGGTCAGTATAGACCGTAATAGTATGTTTTGCCCCCTCAAGCCAATGCCGCCACTCTTCAAACGCAAGTTTGATGGCCAGCAATTCTCGATTTCCAATGTCAAAATTTCTCTCGGCGGGAGAAAACTTCAGAGAGAAAAATGCACATGGGTGTAATCTGCCCTGTAAACCAGAGTGTTGAGACAGTACAGCCCCAACCCCGATCTCTGATGCATCTACCTCAACAATGAAAGGATAAGAGACATCCACATGACGTAAAATGGGGGCGGAGCAAAACAATTGTTTCAGTGAGGAAAAGGCCGAATGAGCTTCAGGTGACCAATTATAGGTATCAGCCCCCTTTTTGGTAAGCTCTGTGAGGGGTGAAACCACAGAAGAAAATCCCTTGATAAACTTTCTGTAATAATTGGCGAAGCCAAGAAATCTCTGGAGTGCCTTCAGTCCCAAGGGCTGTGGCCACTCCAGAACGGCAGAAACCTTGTTAGGATCCATAGAAAGTCCAGTAGTAGAGATAATGTATCCCAGAAAAGGAACCTCAGACACTTCAAAAAGTCACTTTTCCAACTTTGCATATAAAGAATTCTGCCTGAGCTTCTTTAGCACAAATCTCACATGCTTTCTATGTTCAGTCACGTTGGGGGAAAAAATAAATACTGTATATTCCTGTGTATAAGACTACTTTTTAACCCTTGAAAATCTTCTGAAAAGTTGCGGGTCATCTTATACGCCGGGTGTCATTGATGCCGGGTGATATGCCCTATCCTGTTACCGCCTCTCAGATCTCCCTGCTGATGGAGCGCAATCTATTCTTCCATACCGCCCTGATAAACAGGTAGACAAGGAGAGCTCAGCTGACCAGTCTACTTAAGGAGAGTTGACCAATGCAACAAGTCAATTGACTATATACTGTTAAATACCGGGTAACACATACAGTACAGCACCAGTATCTGTTCAAACACAGCACCAGTACATGATTTTTTAATTTTTATTTTAATTTGGTGTGCGTTGGAAGAGGGGTAGTCTTATACGGCGACTATATCCCAAACTCTATATTTTAACTGTAAAAGTTGGGGGGTCGTCTTATACGCCCAGTCGTCTTATACGCCAGAATATACGGTATATCATTAGTGTTGGGCGAACATCCAGATGTTCGGGTTCGGGGTGGTTCGGCCGAACATGCCCCCGATATTCGGCATGTTCGAGCCGAACCCCGAACCCAACCCGAACATGTCCCTTTGGGGCCCCCTATAGGGTCCCAGCATAAAGGGAGAGCATGCCCCGAGCGCGGGGGGGGGGGGGGGCGGAAATGCCCCCCCACCCCTCCCCGCTAAGCTCTCCCTTCTGCTGGACCCTATAAAATTACATTGAAGTCCCCCAAAGTACCTGGCAGGAGGAGGGCAGGAAGCGGGCAGCCGGAGATCACAGGCGCTAGTACCATCTGGTACTTCCGCCCTCTCTCTGACGCACTTCCTGTTTACATTTGTAAGACGCGTCAAGAGAGAGCAGAAGTACCGCAATGACGCGTACGCGTCATCTACATGATGACACGTACCCTCGTACGCGTCACGCGGTACTTCTGTTCTCTCTTGACGCGACTTACAAATGTAAACAGGAAGTGCGTCAGAGAGAGGGCGGAAGTACCAGATGGTACTAGCGCCTGTGATCTCCGGCTGCCCGCTTCCTGCCCTCCTCCTGCCAGGTACTTTGGGGGACTTCTATGTAATTTTATAGGGTCCAGAAGAAGGGAGAGCTTAGCGGGGAGGGGGGCATTTCCGACCCCCCCCCCCCCCCCGCGCGCTCGGGGCATGCTCTTCCTTTATGCTGGGACCCTATAGGGGGCTTTGTTCGGCCGGACACGGCTGTGTTCGGCCGAACACAGAAGGCCTGTCCGGGCAGCGTGGCCGAGCACCCTCCCGAACACAATGAGGTGTTCGGGGGGTGCCGAACCGAACCCGAACAGGCCAAAACCCGGGCGAACCCGAACAGTGGCGAACACTGTTCGCCCATCACTATATATCATCCAAATACACGAGTACAAATCTCCCCAGGACTTCTCTGAAAACCTCATTGATTAGTTCCTGGAAGACGGCTGGGGCATTACACAACCTGAAGGGCATGACAAGATACTCGTAGTGCCCGTCGGGTGTGTTAAACGCCGTCTTCCATTCATCACCCTCCCTTATCCTTACCAGGTTGTATGCCCCTCTCAGGTCAAGTTTTGAGAAGATACATGCATCCGTAACCTGAGAGAAAAAAATCGTCAATTAAGGGGAGAGGGTAACGATTCTTTACAGTAATTTTGCTCAACTCTCTGTAATCGATACATGGCTGCAGGCCACCGTCCTTTTTCTGTACAAAAAAGAATCCCGCTCCAGCCGGAGACCTAGAAGGATGGATAAATCCCTTGACTAAGTTTTCCTTAATATACTAATGCATAGCAATCTTTTCAGGTCCTGAAAGGTTATACAAATGACCTCTAGGGGGCATACAACCTGATCTTAACTCAATAGGGCAGTCAAAACTCCGATGTGGAGAAAGTTTGTCTGCTGCTTTGGGACAAAATACATCAGCAAAATCAGAGTACTGAGCAGGCAAACCTTCCATTTGAACCTTGGTAGCGCAAACCGTGACTTTCTCCATACAATCACAGTTTGGAGAGAAAACAGGCTGGCACATGCAAATTCAAAGTAATAAAACCGCTTTATTCACTCTGGCTGATACATATAAAATGATGTATATGTCCATAAAAGACTCTTAGTCCTACCCTGCTACTGATGGCTGTGAGGTGAAGTGGGGGGCGGTGGGGTCGCCTAACGACCGTTTCGCTCCGTGAGCGTCTTCAGAGGCTGCTGCGCACACTTGCGTTCCGAACACCTGCAAATTTAAATGGACTACTTGTCCCATTACGCGTAGTGCGCGACCTCGCCGCCCACCCCATTTCCGGCGGAAGCCGCGTCACATGACGTCGGCAACCAGGAAAGGGATGCGTTCCACGGTGGTTCCGGCTCCATGTACTCCAACCAAAGTTCATGCATGGAGATCCGGACATCCACTAGGTGGTGCTTAAGTATAAAATCAGCTTCTATTTCACACAGAACTGTTTGGCACTGGGGTCTATATGAAAAGGGCGCCTGGTGGAGCCCATATATACCAACTTCGGCTACAAAAAAGGCGCCTTGTGTAGCCCATATAAACTTCGGCTACAAAAAAGGCACCTGGTGTAGCCCATATAAAAACTTCGGCTACAAAAAAGGCGCCTGGTGTAGCCCATATAAAAACTTCGGCTACAAAAAAACTCTGGGATGTGTAAACTACTATTCCCCCTCCAGGGCGCCATGGATAGTGGGGGAATGAAATAATTCGGCTTCCAGCACTTGTAGCCCATATAAAAACATAGGCTACAAAAAAAGGCAATAATATGGGCTACAAAGGGGCACCTTGCTGTAGCCGAAAACCTTGTAGCCGAAAAAAATATGGGCTACAAAGGGGCGCCCTACTGTAGCCGAAAACCTTGTAGCCGAAAAAATATGGGCTACAAAGGGGAGCCCGCTTGTAGCCTATATCAAAACTCGGGCGCCCTTTTCTACACCAAGTAGCCCATATTTCCAGAAATAACATTGATGTCTATGGCGGCGCCCTTTTCATACAGGAAGCTCGGGCGCCCTTTTCAACCGATACCTGACACTGTCAAGTGCCGTTCAACAAATCTGTGTGGTGGATGACTCTGGTAGAAAGAGACATTTTAAATTTAAAAACAATACAAAAGATTGATAATAGAAATTATATAGTCAATCTTCATATGATCTGGTGGGACCCAAAATAGAGGACAATATGGCTATACCAATTTATATTTCATAATTAATAATTGCTATATTTAATTAAAGAGAATGTCATCTCTAGATTGATTTACACCAGACCATATTGTATTGAAACTGAATAAACAATCCAAGGCTACATAGTGGGAACAATTCATTATATTCATAATGGGTGGAACACATTTTTAAGAGTAAACTTATTACACCCAATTCCCATTATACTGTATGTAGATTGAATAGTTAAACTCCGTAACACATTTATGTTTAAAATCAATGATAATGAGTTCAGTAGACATTTACTAATATTATTCAACAGCTCTAAATACTATCAAGGGTCTAAAAAACAAGCCATATCGATATAGTCATTTAGACCTAAAGCTCCCATAGCATCTGTATCAATTATCCAACGTGATTCTCTGCGTAGTAGCAGACGTTCCCTATCCCCTCCTCTATGGGGTACTACCACATGTTCTAGTCCCGCAATTTTCAAGACTGATGGATTGCCCTGATGCTGTGAGTTGATATGTTCAATTAAACGTGGGCATCCTTGTCCTGATGAAATGGATCTAATATGGTCTTGTATTTTTTTCTTCAGTTTTCTGGTTGTCATTCCTATATAAAATCGGTGACATGGACACCAGATGGCATAGACTACATATCTTGTTTGACAAGTGATCATGGTTTTAGGTCTATTTTCTATGGGGCCTATCTTCAAACTTTTCCCCTGCTCCATCTATGGGCAAACCGAGCAGCGGCCACACTTATAGTTGCCTTTTGGTCGACATTGGTTCAGCCAGTTCTCATTTTTTGGAGATTTATATTCACTCCTTGTGATCTTGTCCCCTATTGTACAGGCTCTTTTAAAAGTAATCAGAGGTGGATTTTTATATATTTCCCCCAGGATCGGGTCTCTCTTGATTATTCTCCAGTTTTTCATTATACTCTTTTTGATCTCATTGTGCATGGGGGTATAGTCAAAGGAGAACGTAATTCTTTCTCCAGTTGTTTCTTTAGGTTTCTCTTTCTTATTTCTTCTCTGTATTAGAGTCTTTCTATTGGCTTGTATTGCTTTTTCTAAAGCTATCTTGAGCTCTTTTTCACTACAGCCTCTTCTCTGTAAGTTAATTTTTAATTCACACGCCTGATCCATAAAATCACAATAATTGGTATTGTTCCGTTTAAGCCTTAAAAATTGGCTATATGGTATCGATTTGAAGGTGTGTTGTGGATGATAGCTATGTCGATGGAGAAGAGAATTGCCAGCAATCGGTTTCTTATAGCCCTTACATATCAAACCCTCTTCTTAGACAACTAGATTAAGATCTAAGAATGACACCTGGTGGGTACTATATTCATAAGTAAATTGCATATTACTCTTGTTGTCCCGATTCAGGTAATCGAAGAACTCTTTAAAAGCTTCTTCATTCCCATTCCAGACCACCAGGACGTCGTCTACAAATCTAGACCACCTCCTGAGGCAGTGTCCATAGGGGACATCTGGGCCATGCACGCGTACTTCTCCTCCCACCATGCCAAAAACAAATTGGCATACATGCATGACACCGATGTCCCCATGGCCGTGCCTGATATCTGCCAATACCGCCGCTCATCATACACAAAGACGTTATGGGTCAAGATAAATGCGAGGCATTCACAAATGTATTCAATATAATTGGGGTCTTGATTAGTCTTTTGTAAAAAAATATTTAACCGCTGCTATTCCATCAGCATGTGGGATTCGATTGTAAAGATTCACTACATCAATTATAGCAATCGCATCTCCTTCTATCCAGGGCATGCTTTCAACACTGTTTAGCACATCTAGCGTGTCCTGCAGATAAGATGGCACATAAATGAGCAATGGCCTCAGGAGGTGGTCCAAGTATTTTGACAGTCTCTCGCAGGGGAGGACTGAGACCTTTCGGCCTGGGGGGGGAACACAAACTAGAGGCCCGTGTGCAAGGCAGCCTCAGCCCAAATGGCGTCACACACGCACCCCACTTGCTATATTCTGGTAGTCACATGGGGCGCCCATGCGCAAATACAGCAAGGACACTTGCAGGACAGCGTGACAGATAAAGTTACATAGTTACATAGTTACATAGTTACTTTGGTTGAAAAAAGACATACGTCCATCGAGTTCAACCAGTACAAAGTACAACTCCAGCCTGCTCCCTCACATATCCCTGTTGATCCAGAGGAAGGCGAAAAAACCCTTACAAGGTAAAAATTCCTTCCCGACTCCAGATGGCAATCAGATAAAATCCCTGGATCAACATCATTGGCATTACCTAGTAATTGTAGCCATGGATGTCATTCAACGCAAGGAAAGCATCTAAGCCCCCTTTAAATGCAGGTATAGAGTTTGCCATAACGACTTCCTGTGGCAATGCATTCCACATCTTAATCACTCTTACTGTAAAGAACCCTTTCCTAAATAAATGGCTAAAACGTTTTTCCTCCATGCGCAGATCATGTCCTCTAGTCCTTTGAGAAGGCCTAGGGACAAAAAGCTCATCCGCCAAGCTATTATATTGCCCTCTGATGTATTTATACATGTTAATTAGATCTCCTCTAAGGCGTCTTTTCTCTAGACTAAATAAACCCAGTTTATCTAACCTTTCTTGGTAAGTGAGACCTTCCATCCCACGTATCAATTTTGTTGCTCGTCTCTGCACCTGCTCTAAAACTGCAATATCTTTTTTGTAATGTGGTGCCCAGAACTGAATTCCATATTCCAGATGTGGCCTTACTAGAGAGTTAAACAGGGGCAATATTATGCTAGCATCTCGAGTTTTTATTTCCCTTTTAATGCATCCCAAAATTTTGTTAGCTTTAGCTGCAGCGGCTTGGCATTGAGTACGATTATTTAACTTGTTGTCGATGAGTACTCCTAAGTCCTTCTCCAAGTTTGATGTCCCCAACTGTATCCCATTTATTTTGTATGGTGTTAGACCATTGGTACGACCAAAATGCATGACTTTACATTTGTCAACATTGAATTTCATCTGCCATGTATGTGCCCATATAGCCATCCTATCCAGATCCTGTTGCAATATAACACTATCTTCCTTAGAGTTGATGATTCTGCACAATTTTGTATCATCTGCAAAAATAGCAACATTGCTCACTACTGTATCCACTAGGTCATTAATAAATAAATTGAAGAGCACTGGACCCAGTACAGACCCCTGTGGGACCCCACTGCTAACAGTCTCCCATTTTGAGTATGATCCATTGACCACAACTCTTTGTTTTCTGTCCATTAGCCAGTTCCCTATCCAAGCACACAGACTCTTCCCCAGTCTAAAGTATAAATGCACAGGCAGCAGGGGTCACATTTGGAGGGACAACAGCCAGGGGTTTACCTCATGTCCATGGTTTGTGCGCACCAATCAACCACATCAGCCTGAGATTCCCCACCATCTCAGATTCAACCAATTTACACACACACACACACACACACACACACACACACACACACACACACACACACACACACACACACACACACACACACACACACACACACACAGACACACACACAGACACACACACACACGCGCGCGCACACACACACACACACACACACACACACACACACACACACACACACACACACACTTATGTCCAAAGAGGGACTGTCCCTTCAAAAGAGGGACAGTTGGGAGCTATGATTGTGAGAGAGCTGAGTTTTTTTGTTTTTTTTCTACTGACCCTGCAGGCAAGCCTCTGCTCTGCATCATGCTGTGCACATTCCCCAGTTTGCCCACCCTCTAACTGCTCTGTAATTGGGCACTTATTTCCATCAGCCAGCTAGCCTAGTGATTCACATTGCCTTATACTAAAAACCTGAATGCAGCAGGCACTGCACCAGCCCTAAATCATTAAATGAGAGGCAGCCTGGGGGGAAATCTCCCCCCACCCCCCCTGGCCAGTCCTCCCCTGGTCTCGGTAAGGCCCCCTATGCCGGAGACTATCGGGCTTCCCAGTGGTCTGTCATGGGATTTGTGGATTTTGGGTAGTTGGTGCCAAATTGGCTTCCGTGGAATCTCGGGCAAAAGATCAATTGCCATTTTTTCTTTCAAATACCCTTTTTCCACCCCTTTTCTCAGCAGGGATTGCATCGATCCTTTAAACTTCTGCGTCGGGTCTCCTTTTAAAGATTTATAAACTTTTTCATCTCCTAGCTGCTTCATTGATTCTTCGTTATAATACTGTGTGGTCATGACCACTATGGCCCCTCCCTTGTCTGCTCTTTTTATCATTAAGTCAGGTCTTTTTTTTAGCCATTTTAATGCTCTCTCTTCTTTTTCTTCCAGATTAGGTTTTTCTTTCTTATACTGTAGTGCTTTTATGTCATTTTCCACTTGAATTTGAAAGATGTCAATTACTGATCCTTGAGCAGTTTGAAATGGTTTTGTTGATTTGCATGGTCTAAATTCGCTATTTTCACTTTCCTGAGGGTCGGCTACCTCCATTGCTGGATGACTCTCTTTCCATAAATCTTCCAGGATCCTTAGATTCTCAAGATCTTTTTTCTCTGGTATAAAGCCTAATGTACTGATTTAACCACTTCCTCCATCTGTTTTTGATGTAACTCCCTTTTACCAAAAAATTGTCTGATGTTCATTCTTCTTGCCCCCTTATAAAGATCCACTTTAAAATTGCAAAAATCTAAATCCTGAGTACATTAAAAATGTAGACCTTTCTTTAGTAATTCTCCACAGCCTGGGGGAAAAATAATATTCGTGAGGTTAACCACTTCTATTTGTTGCCGTCCTTGTAGTATTTCCGTTTCTTGGACCTCTGCTCGTTGTCCCATCTCTGACCCTTCCAGCTCACTTGTTTGTTGTTTCTTTCCCCTGCCCCTCCTGATCATTTCTCTAAAGGGATCTTTTTTTGCAGTGGGGTTTTTCCTTTATTTTGTTGTTTTTTTGTTGTTATCATTGATTCTCCGCTCTTGGATTCTTCCTGTTCCTTCTTAGATCTCTCTTCTTCCCTAGATTCACTTCCTGTTGTCCAATAATCTTTTTTTTGGATAGGTCTCCTTGGGGTACTTCTTGGTCTATTAAATCCAATCTTTGATGGTCTCCAGTTAAACAGGTGGCCAGTTTTATAATCGTCAGTGTCTCTAAGATATTTTTGCAATTTTCTTTGTTTAATCTCTTCTTGCACTGGGACTAATTTCTTCTCCAGCTTCTTGATTTTTGATTTTTCGTGTAAACTTCTTCTTCTACCAGGCTTTTATATTGCTCCTTCAGAGTCTTAATTTCTTTAGTAACTGTGATATGTTCCTCTTCAGTCCGTTCCAATACTAAATTCTGAAATATCATCGCTTGAGCTAGATGTGCATCTTCCATTTCTGCATAAATCTTGCATCATCCTGATACTCTGCTGGTTCTTGGTAGCGCCTGAAGCCACGAGCTGTAATTACTTTACTTTTATATTTTTTAAGCATAGTAACTGTCCAGAAAACTTTTATCTCTTTCTCGCAGAGCCTCCTCAACTTTAGCTCCACCACTCTAGCCCCCACAGCCTTGTTTCTGATAGTTGACGTGGCAGGATTATCAAACAAGTTGTCTGTATCTGCTCGTCCGGCTTCAATGGCCTCCTCCACTGTGTTATCACTATCAGAACTGGTAGATTCCTCCTCGTCTTCTAGAGTGTCAAATTCATCATTTGTTGTATCTCGCTGCATGCTGCATGCTCTTGTTAAACACAGTAATGCAAAGTATAAAAGATAAGAAGATAGAACAGGCACTGCAGTAATGTTAGCGATAGTTGCTCACAACAATATGACACTGTCATATTGTTGTGAGCAACTATCGCTAACATTACTGCAGTGCCTGTTCTATCTTCTTATCTTTTCTCCATACAAGGATGATGGCAAAAGGAGGACCAACTCAGCAACTGTCTGGAACTCCAGTCGATCTGAGGGGAGTGTTTTTGCAACCACGGCATACCAAGGATCACTGTGGAAGTAGCCATTTTGAGAACAAAGAACTGTATCTGTTCTTTATGCAGTGCCCCCACCTGACATAACAATACAGGAGTCTGTGATAGCGGTTGTTTCCCCTGCAGTGGTGAATCGTCCACTGCAGTAACAAAGATTCTACGACCCAAGGAAACAAGGGGAAAACCAAACTTAATAGCAAAGTCATAGTCCATGAAATTGGCTGCGGAACCCGAGTCTATAAAGGCCTGAGATGATCGGACTTGATCATCCCAGGTGATAGAGCACGGGAGCAGTAACCAATTTTCTTTTAGAGGTAACAAAGGTTCGCCTAGGGTAGTACCTCCAGCTACACCTAGGCGATACAGTTTTCCGCCTTCTGCGGACAATTCTGTACCATGTGACCTTTCTCAGCACAATATAGGCAGAGTCTCTCAGTACGTCTCCTAGTTTTCTCTGCCTCAGTCAATTTCGATTGTCCGATTTGCATCGGCTCATCTTGAGGACGAGAAGAAGTAGGAGCAGAGAACGTGATGGAATTGGATTTCACTGGTGCTTTACCTCGCATTTGCCTTTGATAGCGAACTCGTCGATCTATCCTTAGAGCTAATGAAATTGCATCATCCACAGTTTTGGGTTCTGGGTGACTCAACTTTAGATCAGCAACAGCGTCAGATAACCCTGACAAAAAACAATCTAAAAGAGCAAACTGTCCCCATCTGGCCGACACCGCCCACCTTCTAAATTCTGCAGCGTATGTTTCAACAGTATTATGCCTGTCAAGATTGTGGAACTTTCCCCGTGATCAGCGCACAACGCGTGCGCTGACACGGCGGAGATCCTCCACAAGCGTATAATTTGCAGGAACCCAGCAAAAGGTGCTACGCACCTGTAGAGGGAAATTCCTGTCGGCAGATGGCGCTGGGGAGTGCAAAGGAACCAATCCTCTGTACCTCCACAAGTGCCAGACAGGAATTGTACGAAGTGCAGAACGCAATCGCAAGAGAGGCGATTGCGAATGAGATTGAGCAAAAGGGATAGGTTGTATGTGTGTGCGCCAATCCAGTCGCCACTCCGCGACCGCGCACACACAACAGCAGATACGAAATAGGAACGCGATCGCGAGAGGTGCGATCGCGAGACGTGACACAAGGCAGAACAGAATAGAATACGAGGGTAGCAAAGGCACAGCAAATACAATAAGGAGATATGGAAAATAACAACGCTAGCTAACCGCGAACACCGCACTCATTCGCAACAGTGCACGCGGTTATGCGCGATCTCCACGTGATAAGCACAATAGAGACAAGCACGCCTAACTAACCATAAACAGACAAACATGAAACAGGGGACGCGAGCGCTTGCTTAACGGTTACCTCACCGAGCCTGTAGCAAGCGCAGCGGACAAGACAGACACACGAAAAACAAGAACTAGGCAGGAAGGATCCACCGCTCAGAGCAAGTGTGATCCAAGCAGGAACACAGATCAGAAAGATCCACAGCCGCTAACGCTAGCGGCTAGTGCGATCTCAGCAAGACAGAACGATTCGCTATCAACCGCCGCTGGTGACAGCGCAATCGCGACCGACAAGACAGAACAGAAGGATCCCCAGCGCTCGCACAAAGTAGCTAGCGCGATCCCAGGAGACAGAACAGAAGGATCCCCAGCGCTAGCACAAAGTAGCTAGCGCGATCCCAGAAGACAGAACAGAAGAGATAGCTGGTAGCAACCGCTGCACCAGCTATACTCCAAGAACATAGATCAGAACCATTTCCTGTCAACCACCATAGGGACAGGACAATGGCAAACAGGCAAGACAAGACAGAACAGGCAATACAGATAATACAACCTGACTGGGCTAGAAGGGGAGCCTAAAGCAACCCCCAGGAATTAACTATACTAGATAGCAATGGCTGACACTCCAGCAGTGTCTATCAGGAACTGAGCATGGAAGGGAAATGACCAGCAAAGCATTCTGGGAAACATAAAGCTCTTATAGTGCCAGTCATCAAAGAAGGCAGGTAGGGGATTTGCATAACGAATGTATGCAAATTCCACAGCAAGAGAACAGAACAGAAACTTGCAATGGAAAAACAGGTCTCTGTTCCAGAGACCTGCAGCCCACAGACTAGAGGAATGGACAAACAGCTGTCTGCCTGTGCAGCCAGCTGAGCGGATCATCACAGTACCCCCCCTTCTAGGGATGGATTCCAGACATCCCTCAAGACTGGTAACATCACAAAACTCTAACTGAAGATTCATGAAGGTCAGGACAGCCCGACAAGGCCCAATTCCAGAGTCAGTCCATCCGAAACCGACCTCATCAGAAGCAGAAGCCACCGAAACATGCCCATCAGCACTGCAAGTCTCAGCGCAACACCCATCAGGACTGTGGACACCAGAGAAGAAGCCATCGACACCCTCCAGACAATACCCACCACCTTCCAAGGAGCGTCCAAGAATACCAAAGCCATTGCTGATCGCTTTCAGGGCACCAAGCAAAACTTTTCCCGGAATCTCCCAGAACGCCTTGAAGCTCCGCAGAGATCCCAAGAAGCCAGAACGCTCACCAGGCTCACATGGAGAACCACCAAGAACCCCTATGGAACCTATGATCATTCCAGACTCAAAATTAGCAGGACACCCATCAAGATCAGGACTTTCAGGGACCACTTCTGGGCATGCAAGCAGGCAGGCTATATCAGAACATGTCTCCACAGAGGAAGCATCTGAGTACGCTGGTAACCGAGGCACACTTGGGCTTTCTGGGTCACAGAGCACATCGGGGTACACTAGTACAGGAGAAACCTCAGGACATGTCGGGGGACTGCCAAGCTCAGAGTCCGACACGACAAGACCAAAACCAGTACCGGGCAGAAAATCATCACGAGTAAAGATCACAGGTACTGGTCTTTCAAAAGAAGACTCGGATTCAAATTCAGAATTTTCTGTAACTGTAATATCATCATTGACTACACATGAATGAAGCTCCACAAGAGCTGCAAAAGTAGTCAGCAAGGCAGCAATGCCTATTGAAGTGGGCAACACCTCAGAAGGACCTGGGTGGCAGGAGACATCTCCCACAAGTTCTGCACCCCTTGGGAGGAACTCGGAGACCTTTAGATCATCGAACAAGACCTCAGGAACATCATTTTTCAAGTTGTCTAAGAAGGATTCTGTACTATCCATGTTACAGGGCAAAACTGGAACTTTATTTTGAGAACAGGGCAGATGTCCCAGGGAAGGTTCCACCATAAACTGAGACTGAATTTCATCATCATGAGTGGAACGTACAGGAATATTCACTGGACCACACACTGACTCCCTAACTTTAATCTCACTGCACCCAGAACTCTGCGTAGTAGTCAAACTAGCTTGCAATTCCAAAACTGCAGAAAGACAGGTAAAAATAGCAGCAATACCTAGGTGAGCCTCTAGGGGCAGGGCAGGAGATATTGTACAAGGCAATATTGACTCATCCAGAGTACTGGGTGGAGAGTCAATACTTTCTTCAGAATCAGACTCGCAAATGTCAATGCAAGTGGACATCATGCCTTCATTCATGGTACAGGGCAGGTTCAGAGAAAGCTTCTCTGGACAAGGCAAAGAAGCTTCAGCATCAGATTCGCAAAACCGAAGCGCTGTCTCATTCTTAGATTCGGCTAACAATGTCGAATCCGAGGAGTCAGAGCGCAAAATTTGCGGATCCAAGATCGCTTTAGGTTGCGAAACTGACGCTTCCATATCGCAAACCTCCGTGATCTGCGGAGCAGACTGCAAGGCATCTAGGACAGAAACACTGGAGCAACTGTCATCAGGCAACAGGCCTGCACAGGTGTGAACAGGGTGAGACAGAAACTCATTTGCAGAAGAAATGGCGACATCAACAGGATAAACTTTATTAGGCATAATAATTTTACTTTTGACGCTGCATAGTCGAGAAATTTTCCCCATAGCAGGGTCACAGACGGAAGATCTCAAAGATCTGTTTCTAAATGACAAAGGATCCCACACATCCTTGAGGAAACCGGCAGACTCATGCCGATCACAATCTGCAGGAACATCCGAGAAACAGGCATCAGATCGCACAGATTCAAACTGCACACTGTCATTCATTTCAGATTGCACAAAGTCAAGACTCTCATGCTTTACCCCAGAAAGGCAGGAACAATCATCCGACAACGATGTCTCTTTATTGGAATCAATTGGTTGGTGTGTGTGCAACTCATCCAAAATCGTTTGCCATACATAGATCACCAGATCCACATCATCCTTGTCACATTCATCGGAATCAATCAGAAGGTACATAGAATCGAGACAAGCATTCAAGACATCTTCGCTTTTTGCGATGTAAAAATCGCAAAAGGCTTTCCAATCAAAATCGAATTCTTCCACCAAGGCCCCAATATCCCAGGAAGCAAATGGGGGTTCAAACAGGCCAGTATCCAAATAATCTCCATAGGGGTGGAGTTCAGGAACAAGAACAGATTTTTTTAACTGCTTTAATGTAGTGTGCGATCCTACCTATAGCAGGATCCACATAAGCTTTGGATTGGGGCAAAAAACCTGGAAACTGATCAGCAGATGCATTATAAACATCATTATCATACTGCATGGTTTTGCCCATTTCAGACTTGACAGAAATAACCTCTTTATTTGTGGTTGCTAGGGGCAACGGATCTTTCCGCTGGGAAGCCTTCCTAGATCTTTTATGTTTAGACTTAGAGGCTTTGGATGGCTGCTTTGTGGATGAAAGAGTAGATGGAACAGCTGATTGAGCTGCTGACAACAACTCATTAAGGGGGTATGGTAATTGAGGTAATCTCAGCCAATTGTGAATTAAAAAGGCCAAGAATTCCAGGGGTCTTTGACTCAGGGTGGTATGATTTAACACATCATAACCCCACATTGACATTTTGCCCCCCAACAGAATGTAGACCATTTGGGGGGCCCAGGTAGACACTGGGGTGCATTGGAATTCAGGGTTCGCTAACAGTTTCGTACACTCAGACAAAAATTCGTCTGCTGATTCAGGTTCAAGTTTTTTAAATCTCTTAAAAGTACAAGAGCCATATTCGACAAAATCGTACAAAATCGGAAATTCCGTCTACACTGGGGTTTTGGGTTGGGCTGGTCATTCTGTCAAGATTGTGGAACTTTCCCCGTGATCAGCGCACAACGCGTGCGCTGACACGGCGGAGATCCTCCACAAGCGTATAATTTGCAGGAACCCAGCAAAAGGTGCTACGCACCTGTAGAGGGAAATTCCTGTCGGCAGATGGCGCTGGGGAGTGCAAAGGAACCAATCCTCTGTACCTCCACAAGTGCCAGACAGGAATTGTACGAAGCGCAGAACGCAATCGCAAGAGAGGCGATTGCGAATGAGATTGAGCAAAAGGGATAGGTTGTATGTGTGTGCGCCAATCCAGTCGCCACTCCGCGACCGCGCACACACAACAGCAGATACGAAATAGGAACGCGATCGCGAGAGGTGCGATCGCGAGACGTGACACAAGGCAGAACAGAATAGAATACGAGGGTAGCAAAGGCACAGCAAATACAATAAGGAGATATGGAAAATAACAACGCTAGCTAACCGCGAACACCGCACTCATTCGCAACAGTGCACGCGGTTATGCGCGATCTCCACGTGATAAGCACAATAGAGACAAGCACGCCTAACTAACCATAAACAGACAAACATGAAACAGGGGACGCGAGCGCTTGCTTAACGGTTACCTCACCGAGCCTGTAGCAAGCGCAGCGGACAAGACAGACACACGAAAAACAAGAACTAGGCAGGAAGGATCCACCGCTCAGAGCAAGTGTGATCCAAGCAGGAACACAGATCAGAAAGATCCACAGCCGCTAACGCTAGCGGCTAGTGCGATCTCAGCAAGACAGAACGATTCGCTATCAACCGCCGCTGGTGACAGCGCAATCGCGACCGACAAGACAGAACAGAAGGATCCCCAGCGCTCGCACAAAGTAGCTAGCGCGATCCCAGGAGACAGAACAGAAGGATCCCTAGCGCTAGCACAAAGTAGCTAGCGCGATCCCAGAAGACAGAACAGAAGAGATAGCTGGTAGCAACCGCTGCACCAGCTATACTCCAAGAACATAGATCAGAACCATTTCCTGTCAACCACCATAGGGACAGGACAATGGCAAACAGGCAAGACAAGACAGAACAGGCAATACAGATAATACAACCTGACTGGGCTAGAAGGGGAGCCTAAAGCAACCCCCAGGAATTAACTATACTAGATAGCAATGGCTGACACTCCAGCAGTGTCTATCAGGAACTGAGCATGGAAGGGAAATGACCAGCAAAGTATTCTGGGAAACATAAAGCTCTTATAGTGCCAGTCATCAAAGAAGGCAGGTAGGGGATTTGCATAACGAATGTATGCAAATTCCCCAGCAAGAGAACAGAACAGAAACTTGCAATGGAAAAACAGGTCTCTGTTCCAGAGACCTGCAGCCCACAGACTAGAGGAATGGACAAACAGCTGTCTGCCTGTGCAGCCAGCTGAGCGGATCATCACAATGCCCTTGTCTGAGAGTTTTTAACTTCCTCTCTGCGGTCATTGCTAAATCGGGATCGTCATATATAATTGCCATAGTTTTAAAAAAATCCTGCACTGAATTTAAAGCCTCATGACCAGTGGGAAGACTGTAGGCCCATGACTGTGAATCTCCAGATAATAACGTCTTTATAAAAGTAACTCTCTGACTCTCTGAACCTGAAGAGGCAGGCCGTAACTCAAATCAGACCTATGCCCTGAAAACCTTTCAGGGAGAGGTATCCAAGGTTCCATAACAAAAGGGGGTGACACTAGCGCATTAGGCGGTTGTAAGGTGCGCACCATCTCAGACAGCTGGTCTATCTGTGTCTGTTGGTTGTTTACCGTGGTGGTTAAATTGTTAACAGCCGTTGTCAGGAGTTCAACCTGACTGCACAGTGTCTCCATAGACATTTTGGTCTGCTGTTCTGTAACGATCTGTGTCAGCAAGAGGCAGAATTCTGATTATTAGGTGATCTGCAGAATCACCTATAATGCAGATATATACCTGATTATAAGGTGATCTGCAGAATCACCTATAATGCTGGTATATCAAAAGCTGCCGTGACAACAAATACAGATGGTGTAACAGGTGTAGCCACACACAGGAGATGTACAATGTATAGTGCTCGGTGCAACAGTAGTAACTGATAGATAGCAATACCTCACCAGAGGAGCTGGTGGGTACTATCAGTACAGTGGTTCTCACCAGAGGAGCTGGTGGGTATAATCAATACAGAATAAATAAAAAGAGGAAATGTGCAAACAAGCGAGATATGACCAAAACTAGACAAGTTATATGATCGGTACAAAATTCTTCACTTTATTATCAAAATTGGGTAAAAGATATGAACAACTGGATGTCAGGCATGCCACAAAAATCCCACCCACCCACCAATAAAAACCCAACAGTCCAAGGAGCGAGGACCCTATTTCCCAAAAATGTGTCAATTATGAGAATTTATCTACGTCCAACTGGAAATTACGGAGGACAATCCACCTTAACACAGAAGGTCAGTTCCATGTAGTTGGGAGTATTACAGGACAATCCTATCCCAGTGTATAGGCAATCTCCAAGCACCAAGCACAAAGCAAGTCCCACTCGCAGACTCATAGGTTAAACAGGCATGTGCGTAGCAAAAATGGTAGAGGTAAGCAAGCAGTTGTACAGGCAAGCGGCGGCAGAGAAGCAACTAAGACTGCAAATATCCAGCAGACAACTCATGGGAGCAGACGACATTAGCCTTATCAGCCATGCAGTATGGTCAGTCCTTGTTGCATAAACTCACGGTTCTGTGGCCTGCCTGTATTCTCCCCTCCTCATGCCAATGAAATGCAGTCCATGCAGGACAGAGCAGAGCAGCCTGTAGTGCTGATGGTTGCGGGACGCCAGCCCGCTGGGGATGCACGTGTCCTCCGTGTATGTGGATCTTTTCCGCGTGGACACTTCCGCCTAACAGTAGTTTCCCATGCACAGTTCAACTGGGGTTGATTTCGAGTCCACTTCCGCCCACCGACCGGTTTCGCGCATGCGCGCATCCTCAGGGTGTGGTTCAGTCATGGCAAAACAGGTACACTAAATACTCTAATCACTCCAATTCCGCCCCCAGGGTGGGCTGGGATTGGTTAAGCATATGATAGAGTGCACAGCGCCGACACAGACAGCAAGAGAGGACTCCCTCATTGGAAGATATCCACCATATAGAAGACCATATGGTGTATTCTGATAATTTAAATAACAGCACATAATCCTCACTGAGTCCCACCACAGAGCAGGCAAGGCCCCCTAAAAAAGCACCCAAACAGGGAGATGAATTCAAATTGAATTAAAATTAAATTAAATTAAAGGGCCCTACACATGAGTCCCTATCTACACAGATCTAATAATAATCAATACAGAAGCCCTCACCAGAGGAGCTGGTGGGTACTTATCAGTACAGAGGTCCTCACCAGAGGAGGAGCTGGTGGGTACTATCAGTACAGAAGCCCTCACCAGAGGAGCTGGTGGGTACTATCAGTACAGAGGTCCTCACCAGAGGAGGAGCTGGTGGGTACTATCAGTACAGAAGCCCTCACCAGAGGAGCTGGTGGGTACTATCTGTACAGAGGCCCTCACCAGAGATCAGGGCTCTCTGGTGGGGAGGCGAGGTCAGACAGGCAAGGACAGCAACAGACAGGTAATCACAGTACAGAATCAGAAAGCAATAGGAAGGTGATTATACAGGCTGAGTCAGCAACAAGATCAGATGGGCAGAAGTACAGAGACAGTAAACGAGAGAGAGGTCAGAATCTAGCCAGAGTCATAAACAGATATCAGTGAAGAGTAAATGCAAACAATAGTATTCCTATCTAGTGTGAAATCCCTGGTTTTCTCCCGGATCAAAGCACACCGGATCTATCTAAGGTCTGAGCGCTAACACGTAGTATTCGCAACAGCAGACAGTTTGCAAGTGAAGCCGAGAGAGAGAGAGAGACCCAATT
The DNA here is from genome assembly GCF_040937935.1 of Hyperolius riggenbachi. Lineage (NCBI taxonomy): Eukaryota > Metazoa > Chordata > Amphibia > Anura > Hyperoliidae > Hyperolius > Hyperolius riggenbachi. Next base: position 224,726,334 of record NC_090655.1, read on the forward strand.
GGCACGCCCACTCCTCTGAGCCAATGAGGAGCGGCGAACGTCTCCACTGACGTCAGCCGACCCTCTGGTCAGCTGACGCGCCTCCTCCCCGCATAAAGGTCCTGTCTGCGCGCGCGCACACGCGACAATGCAACCCTATGTGCGGCTAACAAACCCGTCCTCGGCGTGCTAGATGCTGGAGGCACGGGTGACACACTAGGCAGAGGAATGGAGGCAGCTGCGGAGGATGCCAGACTGCCCGCAGCTGCTTCCTCCATGTTTCTTACAACTGGGTACTTTACTTATTTTGTTTGAACGTTGGTAGGAGATCTTCTCTGTGTCAGCGCACTTGCTGTGCGCTGACCAAGGAGATTATTCCGCAATCGTTACAAGGAGGAGGCAGAAGAACAACCACAGCAGGTGTCGCAGGAGACTTGTGTTGCTCAACTTTCCCATGGTATTGTTCGTGGCTAGTGGGAGGAGGAGAACTTACCAGACATCACTGAGGAAGAGCAAGAGGAGATGGATAGTACGTCTGGATCCAAATTTGTGCAGATAGTGGCTTTCATGCTGTCAGTGGCGTAGCTAAGGAGCTGTGGGCCCCGATGCAAGTTTTACAATGGGGCCCCCCAAGCACTCTATACATAACAATTAATACGGTGCACCAAAACCTGCCAATGGCAACTACAGTGTCAGAGGTGTAAGAAGGGGATGGGGAACAGTTTGTTAATGATTACCACTACTCAAAGTATCTATAGAAGTGATTATTATGAGCACAGGACCAATAGAGAGCTAATACTGTAGTTGAGGGAGGGCCCTTCGGGGCCCCTCTGGCCCAAGGGCCCCGATGCGGTCGCTACCTCTGCACCCCCTATTGCTGCGCCCCTGCATGCTCTCCAGCCTGTTGAGGGACCCCCTTATAAGCAAACTCAAGGGTACTGGGTGGCCACGCTTCTAGACCTTCGGTATAGGCACAAAGTGGTGGAGATGCTTCCAAATCACAAGAAGGCAGAAAGGATGTAGCACTTGCAGAACAAGCTGGCAACTATGCATTACAGTGCATTTAAGGGTGATGTCACAACACAACGGAATAAAGGTATCACTGCCAGTAATCCTTCTCCCATGTCCATGCAGGCAAGCACAGGACGCTCTAGCGATCTCATGGTGATGTCGGACATGCGGACATTCTTTAGTCCAATGTCTCGCCTTAGCCCTTCACCAATGCCTGAACCAGCAAGTAGCCGACTACCTGGCCTTAAGTGTGGATGTAGACACTGAGCAGCGATGAACCCCTGGACTACTGGGTGCGCAGGATTGACTTGTGGCCTGAGCTGTTACAATTTGCCATCCAACCTTTGTCTTGCCCTGCCTCAAGCGTCCTGTCAAAAAGGACCTTCAGAGCAGCTGGAGGCATTGTCACTGAGAAGAGAAGTCGCCCAGGTCACAAAAGTGTTCAGTACCTGACCTTTATCAAAATGAATGAGGCATGGATCCCGGAGGGCTTCTGCCCGCCCGAAGACGAAGTCAGTACCCACACACAGCATCTCTGCCTGCACGCCATATGACTGGCTGCCTGCCCCAAGACTAAGGCCCAGTGCACACTAAAACCGCAAGCAGATCCTCAAAACAGTAGCGGTTTTTGGAGCCAATTTCAGAGCGATTCTAGGCATGTTTAGAGACGTTTTCTAAACATGCCTAGCATTTTTGGAAGCGTTTTTGTGTAGCAGATTACAAATACTGTTACAGTAAAAGCTGTTACTGAACAGCTTCTGTAACAAAAATGCCTGGAAAACCGCTCTGATCTAGCGTTTTCCAGAGAGATTTGAGCTTTTCCTATACTTTACATTGAGGCAGAAACGCTTCTGCAAACCGCAAACGTGCAGTAGGAGGCACGTTTGCGGTTTGCTAAACTCCTCAAACTGCTGGTGTGCACCATCCCATTGAAATACATTAGCCACGCGGTTTCACTGGCGGATGTGATCGGCGGATCGCTCCTAAAACCGCTCGGTGTGCACTGGGCCTCAGTCGCTCCCCACACAGCATCTCTGCCTGCAGGCCGCTTGACTGCCTTCTTCACCACCACCAACAAGGTCCAGGACTCCAGGCAGATTCCTGAATTTTTAATAATAATTTTAATAATTTTTCTGGTGCGCGTACATGCTTGCCTAATTTTTCTGGCTGCACTGCTGCTGCAACAACAAAACAAAAGTCATGTACATGTGTCAATTCCCCTTTGTGATTGTTACCTTGTCGTGGTGAATGGGCTTGCATATCACAATGAAGCAATGACCGCCGGCTATATGAGTGGGGGGGGGGGGGCACACCCAAGATAATAAGGTTGTTGCGTCATTGTGGACAGACCAAATTCGATCAGCTGGACAGTCACTGTTGTTCTGTCATTGAGCTACCTCAGCCCGGCGATCATATGGGCTGGAAAACCGCCATGGCCTGCACTTTTGCCATTGTGCACCAGTCCAGCATGGCTGTCACTACACAAACAGCTGTTTGCGGTGCGTTACACAGTGAGTTTGGTCTGTCAGTGTGAAGTAGTGCTCTAATTACACTCACTGTAACAGGTATGCAGTGACTGGTATTACAAATGTGCAGCTGTCACACACACAGGTACTGTGAACAGGTATGCAGTGACTGGTATCAATACAATGTGCAGCTGTTACACACACATAGGTACTCTGAACAGGTATGCAGTGACTAGTATTACAAATGTGCAGCTGTCACACACACAGGTACTGTGAACAAGTATGCAGTGACTGGTATATAATATAACACTGCGCGCGGTCACGTGAGTGCAGTGAACAGGTATGCAGTGACTGGTATCTGTAACGATTGGTGTTAGCAAGAACAGACTTCTGATTATCAAGTGATCTGCAGTATCACCTATAATCAGATATATACCAGATTATATGGTGATCTGCAGAATCACCAATAATACCGGTATATAGGTGCTGATGTGTAACAGGTAAGTAATACCACTTTATTGCACTGCGTGTAGTGATTGGTGCAACAGTAAGTACTGACAGTTTTTAGCAGTACCCCACCAGAGGTGCAGGTGGGCACTGCCAGTACAGCACCTCTCACCAGAGAAGACGGCTCCCTGGTGAGAGTAGAATGGTCAGACAGAACGGTTCGGCAACAGACAGACAGATTACAGTACAGAATCGACAGGCAAAGGCAGAACAATATTCAGGCAGACTTTGGCATTAAGGTCAGATGGGGAAAGGTACCGAATCAGGAGACAGAGACAGAGTGTTTAACAAGCTGAGTTGGCAACAGGATCAGATAGGCTAAAGTACAGAATCACTAAGAGTAAGATAGGTCAGAGCTAGCCAGAGTCATACACAGATAATACACAGTAATAGTACAATTTAAGCTATCAAGCAGATCCTAAGCTTAGTGTGAATTCCCAGCTCCTGCCGGTTCTAACACACTAGGTAACTGACTAAGGTCTGAGCGCTAACACGAAGTATTCACGACAGCAGACAAATTGCAAGTGAAGCCGAGAGGCTTAAGAAGCGGAGGAGACCCTCCAGGCATGCCCATCAGCCTCAGCCAATCAGGAGAGGTGAGCGTGCTCCCTGACGTCAGCCGATCAGCTGGTCAGCTGACGCGCCTCCTCCTGGCATAAAGCTCCTGACGGTGAGTGCGCACATGCGCTAATGTACCCCTGACTCGAGAACAGTAGAGACACGCGTCCCCGGCGTACTAGATGCCTGGGACGCGGAAAACCTGGCAGGCAAGGACCCAGTAATGCCCGCGGTGGACCCACCATCCACCGCAGCCGACAAGTGCCGACCGCTAGACGCCCGAGGCACAGGGAGACTGGCAGGCAGGGAACCAGCAGCAGCTGCGGTGGTACTGCTATCCACCGCAGCTGAGAATTCACTATTCATTACAGTACCCCCCCCTTGAGGCGTGGACTCCGGACACGTACCACCCGGTTTCTCAGGATGTAGTTCATGAAACCTTTGTCTCAATTCCTCAGCATGCATGCGATAAGCTGGTACCCACAATCTCTCCTCAGCTCCATACCCCTTCCAGTGCACCAGATACTGAATAGAGTTGCACACCTTACGAGAATCCAGTATCTGTTCAATCTCATACTCTGGCTCTCCATCAATCACCACAGGGAGGGGGGAGAGGAATCCACATGCACAGCAGGCTTTAACAGAGATACGTGAAAAGACTTCCCACATCTCATACTGGAAGGCAGAGCGAACGCATAAGTCACATTATCAATTTTCTTGGATACCGGATGTGGACCAATAAACCTATGGCCTAGCTTGGCTGAAGGCTGTTTCAATGCCAAGTGCCGAGTAGAAACCCACACCATATCTCCAGGAACAAATTCTCATTCTGCAAACCGCTTTTTATCAGCATGTTTCTTCTGGGCAACAAAAGTCTTTTCCAAATTTCTTTTTACCATAGCCCAGATGTCCCTCAAAGATCTCTGCCAATCCTCCATAGCAGGGAGAGAAGAGGACACTACAGGTAACGGGGAGACCACCTGAAAAGGGGAGAAACCAGAAGAGGAACTCTTCAAATTATTATGTGCGAATTCCGCATACGGCAGGAATTCCGCCCATTCCAATTGAGCATCAGCCACATAGCACCCGAGGAACTGCTCCAGTGACTGATTGACTCTCTCAGTTTGCCCGTTGGTCTGTAGGTGGTAGCCTGAGGAAAATGACAAATTCATTCCTAGATGATGACAAAATGCCTTCCAAAATTTGGACACGAATTGGACTCCCCTATCTGACACCACATTTTCTGGTATCCCATGTAACCTAAAAATGTGCTGGATGAAGAGATCCGCCAATTCCTGAGCTGAGGGGAGTCCGTCCAATGGGATAAAGTGGGCCATTTTGCTGAATCTGTCAACAACCACCCAGATGACAATTTTACCCTCTGACCTGGGAAGTTCACCCACAAAATCCATGGACAAATGGGTCCACGGTTGCTCAGACACTGGTAAAGACTGGAGTGTGCCCACCGGAGCCTGTCTGGACGGTTTGTTCCTAGCGCAAACCGAACAATCTCTGACGAACCCCTTACAGTCAGTTACCAGAGATGGCCACCACACACACCTGTCGAGCAAGTCCTGTGTTCTAGCCACTCCAGGATGACCTGCATTCTTATATGCATGGAACAACTGTAGAATCTGTAACCGAAATTGCATAGGGACGAACAGTACCCCATCTGGTTTCCCCTCTGGAATATCCCCTTGGTAAGGACCCAATACAGACATCCAATCCTCCCACGTGTTGGTGGCTGCTAAGACAACCTTCTCAGGCAGGATATTCTCTGGGGCTGAGGGCTGTACTGTCTCAGGCCCAAAACATCTAGACAGATCGTCTGCCTTGATGTTTTTACTTCCTGGTTTGTAGGTACTGCCAAACCTGAACCTCCAGAATAATAAGGACCAACGGGCTTGTCGAGGACTAAGTCTTTTGGCCCCCTCGATATATTCTAAATTCTTATGGTCTGTATAGACTGTGATAGTATGCTTAGCATCTTCGAGCCAATGGCGCCATTCCTCAAATGCGAGTTTGACCGACAAGAGCTCGCAGTTCCCAATATCGTAATTTATCTTGGCTGGAGAGAATTTCCGAGAGAAAAGAAGCACGGATGCAATCTGCCCTGAAGACCTGAGTGTTGAGACAACACAGCCCCAACCCCAACCTCAGACGCATCCACCTCCACAATAAAGGGGAGACTGATATCAACATGCCGCAGAATAGGCGCGGAACAGAACAATTCTTTCAATGTTGCGAAAGCAGCATGTGCTTCCGCCGACCAATTGTAAGTATCAGCCCCCTTTTTGGTAAGTTCTGTGAGGGGTGACACCACAAAGGAAAATCCTTTAATAAACTTCCTATAGTAGTTGGCGAATCCAAGGAACCTCTGAAGTGCCTTCAAGCCCAAAGGTTGTGGCCACTCTAGTACGGCAGATACTTTACTAGGGACCATGGTGAGACCAGTAATATAAATGACATAACCCAGGAAGGGGACTTCAGAGACTTCGAAGAGGCACTTCTCTAGCTTGGCATATAGAGAGTTCTGTCTGAGTTTTCTTAACACATACTTCACATGTTCCCTGTGTTCGGCTAAACTAGATGAGAAAATGAGTATGTCGTCTAAGTAGACGAGGACAAACCGCCCTAACACCTCCCGAAAGACCTCATTGATCAACTCCTGGAAGACGGCTGGAGCGTTACACAACCCGAAGGGCATAACCAAGTATTTGTAGTGCCCGTCAGGCGTGTTGAACGCTGTCTTCCACTCGTCACCCTCTCTTATGCGGACAAGGTTGTATGCCCCTCCTCTGAGATCAAGTTTGGAGAAGATACTGGAATTAGTAACCTGGGAGAACAAATCATCTATCAGAGGGAGTAGATAACGATTCTTTACAGTAATTTTGTTTAACCCTCTATAATCAATGCATGGGCTAAGCCCACCGTCCTTCTTTTGTACAAAAAAGAAACCTGCTCCGGCCGGAGACTGTGAAGAACGAATAAACCCTTTAGCCAAATTCTCTTTTATGTACTCCTGCATAGCAAGTCTCTCAGGGCCAGACAAGTTATACAAATCGCCTCTAGGGGCATACATCCTGACCTCAACTCAATAGCACAGTCGAAACTTCTATGTGGTGGAAATTTATCTGCGGCTTTGGGACAAAAGACGTCAAGGAAATCATTATATTGTGCAGGCAACCCTTCCATCTGAACCTCGGGGTTACAGACAGCAACTTTCTCCAAACAATGATGATGACAGTGAGACGACCAGCACAATAGCTGTCCAGAACTCTAGTCAATCTGAGGAGAATGTTGTTGTAGCCATGGCATACCAAGAATTACTGTAGAAGTAGCCATTTTAAGCACAAAGAACTGTATTTGTTCTTTATGAAGTACCCCCACTTGACATAATAATACAGGAGTTTGTGAGAGGGGTTGTTTCCCCTGAAGTGGAGAATCATCCACTGCAGTTACAAAAATCTGTCTGTCTAGGGAAACAATGGGAACTCCCAATTTCATAGCAAAATCTGTCTATGAAATTGGCTGCGGAGCCGAGTCTATGAATGCCTGGTTAGATAGGACTCGATTCTCCCAGGTAATAGAACACGGGAGCAGCAGACGATTTTCTTTTAGAGGTAAGTCTGGCTCGCCTAGGGTAGTACCTCTAGCTACACCTAGGCGGCAGAGTTTTCCGCCTTCTTGCGGCAATTCTGTACCACATGGTCCTTTTCTGCACAGTACAAACAGAGTTCCTCAGTCAGTCTCCGATTCCTCTCTACCGCCGACAATTTTGAATGTCCGATCTGCATCGGCTCATCCCGGGGAAGAGAAGGAGACGGTGAGGAACTGGCAACAGGCATAGATCTTCCCGAGACTCTACCTCGGGTTTGTCTCTGATAACGGACCCGGCGATCTATCTTAACCGCCAATGAGATCGCTTCATCAATGGTTTTGGGCTCAGGATGACTTAACATAAGATCTGCCACTGCATCAGATAACCCTGTCAGAAAACAGTCTAGCAAAGCAAACTGATCCCACTTAGCTGACACAGCCCATTTTCTAAACTCAGCAGCGTATGTCTCGACAGTGTTATGCCCCTGCCTGAGGGTCTTAAGTTTCCTTTCTGCGGTCACCGAAATATCGGGATCGTCATATATAACTGCCATGGTTTTGAAAAATTGCTGCACAGAGGTCAGGGCCTCATGACCGGTGGGAAGACTGTAGGCCCATGTCTGCGAATCCCCGGATAACAAAGTTTTGATAAATGTTACTTTCTGACTTTCTGAACCTAAAGATGTAGGTCGTAACTCAAAATAGGAAAGACAATGGTACCTAAAATTCTGAAAATCCGACCTATGCCCTGAAAACCTTTCAGGGAGCCGCGGAACCCTAGGTTCCATAACCACAGGGGACAGCACTATTGTGTTAGCGGTCTGAAGGGTCCGCACCGCTCCAGATAACTGGTTGATCTGTGTCTGCTGAGCATTAACCGTGTTGGTTAGGGCATTAATAGCCGTGGTTAACAGCTCAACTTGACCGCAAAGTGTATCCATAGACATTTTGGTCTGCTGTTCTGTAACGATTGGTGTTAGCAAGAACAGACTTCTGATTATCAAGTGATCTGCAGTATCACCTATAATCAGATATATACCAGATTATATGGTAAAATGCAGAATCACCAATAATACTGGTATATAGGTGCTGATGTGTAACAGGTAAATAATACCACTTTATTGCACTGCGTGTAGTGATTGGTGCAACAGTAAGTACTGACAGTTTTTAGCAGTATCTCACCAGAGGAGCAGGTGGGCACTGCCAGTACAGCACCTCTCACCAGAGACGACGGCTCCCTGGTGAGAGTAGAATGGTCAGACAGAACGGTTCGGCAACAGACAGACAGATTACAGTACAGAATCGACAGGCAAAGGCAGAGCGTTATTCAGGCAGAGTTTGGCATTAAGGTCAGATGGGCAAAGGTACCGAATCAGGAGACAGAGTGTTTAACAAGCTGAGTTGGCAACAGGATCAGATAGGCTAAAGTACAGAATCACTAAGAGTAAGATAGGTCAGAGCTAGCCAGAGTCATACACAGATAATACACAGTAATAGTACAATTTAAGCTATCAAGCAGATCCTAAGCTTAGTGTGAACTCCCAGCTCCTGCCGGTTCTAACACACTAGGTAATTGACTAAGGTCTGAGCGCTAACACGAAGTATTCACGACAGCAGACAAATTGCAAGTGAAGCCGAGAGGCTTAAGAAGCGGAGGAGACCCTCCAGGCATGCCCATCAGCCTCAGCCAATCAGGAGAGGTGAGCGTGCTCCCTGACGTCAGCCGATCAGCTGGTCAGC